>NC_092814.1:332441490-332741490 GCF_023375885.2 Dermacentor andersoni
ATATATATATATATATATATAGAACACAGTTCAAAACAGCAAGATCTGGCGACGTATACATTCGTCCGTCGTTTCGATGTAATTAAATCGCGCACGCATCTTTCTTTAATAAGCTGCGGTGCTCTTTTTTTTTTTTTCGTATAACCGAACGTGTTGCTCGCTGTCTCACGCACTCCGCGCCTTGTTCCCGGTTTGAGCGTCTTCGTTGGCGCCGCTCTTGTCCGCAGAGGTAACGGTGGTGTACAAGGACGGCCTGCCCGAGATCACGGTGCCGCTGCCCTCCCGGCGAGACCGGTGCCGCTTCACGCTGCGGCCGCTCGGCAGCACGGTGGGCGACTTCGTGCGCAGCATCTGCGTCGAGGACCGCGGCGTCGACCACGTCACCGTCACCTCCACGGGTATGCGTCGGCCCGCGCCCACTCGTCGGCAAACCACGTGTGCACGTGCTTTCGTGGCGCACTAAGCACGAGCAGACCGCGGATCGAGGCTCGAAAAAAAAAAGAGCCCGAGCGATTCCGCACCCCTCTCTTGCTGCTGCTGCTTTAATGAACGGTTAATTATTCTGCTCCTCTCTCTTTCTCCTAATTCTGTACCTGAGGGTGACGCACGCGTTTGCCGACGATGGTGAAGGTGCGCAAAATTATGGTCGAGGGGCTGCAGACTTATGCTTGCGGTTTCAGACCTCGTATAATTAGCGATGACTCGTAATTTATTGACGCAGTCCTGTTGCCCTGTAGGCTTGTACGCGCACCTAGCAAGCGGTCTCGTGAGTCCACCAGGCGCCTTTAATGCGGGAATCGAGTACACCGCCGCGGAGTATTCTCCTGTACCGTATTTTCAAGGCCATCGCGTATTTGCGTTGTTGTGTGTATTTATCGCTCGCAGTGAACCCATTCAGTTGCTTGCGAGGGGACATTCAAAGCCCGCATATGCATATGCACAGTCAAAGCGAAAATATACAGCGGACAGATCATTTCGCAAATAATTCAAACATCCGCTTGATTTAGAAGGTATTACCGAAATGGATGTTTCTATAAAACCGAAAGAAAAATTAGGCGAGCAATCATTTGCCCGACTTGGTAATCACCACGCACAGTGCGCCGTTTGATGCGCGGATGAAATCTAATGCCGATTCGTCTGATTATTTTATTGATATTTCCGCCCTTTCTTGTTCGGCCGTTGTGGAGACTCGCGGCGTGGTCATAGCCGAAGAGATCTCTGTATGCGAAACAAGCACCAAACACATATAAAAAAACAACGTAGGTTTAACTCTGGGATTCAGGCGACAAAATAATTCGTATTATGAGGAGAAAATATTAAGCGAAGCAAGAACCGTATATTTCACACTCCTGCAATAGAAAATAGCTCTTTCGGTAAGGGTATAAGTTTGATATATAGGGTGTCCCAGCTAAGGTTAGCAAGCTGTTATAAGAAAAAAGAAAAGAAAAAAAGACACTGTGCATGCAAGATATATAGTTGTAAGATCTATACGGTGTTCTATCGTCAGACGTGCGATTAACGAACACCGTAGCTTTTATTATTGTAACTTTCACCGTCTTGTTTTCTTAACTTTCTTTCTTTAAATATCTTTGCTCACGTTCGCTGGGACAAACGGTACAATAAGATAACAGAACGGCGAAGAAAAATAGGGCTATAGCTATCTTGAAATTCACGAACTGGTTCCTCTACGCCGTAAAGTAATTTACATCCTTAAAAGTGGAAAAGGGTGTAAATTATTTTACAGCGTATACGCGACGCCGTTCGTCCTCTTCCAGTGGCTGCTAGCGCTAATGGTTTATTAATGAGCAGAGCTGCCATCGAGAATAAGCGATAACTCAACGCGGCAACTCGCGCGCTTTTCCTGCGGGAAAAGGCAAAACCAAAATGCGTGAAAGCATGCGGAGAGTTCTGTGACGTCACACGATGACGTGATCGGCGTGAATTTCTCAACTTAAGGAAAGTTCCTGCTGCCTGCCCTGTATAAGCCTGCTTCAAGTGAATTTTCTTTGAGGCAGTGCCGTTAAGGCAAAGTTTTTTTCTTACAGCGAATCGGTCGATAAGATGGCGACGCCTGCTGCCGGCTTCGCGCAAGCTGCAGCTGAAAAATCCGCATCAAACCGCGTGCTATGACGAATTTAAGGGACAGCACGGGTTGACGGCACTTAGCACATTTTTTTCTCGCATTAAACTTTTTACGAGACGTATCCAGGAAACATTGTCTTGGTCAAATGTTGACAAACTTCACTGTGGACAGTGCGTTATCCGCTACATTGTCGATTCAGTGCGTACGGTTGCCAGAGCGCGGTTTATCACGTTTTTTTTTTTTTTTTTTTTAAACTTAAGCTCTCTCAAACAGTACTTTTTTTCATTTGGTCTCGAAGAATTCTCACCTGATATCTAGTTCATACTTACGCATATGCAATGTTAATTGCGCTCACAAGAACATCAAATTTTCTTATTCAAGAATGTCAAATGCCCTGCAACTTGGAACTGTTTTGTTTGTCGCAGTACAGAAGGAAATGCACTGATAGCGGCGCGGGTGTTTTTTTTTTTTTTTTTCTCATTCTCTTGCCCTTCTTCCAGCCTCTATTCGACCTTCCGTGGTGGTTAGGAGCGGACGTAAACGGCGACTAGCGTAAATTTGTACTTTGTTTAACTACAATCCGTTATATGAAGGGAAAGTATACGGAGTATACAGAGATATGGTAAATTTTACTCAGAGGCAGTACAACTAACCGCGGATGCGCTACCATTGCGTTTATTTTTATTCTACGCAACGTGTATTCGCATGCCAATACTTGTTTTTTCCACAGCCCTATAGGTCACAACCTTTATATCGTTCGATTTTTTTTATGTTTATGCACTACACTGCTCACAAGCTATGTCGAAATGGAAACACCTTTAAATCAGGCTGATGCACAGCGTGAGTCTTGTATGTGCAACGATATCACGAGGGCGAAGACGATGAATGATGCTTGTCGAGGGAGGAATAGTGATAACAGGAGTACAGAGAAGTACGACACGTATCTAGCTGCATTTAGGAATTCTCTACCTTGTAGCGACCGTTCGTCACTTCGTTTTCCCTGGTTAGCAGCGCAACACCATATACCGCTAAGCCACCGTGACGAGTTGACTTATTCGGTGACAGGTAATCTAATACAATAATGGCGTAGCCTAGTGGACAAACCTTCAAGTGTATATATATATATATATATATATATATATATATATATATGCATGACTTCAAGGAAGAAGTGCCTGTGGTTGCTGAGGTTTTTTTAAAAGAAAATTGAACTGTCCACGAGACTTCATTGATCACAGCACAGTACTAAGCCGGAAGGCGCTCAATGGCGGCATGGTCACGTGTCTAAGTATGGCAGCGCCGCCACTTTGCTGGCATTCGGCGCGCATCTGTACGCTGAGATACCGACCGACACAGCAGCAGACAGCAGCCGCGCAAAACCTAGGAGGGAGGTGAAAGATAAATTGAGGCACGAACGATACTTTTAAAGAAAATTTGTATCCTGTGTAGGCAATGTTAATGAGCCAAATATGTATTTCCACTTCTCATGGAAGTATTGCCCGCCGCTTCGAGTAATTCAGCTCAACGACAATTATTCTATCTGTCACAGATGGCTTTGAACAAACCCCCTGTATATATAGAAGGTGGGGGGCTCTTGAAAGTTCCACACGCTGGACCCGACGTAACAGATGCAGGAGGAAAGAGACGACGAGCTTTTTTGGAAATAAGGCGTACTTAAGTTTTTCGGCTAGTGGACAAGCCTTCCTCAGAATTATATAGCAGGGTTTAAGGTCTGTTCCCCTAAGACTGGTGTGTCCTAATAATTTGCACGGAGTCGTTTACCGGGATCGCTAGTGCGCGTGGACGTAACGCCGTCACCAAAACGTGGAGCGCTGCAGTCGCCCCGCTACAGAGCCGAGCTGACTGGCCGAGTCAGCTGATGTTTCCGTCTTTAATTAGTTTGTCATGGTGACCGATTTCCAGCCATACTATTTCTAACCATTTCTTCCGTACGCGCAAACCTATATGAAATGCGGCTCGCTGTGCCGGTGTTTCTTTTTTTTTTTCTTTTTTTTTTTTTTTCTCTCTCGAATGGAGGCGAGCGCAGCCATCCGGCCATCCACGTTCGCAGCGGCGCGCTAGGCCGCTGCGCCATCTCGTGGCAGCAACGGAAACCGAGCGCCTTTGTTGTAGACCGCGAGAATTTGAGCTGATCGTATGCTGAACGAACTTCCTTTGGGTTGACGCTGCACCGTGTTCCTGTGAGCACAGGGATACTAATGCTGTACAGGTGGCTTAGTGGCCTGTGCAAAAGTCAGCCACCGGTCTGCTCAACAGTGAACGTACGGGACAGTTATCGAAGGTCTTGACGGTGTTCAGGACGCGGGCTTCGCGCTGCGTGCACAGCCGTGTAAACGGTCGAAGAGATGTGTTTAGAGTTGCAAAATTACATTATGCTGGACAATGACAAGTATTCTGAACTTAAACTTACAGCACAAACACCTAAGACGGGCCACAAAAGCAAGATACGACACACACTGGCGCTGACTAAGAACTGCTTTATTTCTTCGTCGTCGGTGCATATATAAACCCTAGGCCACACAATCGCGCAGGCGCACAGATTACATTACAGAGATCTGCCGAATTATCAGATACGTAAAGGTAGCAAGTCAAGTTCATGTGGGTGCGGGGACAAATATGTGTCACTGATGCAATTATCGCCTTGTCTTTTTATGTGGTAGGCCTTCAAGGCAAGCCGCGCGTGCTCATTCTTGCTTTTGCCAAGAATCGACGTCCCATCAAGTCGCGCCTCGCAATTGTTGCAAGAGTTTATATGCGCAACAAGGTGCGCTCCTCTGTCTACATTCTTGTTTACTTTTTGCGCATGTTCCCTGAGTCGCTCATTGACGTAACGCCCTGTCTGGCCAACGTACGTCTTACCACAGGAGAGTGGAATGCCATTAACCACGCCGACAGCGCACGACACGCATGAAAAACCATGCCGAATTCGGCATCCTCCTCTGCTCTGTCCGCAGGTGCGGGAGCATAGCTTTGAAAGCTTGTTTTGCGCAGAAAACGCCAAAGGAACACCATGCCTGCAAGCGACTTTCTTGAGTTGATAGGTGACCTTATGTGTATAAGGGACCACCGCAGGCCTTCGCGTTTCACGTTCGGCGCCGGCCTTTTTGTGGTTTTTCTTCTCTTAATCAGAGCTTCAACCACGGCGGTCAAAAGCGACATAGGCAAAATCACTCTTGGCAAAAGCAAGAATGAGCATGCGTGGCTTGCTTTAGAGGCCTACCACATAAAAAGACAAGGTGATAATACCATTAGTGGCACATCCTTGTCCCGGCATCCATATGAATTGGACTTCCTACGTTTACGTATGTGATAATTTGGCAGATCTCTGTAATGTAATCTGTGCGCCTGCGCGGTTGTGTGGCCTAGGGTTTATATATGCATCGACGACGAACAAATGAAGAAGTTGTTAGTCAGCGCCAGTGTGTGTCGTATCTTCCTTTTGTGGTCCGGCTTAGGTGCTTGCGCTGTAAGTTTAAGTTCATAATTATGTACCAGCTAGGCCCAAATGAAGTTTTAATGACAAGTATGCTCGCAGTGAGGTATCTCAAGGTTACCAGAGCAATTAGCTAACCTTATCCGTTCCTGACGTGCATTGTAGCATCTGCAGCTTTATGAGCACGTCAAAACGTTGTGCGCTACTAAAACATGTGTAGTTTGGGCGTATATGCTGGACGCTTTTGCCGCAGTAGCAAACCCGAAATGTTTTTAAACATCGCCCAGTTCTGCAAGTAGAACATGTGGCAGGTAGTTCTGATGTGAGGAGGGCACGGAAAATGACCGATATTTTTTTTTTTTTTTTAATGAAGAAACACTGTTTTTGTCTCACTCTTTTCCCTGGACATAAAAACCGAAAGACAAAAAAAAAAACGGTTTCACAATAATATGAAGTGCATGGAGTTAAATCTTGTTGAAACTTGAGTTGCTTTCACTTTATGTGTACAAGTGCATGCCAGACATTACCAAATGAAGTTTTGTAGCGTTTTTTGAGGCCAAATGGTGTGCTGCGTGTGCATTTTTTTTTATCTGTTTGATTTCTCAGAGAGGCCACCTCGATATGCGTCACTTGTTACGCGCGACACAGAATACGACCTTTTCCGGATAAAAAAAAGAACTGCTGAGAGATAGTCCTGTATTCACTGTTGAATTCACGGTTCTTCAAAATCTAAGTTTGATGCCAAGCTTCCTAGCCACTTCATGAACTTCGGGGTCGGAACACTGGACAAAATTTACCCGTGCCTTCATCGAATGCGACCGCGCGCGTGAGCTGAGGGATTGCACAAACGTTGGCGGCTGGGAGATTGGTGAGCACACGGCGCGCGGCGGCGATGTTATCGGCCTTGGACTCGATATGGAACATCACGGCGACGGCGGTGGCGGAAATCCGCCTGGATTGTGCATATAATTGCTATCGCAATAAAATTCTACACTTCTGCGCCGGGATCACGAGGCGCGCGCTTTCTTTTTTTCAGACTCAAGGAGGGCGAATACCACAAAATGTTCGCTGCAACGTGCACGCCTTGATTTATTCAAATTTGCGTGTTAAATTACAATTTCGCCACAAAAACAGCATCGAAACTCATTCTGAAAGCTCTTTTTCTTGGCTTTTTGTGCCTGTCTCGCAGTTACACGTTTCACACCACATGCTACTTACTGGGTAGCGTCATGCATACGTGAAACAGCTTTAACGTACTGAAATCGGCGATCGAAATTATAGATCACTGGTGTAAATTTGATTTTTTGTGTTATCAAAAAAAATGTTCTACTTTGTTTATTGCAGATGGCGTTCGTATTGCGTCAACGTCATCCATCGAGCATCTCCTGCGGGAAAACTTCATCCTAACCCTCAACAACCAGGTCTACCTCGTTGAGCCGCCATATATAGGTGGGCATATGAGCAGCATGCAGTAGTCTGCCATTGCACGCGCTGTGTTATTGTGATGATTGATCGTTCTGAAGCGGCACCTTCACTGCTATTGTTAACATTCGCGGACGTTAGTTTTCAATTGTCATTTATATTCTTCAGCAATCAATTCATCCGCATTCAAATATGTTGCCCTCGATGCATCAAGCCGAAACCCCGCCATATCTACAGTGTACACGGTCTTCCTTCCGCTAGTGGTGCTTGAATACGAAGACGCTCGCGTACCGACTCAACAGCGTGCGGTGCGAGCATAGGGTTCCTGAGAGCGTTCTTGTACAACTTGCCCTTTTCCCTCTACCGCCAACTAATAATCGCCGCCTCGTTTTCGCTGGGTATGCATATACTGTATTGCAGGCTGCATACATCTTGCACGGCCAACGTTGTCGAGACACGCCGCGTGCGCGTATTCCGCGCGCTCACCTTTGCCGACTGAAATAGTCGTGCTGACGTCGCGGTGATGGTTTTGTTGTTGTTTATTTCTACTAGAAAGGGCCCGCAGGGAAAGGGAAAGCAGGATGGCAGTATGGGGGGCCCGGATAAGCCAGCTGCATGTCGGATGTGTGTCGCAGACCGCCTGACCAGCGAGGAGGCACAGACGCTGTCCGACCTGAAGACGCTGGTGGCTCGGCTGTACGAGAGCCTGACCGTGAACGAGCACCAGCTGGAGCAGGAGCGCAAACTGCTGGACCGCCTGCACAACGTCAAGGTGCAGCTGGGCCCCCTGGAGCGCAAGAAGAGCGAGCTCATGTCGCTCTCCCAGCGGCGCACCACGCTGCTGTCGTGGCTCGGACTGGGCCTGATGGGCGTCCAGTTTGGCATACTGGCCAGGCTCACCTGGTGGGAGTACTCGTGGGACATCATGGAGCCTGTCACCTACTTCATCACCTACGGCACCACCATGGCCATGTATGCCTACTTCGTCGTCACCCGCCAGGTGCGTCATGTGTGCTCTTCGATGGCGTCACTTTTGCGCTCGAAATTATGCCTATCGCGTGGCGTTTAAGCGTATACGCCTGCCACGTGTACTGTACAGTTCACGTGCGGTCTCTCTCAGCGGCCTCTGGTCCATGTCCTGTGTTAGATGCACATCATATATACACTGTCTACCGCTGTCGCTTAGCGCTGCCGCTCTGCCGCCGCAGGACTACGTGCTTCCGGAAGTGCGGGACCGCCAGTTCCTGATATCCTTCTACAAGTTCGCCCGGCGACAAGGCATGGACGTGTCCCGCTACAACGCCCTGCGCGATGAGCTCTCCGAGATCGAGGAAGAGCTGCGCCGGCTCAGGGACCCATTGCAGAAGCACCTTCCCGTGCGCGAACTCGGCGCACCCTGCAAGGAAGGCGACGAGCAGCAGCAGGCCAGCTAGCTCGTCGCCCGACGGACCGCCGTCTAGTTGCCTCGCCACCTATCAGAGGCATCGCCACCCGCGCGCCTCCTTCCCTGTCTAGCTTTTTTTTCCTCCTTCTAATACTACTTGCACCCTCTTGACCTAGTGCTCAGACCAAACGAAAAAAAAAAAAATTATTTCGCCTTTACGAACTGAGAGGTGGCTAGTTCGTTGCTACTGACCTTACCAGGCTGCTTTCTTTTTTTTTTTTTTTTAATCCTACGTGTAACGGAACGGCATTTTTCTTTCGGGTACTCTGCGTGACATTGAATCTTTGTGCTGCTGCGCCCGTGTAAGCGAGACTGTCCAGCGGTCGCGCATTGTGCCCGGCAGAATGAAAGCTGTTTGTAGGTCCTGTCTCGACGTCAGCAGGTTCGACATGGTCGCGGGCGCTTCAGGCCTGGCGTCGCCCTCCGCCTGTGCTAACCTACCTTGTCGGGGCTTACGCGGGCGCATAACGTATAAAATTGAAACTTGAAGCGTCTCGTTGAGCTCCCTGTTACTAGTGAAACTCACTGAACCGCTGCAGTAATTAACGTCGCGAGGCCATCGCGCTTTGCTCGCGTGTGAAGGCTGCGTCTGGTATAATGTTGGCGGAAAGTGGTAAAGGTTGTGACAAAAACTGTAGCCCGTAGCGTAGGCGCGTTGCCGAGAGATGGACGACGTTACGTGCGTTGGTTTTAGGCCCTCTTTGTAACGCGAAGAAAACCTTTGTCTCTCTTGAACACCTTCGCGCTTTAGTGCCTAACACTATACAGTCGCACATGTGTGCACGTCTAGGGGCAGCGAGTTCCGCATGTCTGCGGTCGCCTGCCATTGGCAGTTTCGGATTAAGTACGACTTCGCGATGGGGCCACACGCTCCGTTTTTCGGCAATCGGCAGCGCCCGGAGCGCGTATATAGCATTGCGCTACCACTACAAGGTCTGTCTAGTTTCGTTTTTTTTTCTTGCTATTATATAACGATGGCCAGCGAGCTCGAGTCAAAAAGGCTTCCCGAGTGTATTGTCGTAAGGGTGTCCTGAAGGCATGCAGGCCCCCGGCGTGCAAACCGAGCCTGTGTGTTCGTGCCAAAACGCCACATCTGCTTGTGGGTGGCTTCGTGTGTGGGCGTGTGTTTAAAGAAAACAATGAAACCTGAAACACTGCCGCATGGTGTTGAAAATCAGTCGCGTTCCGCTCAGTCTCTCTTTCCGAAGCATGCGTAGGAGGAGGAAATCGGTCGCGGCGTCTCCGACCCGCCTCGGCTGACGTGTTTCACGAACAGCCGCGTTTGAGTGACTCAATAGTGAAGCGCTTCGTATTGCAGGCTTAAGTGCCGCGACAGACGACAATGTCGCTCCAGCTGATTAACGGTCCGCTACAGTTCGGGCGCGCAGTGCTTTGTGCGCGTGCGCGGTTTCGAGCCGGCGTGCGAGTAACATGGCTTGTGCGGGTGGCGTTGCCTCTACAGCATCCCGTATAGACATGTGTAACCCTCCGATTCTCGTACTTAACAAGAAACTGAAGCCCAGCGTGAGAGCAAAAAAAAAAAGTGTACCGCTATATACGAGCGCAAGCAGGACACGACCGTACGTGCCCCATAAGCGGACGTATTCTGAACTAATTGATGAATGCAAGGTGCATATAACTCCTGCTATGTAGCTACAGTTATCAGCAAGAGTAAATGGGCGCCGACGGGCACTATGTAAGTCCCGTTGGCCGGAGAAAACACAAAAAACAAAATATGGATTTGGGATTTCGCCGCTTGCACTTATTCGTGCAACCGTTCTAATCAATTCGACATTTCGTGCTGCTTTGATTATCACGAGGGTGGGAATGAATTTGTCGTTCTTCGAGTGTTTTTATTTGTTTTTTCGTCGTCGACCTTGTACACAGTGAAAGTGCTTGAGCGACGCTTCTTATTGTCAAGTCTATATTTGCATGTTCTCGGGCTGCACGCAGCTCGACGACGAAGTGATCACTGCCCTTCGAGACTTGCTCTACGCCGAAAGGTTCGAATTTTGGCGTATTTGAACTGTGTGACATTGTGTTGTTTCGGTGGTGGGGTGGGGGGGGGCGGATTTGATAAGCGATGAGAAAGATACTTCTCTGTGGCGGGCTTTCATGATGTGCACAAATGTCGCCGTTTGTCAGGGATTGTGAGATTATCGAGAACAGCGACGTTTCTTTTTTTTTTTCCTTCTTTTTACTGTTTTCTGTTTTTATATCAACAAGGAATATTTTAAAGTTTGAGAAATTGTCCCATAATACATATGACGGAATGCATGTGCTAAGGCACTCCGCAAAATATTTTAGTTTTACTTACTTTTTCTCTCGGCGTTCGCGACATTAAAAGGGTTTACCTCACAAACGATGCATCTTTACTGCGGGCATTGCTACTCTCCGTGTGTCTGACTGAAGCTACCTATCTTGCTCTGTGTGAAGTGGGCTGAAGGATGTGATGATCCGTACTCGTTGTCTTGCCGCGGGAGCTACACGAGTGGGCGGGCATTCGAGCATAAAGCTGAACGTCTTCCGAGGCCTCCCTTGGTTTTCCGGTAGGTTATGGGCACTGTTTAATGTTACTGTTCATGATATTAATGCGAATTTTCCGAACTGTGAACCTTCAAGGGATTGATTCAGTGTGAAGCATGGTTCAGTTGATCTTTTGTTCTTTTCATTTGCGGTCATTAAGAGACAGGAGCGCTGAACGCCGCGGTACGTTTGAATCCTAGTTAATGCGGCATATATATATATATATAATATAATCGCGGCCGGCAGGAAGAATGTCAAAGGCCATTTAATCTTATCCGACCGCCGAGGACCTGTAGTTTTCCGCTCGAGTTGTTTCATAAGAATGCACGTTTTCGTTGCGCGTTCGACGATGGTTTTAAACGGACACTAAAGAGAAAAAATACGTTGAGCTGTATTAGTAAACTACGCATCTTCAATACCAAAAAAAAAAAAAACTTTTCTCATAGAGGAGAAACGTTAAGCCGAAAAAGAGGCCAAGAGTGGGCGACAGGTGGCGACGCCCCATTCTAGTTCGTGCTCCAGTTCTCCGTGACGTCACGAACTTTGACGCCATCTCCTCAGGCTTCTTTAAGCTTTTTACGGGTAAAAATAGACTATATTCTGAAGAAGGTAAAGACTGAACTTAGGAAGTTCTGAGGACATTTTACCTTGTCAGTGTCAATTCTTTCTTTTTTTTTTGGGGGGGGGGGGGGGGGAGTGACGCGATGCACGTCCAACGTCGGGCCTTATTTGATTTTTTTTTTTTTTTACTCGGAGATTTTAAAACGAACGCAACGGTTTATTTTTGGTTATGCAGAAGGCAGAAAATGACGCTGATAGGCAAATGCTCTGTCGGATTATTCCTCGCATTCCTATCTGACGTCAGCGACATGGCGGGACAGGAACGCAAAAAACGTACCGGTGCGTCAGTGACACCGAAAGGGTCCTGCGCCACAATGGCGAAAATGTGTGTAGGGAGTCTTAAATTTGTGTCGTCACACTTACGTATACCTGCGGTGCGGTTTCGTTGTGAAATAAAAAAAAAGATGAAAGTATGAGCCTTTTTTTTTCCCCGTAGTAGTGAACCTTTTACAACTAAATTAACGAACGTGGAGTTTTGAAAGAACACTACACCAGTATAAACTTATTTAGTGTTTATTTTTCTTTGTGTCCCTTTAAGACATCGACGCGTTGGCACGGGTCAGTGATCCACAAAAGAGCTACCAAGGCTAGAGTTTGTCCTCCGTTTCGAAGTGAACGGGGTACCTGCGGAGGCTGTCTTTTCTATACATTCGATTCGTCGTTAGTTGCCCGTTGTAGCTTCACAAATTCTACGCCATTGGATCGTGCAACGTTTATGCTATAAGGGAGCTCATGATCATTTCTGTTTTAGTTTGTAAACGTGCTTCATCATTTCTCCCCCCGAAAAAAAAAAAACGATTTCTTCCAGTATTAAAAACAGAAATCAACAGCAAAAAGCTTTTTCTTTTTATGTTTAAGCACAGTAGAAAAATTTCAAAGATGCATGCATTGCCCGCTTGCTCAGTAATGATTTTGTCCATTAGCCTCGTGATAACTGGAACATTTGCCTCCTTCAAAGGTGCTACAGACTTGTGCTGACCTATCCGGTTCACAGAGAAGAAAGAAATAATACTTGTATCGCAACTTGGGATGTCAGGTTAGCTGCCGAAATAAAGCTTGGCGATATATTGAAGCTACGCGGTGGGACTAGGACAGAATCATACACAACGAGATTGGTGCTGACAGCCAACTAAAACTTTATTGGAAAGAAACACCAGCCGTTTAAGTTATGTCGAAACGAAGACAGATAGGGCTAGTGTATTTTTGTATTTTTTTTACGATGAAGTTTTGTTGGCTGTCGGCGCTAGTTGTGTTGCGTATGCATCTGTCCCCGTCCCGTCGCGCCGCTTCAAGATGCACCAACACGCCCATATCAAGTTGCTGCTAAGGTTTTTAGGTCGAATTGCACAATTTCGCGCAAGATTAAAACAACGCTTCGAGGAGTTTTTTTTTTTTTTTTTTTTTTCCCCGCCGTGTCGCTTCAAGCGGGCGCCTGGAAAAATGCTCTTCTTCGCGGTCACTTGCTACAACGCCGTTTGCAATGCGTTGAGGGGGCCGAGGTCTGCCGTCGACCAACGACTCCTGTGGATCCAGAAAGGGTCCACGCACTCCGACTGCGGCAGTCGTCCAAAAAGGCCGGCACTCCCATCAGGAGCTTCGAGCGCGCGTGGGCTTTTATGATGTTTTTTTTTTTTTTTCTTCGACGCAGACAGTCTTTCCGTAGCTGAGCTTTGCTCACCATTGCACGCACTTCTCGGAAATACAGGTCCCTCTGCTACCGCCGACGCTTACCGACCCACAGTGGAGCGCCCGGCGTTTCAACTTCCTCGTGCACGGCCTGTTATAGTCTCGCGTGCTTGCGCGACGGCATACTCGGGAGAGCCGCTGATGCGGCTCCGTCGAAGCTACGCGCGCGGCCGTCGATACAGCCTTCGCCGAACGTGCGCGTCCAGGATAGTGA
Organism: Dermacentor andersoni; assembly: GCF_023375885.2. NCBI lineage: Eukaryota > Metazoa > Arthropoda > Arachnida > Ixodida > Ixodidae > Dermacentor > Dermacentor andersoni. The sequence goes on from NC_092814.1 coordinate 332,454,941, forward strand.
AAACACGAACAAGATTTTTCTTTCTATTCTATTTTTTTGCAAACCTTTCTCGGGGTCAGGCAACTGTCTTGCGACGACTGTTTCGATCCACGTGCCAAAAAAAAAAAAAGTAGAGTGGAACTCGTCCGTCGGGAGCCCGCGGTGCTCCAATATTTATTTCTTATTCTGAGCAATATTTCGCAGGCGCCCAGCTTCGCTCGTGGTGAAGCTTGCAGGTCTGCGTGTCATGTCAGTCTTCTCCTCTCGCGGTTGAGAAAAAAATAGGGGGGAGGGGGGGAAGCGGGCGGGGACTAGAAGGAGATGCGCATGATACGAACGCCGTGTCGGACAAGCTGCGGGGTCAGTCTAGTCACGAGTCATCCTTTGACCCTTCCACCGAGTAAACTGTCCTTTTTTTGTTTTTCTTAGGGAGCTTTCAACGCGCTTCCGTACTACTGCACCTTTTTCCCACTCCCGACCAAATCCGGTCGTCAGTTCCAAGCGCTGTGGGGGATACCAGTGCACATTTGTTTCTCGGTCGAGTAAAACCGTTCGGCGACGCGCTATGATTTTTTTTTTTTTCTTACACGCTGTGGTGCATTCGCCAGCCTGTTTTGGGGCATTACCGTGATACGTATTTAGTTGCAGGAAAACAAAACAAAAAATCGACGTGAGCTTGCTTTTGTTCTTTCTTTTATCTCGTTTTTCTGGATTTGATGCCTGGTGGACGGCCATTGCTGTTTTTTTATTTGTGTTGTTGGTGGTTGCGCGATGTTAAACCCTCGTTTGCGTTGTTTTCGAGTGTTTTGAGACGATCGGGTGACACTGCAGTGGGAGGGGAGTGAACAGCATTCGCAAATATTCGTGCCGCGGCTCTGTACTTACACACGCACGCAAGAAAACAAAATGCGAGTTTGCAGAGTACTTAAGACAACACTTATACGCCCTTCACCACGACTGCGGGAAATCGAGCGCGTTTGATAAAGCTGTGTTATGCTATGCGACATACTGTACCACAACGTTACAAGTGGCACGCGCGCGCATAAGTCGAGTCTCTCCTTCCCGTTTTTGAACCTTGTCCTTCGACGCCTATGCCGACTATCTTTCAGGTGTACGCTATGTACGCACTATAGCTGAATTTCCACTCGCGTAATAACGAAAAAAAAAATAACGTAAGACGTTACCATAGCTGCTCTCTCGTGAGGAAAGGTCCAGTTATACAATATAGCGAATAATATAGCCGTTTTGTAGAAAAGGCAAAGGAAAAAAAAACGTCTCAAGTTGCCCGCACTTACGGGAGTGACCCTCCCTGTACTCGCAGGTGTGCATGACGCGCCCTTCCCATAGAGGGCGTACTTGTTTTTACATTTCATGTAAATAGTAAACTATGCACAGCAGTGTGCTCTATACCAGTGACGAGGCTGATCTATCAATCTATATTTCTCTGGTGAATTACTGGTGATTATACATATTTACATACAATATATACATTCATGGTACGCTTAACGACAGAATGCTTCCCACGGAATTTCTTCCTTTTTTTTTTTCCCCTCGAGCTCCGCCGCTTAATGAGTTATGCTTGCGACTCGCCGCAAGATTCAGCATCGTTGCCCCAAGCTTGCGATTTATTAGCCTACGGGCTCTCGTATCTGGGACTCGATGAAAGTTTTCTTTTTTTTTTTCGGCACACTTCGTTTTCCTCCTCCTTATTTTGTCTCGTGTCGCCATTAATCGCACCCAGGGTTCGGCACAAGTGGCTGTACACCGCCGCGGTTGGTAATGCCTGGTTTATAACATCGGCCGCACAAGACACGCAACAACAAGCAAAAAAGAAAAAAAAAACAGAATAACGCAACGTCCCCGCTATCTTTGCGGCAGCCTAGAATTTGGAAGGGTCACAAGATTTTTCGTGTGGCGCTGCAGTGCGTTGTTTGAACTATGGGCTGCGTGCTCAAGCGTCGACGGAATTATTTAACGGCTCCGATTTTCCGCGGCCTTTTGTGAGCGATTGCGCAACAGATTTTTTTTTTTTTTTGTCGTAATTACCGGCAATTGCAGAAAATTTAGCTTTGTCAGAATGCTGTTCGCAGCTAATACAGTATACGCCCACAAATCTAATCGACTGTGCGCTCGATTCCGATGAACAAATGTGCGCATGTTGGGCATTTGATGGAGCCGGCATTGGGAGATTGTTGTTGTGCTGCGGCGCACACGTGGCTCACGTTGGAGGCCAGTTGACCAGGACGATTGGTCGTGTCGTTCTGTTCCTCGCGAAAGCTGCATTTCGTGTCTTCGTAATCTCACGCAAGGTCTCTCCCCTTCTTTCCCGAGTTGCATTTTTTTGCGAGTGTGTACTGTGGACCTAGCATGTACGCGTGTGTGGCTCGAGCTGTTGGTGCTCTGTATCCGCGCAGAGTTGACGCTATGCGGCTGTGTTTTGTTAAGCCCTGTTGCGCGCACTTGTTGTTCGACGTACGAAGAAAAAATACAAAGAGCTTATACGAGACTCTCTCCTTCGAGACTTGTGGTCTATATCCTGCAGTGCAGAATATGTTGTTGCGGTGCATTTTTTCCCCTTGCTGCCCACGTTTGTTTCTTTGTTCACGTTTTTCTTTTTTTTTTTCGACGATGAAAGAAAAATAAAAAAGATGACTACCAATGAAAATGTTCCGTGGTTTTTCTTTCCCTTGCAGAATATAAGTGTGTTCAGGCCATAGAGTTTCGTACAATTACTAGAGGGAAACTGTGGCGCTAGTGTAATACGGGAGCTGCAGGCAGCGCAGTCCAGCCAGCATGGAAATGGTGGGCACTAATTTGCCTATAGTATCGCCTGTTTGCATCGTGACTTTGCAAAGTGAGCATTTTTAAGAAAGTGTTGTGTTATAAACAAATAAACATTATTAAAATTGTCCGAAGGCACGATTCGAACACAGTATCTCTAGCGCAGAAGCCCGATATTGAAATTAGAGGGATATTTTTGTGAAACCATTACGCCACGGACACATGCACTAGCAGAATCAATTAGCAATTAGCAGCGATTATGCGTGCTTGAAGAGTCTTTATCTTCTGTATTAAAACAAGTATAAACTGCTTTAAAATTTATAGTGCAATTTAAGCCCAGATAAAGCGCAGCAAACGAAGCCACGAGAACGTATGATGCCCCAAGCACGAAGACCAGACAAATCCACTAATTTACTGTCCAAGGAAAGTTTAAATAAAACTGCTGGAGCGGAGGTCGCCTATTAGGGAAGAGTTCCACCGCTGGAAAAGCTGGCGCTGCCGTCGGCATGAGGTGGTATGAGAGATCACGTGAACACAGCGGCGGCGTCGGCTGCTTCGGATAGCGCCGAAACGAGCTGCAAACGAAGGTTTAAAGTCCCACCTGCGCTGCGGTTCTGCTTAAGTGGGGAGGTTTTCCCCGCTTCGGGTATCTTGAACATACTATAACAGGTAGTGGCTGCCTTTGAAAGCGTCCAACATGGTAGTCTACTGCTCGATGCCGCAGTGTCTGACGTACTCGACGGAGCCCGGTTTCAGCGTTCACACATAGCCGCGGTACAAAAAGCTGCGCGAAGCTTGGCTCGCGAAATTTAGAATCGGCAAGCAGCCATCGGTTACAACTCGGGTGTGCAGAAAGCACTTCCGCGAGGAAGATTTCTGCTTCGGCGTCGGGGCTGCGATGTTCTGTGAGTAGCAGAAAGCGCGCACTGAGACACTCGCGCGCGCTGCCAAGCTATTGTCATGAAGCTTTGACCTATGCATGTGTTGATGTAAGACACTGGCAAGTTCACTGGAATGGAAAGGAAACGGTAAGAAGCACGTTAAAAAAGGCGTGGCATATGCTTATGTTTGTGCTAGCGTCAAACAATGAATGTATACTGGATTAAGAAAAAGTAGCAGCCTGAAATTGCTCCGATAAACATACAGTGCGATGCAACTTGAGAAATAGTGATATTGAAATGTCCAAGAATTTAGAAGAAACGAAAAAAAAAAAAAAGGTTGAATCGTTGCGACGGCATATCGCAAGTCGTCGTAGGCGTCGAAGTCCCTAGTTATAACGAAATTATGTTTGCACAGCTCTGATAGCGTCCACGCAAGAATGATTGTTGATAGTGTACTGTCAAATGCTCAAATGATGCGGCCTAACGCTTACGGAACGGTGTGAAAGCGCGTTCGCAGCGAAAGTGAAACATTGTGCGCGGACATGCACGCAGACGCGCAGTCGGTCGCTGCGAACGCGTGCGATCGCTGCAGTGAGGCTTCATTCTGTTATGCTCTATTTCGTTACACAGATAGCCCACTGTAAGAACATATTTTACCTAGTTTTCTGTTAAAAACTAAAATTATGGGGTTTTACGTGCCAAAACCACTTTCTGATTATGAGGCACGCCGTAGTGGGGGACTCCGGAAATTTCGACCACCTGGGGTTCTTTAACCTGCACCTAAATCTAAGTACACGGGTGGTTTCGCCCCCATCGAAATGCGGCCGCCGTGGCCGGGATTCGATCCCGCGACCTCGTGCTCAGCAGCCTAACGCCATAGCCGCTGAGCAACCACGGCGGGTTTAATTTACTGTCGGCGATTGCCTACCTTCCACGCAATAAACCGATTCGGGGGACTCCATCGCGGTGACCGCGCGCATTGGTAGTTAACTGTACGTATTCGGTAAAGAGGTAGCGTCTGTAAACCATTCTGTGCTTTCTGTCTGCCCAAGATTATTATTTTGGCAATAAAGAATGTCTGTCATTTCGAGAGTACTTACAGAAATGTCCAGGAGGCCTCCCGCGTGGTGTTCTTATTGAGCGTCGACTGCCAAATCTACGAGGAGCGCGTCGCGTTATCCCTCATACTACGCAAGCGAGGCGCTTCCGATAGATGGCGATTGCGTAAGTCCTCACCACCAATACCTACCAGTGGGCGGCGGTGAAGCCGCGCCGCGCGCGCGGCAGCCATCTTGCCATAGGCAAGAAACGGGAGTCGCAGTGCGCCCGCCGCGCTGACTGCGTCTCCCCACCGTGGTCTTTAACGGTTATGGCGAGCACTAAGGGAGAAGTAGTCAATAAGAAGTCAAATGGCAGATAACAATGCAATCCACTTTTGTTTCTTTTGGCGTTCTCTTTGCAAGCATGAACAGCGGCGAAGGGTCTGTATTACTGGTTTTTAAAAATAATCTGCCTTTTGCAATTGCAGACCTCCCTTTTTCGGCACTCGTTTCCCTGTTTCTTTCTTTCGTCATGGGATGGAGTCTGATGCTTATGTAGAGTTAGGCCACTTTCTTGCACAGAATACAAATGTGGTTGTCCAAAGCATCGCAGTCAAGGATATGCTCATCGAGGCCTGAAAACCGTTTCTTTTCTGAAGACATGCCCAGGATCTCCAAAACCAAGTGTTTTGACTTTGCATGAACGTACTACTTCAAATTATACGTAGCCATAATTCCCATGGTGGCTGAATGATCGCAGCGCCAGAGTTCCCTCTAGCAATTGTAGGAACTCTGTGGTTCAGCGCACCAGCATGGCAGCAGTGGTCTGTAAGGCAGTGGTCGTTGCTGCACAGCTCTCGTGCTGCATCTAGGGTTCTGTAGTTCAGTATATCTAGGGCTGTGCGTTTTCGTATTAATCCGATGAACTTCGAATACGCGCGTCCGTAAACGAAAAATTCATTCGAATTTGTCTGATAACCTACGAAATATTGTCAGGTGCGCTCACGTTACCTTGCTGTGACTGCATTCGCGGGGTGGGGGGGGGGGGGGGCAAGTTGAATTTGGAAGGCGCTCATTGTGTAAGCACACTTCTTGAACGTCTTGCTCGGCAAGCGGAAGTTCATAATAATAAATTCAAGCGAATTGCTCTCGCGAATTAAGGAAATATATAAGCTGTCTACTCGATTGCATGACCTGTGCCGTCTTCTTGCTGTGCGCCTGCAGACGCTTCTAAGTGGATGGAATGATGCGCCTGCCGCAACCTTTGGCTCACACGTTGACTGCATGTTTGCGCAGCTTGTCACTTGGTGAGAATAAGCGCTATGAAAGCGTCAACAGCTTCCGAAAATACAACGCTGTTGCACAAAAGTATCATGCACCGAAAGATTACTCACGACCAGCGATTCATTCTGGTACCGGACTGAGGTCGGGAACCCTAACATAAAGGCAGAACTATCAGCAAAGCTCGACGCGTATGTGACCGGTTTGCTGCGGCTTTAACACTGGGGCCGGATGTGTATACCTTGTAGGCCAGGTAGTGTGCATCAAGCCTAGGCTTTTGAAAACGTGCAATCCTTATTTGTTTGGGAATATATACATGCTCGATATTGACCCGTCTTTTTATATATGGAAGCCTAAAACACAAACACGCACACACTTCCTGAAAATCTGTCTTGATTTTTCAATAGCTTTTCGCATGTCTTCAGTAATTTTTTTCTTATCCTTATAGGCGAATGAAAACTGCTGATTAATGCTTTGTGCATTTATTTTCTTTTTACTACTAAAAATGGCGCCAAACTTGTATTTCACATGCATTTTACTTTATTCAAAGTGTTTTTATCATGCAGTCCTCGGCTTCGTCAAGCTGTTAGTAACAGCCTTTATAACAGCCTTTAGCTGACTGTGCCTCCGCAAATGACTTTGTCATCTTTGGAAATAAAGTTCAGTTCAGTTCAAATAAGGGAATAATCCAGTAAGCGACGATCGTGAAAGACACAGTTTGTGAAGTGTACTCTGAAGCGTACTAAAAATCGCCGACGGTTATGATACTCTCTAATATGAAATTTTAGGGCAGCTGTATACATGTTTTCATTTTGCGATATATTGAGGCATCTCACCGATCACCGCACCGACTGGCAGAGCCATGACGCGCGGCGCTATATATAGACCGGCCACACAGTTGCCAAGCAACCGTAGCTTATGGAACCGTAATATTTACCGGGAAACGCTTGTGGCGTACGCTGTGCGCGATAGCGAGCTTTCAGGTTCTTTTTTTGGTTTCCCCGCACGGTCGGTGCCGCCGCTGCCGCGGATACGCTGACGCGAGCGCCATCTGGTGGTGCTTCAAGGTGGCTCCCTCCGCTTTATTCCTCATGCTTCCGCTGCACTATCCTCCTCCGCTTTCCTCCTCGCGCTCTCTTAGCGGTGCTTTAGCTGTGCTCGTTCGCTCGGTTACGCGGCCCAGGCACGCCGAGGTTCAACTCAGGAACGGGCGTCTGAGAGCTGCGATCTAAAATGCAATCTTGAGGATCTTACAATTGGCTCAAATGTTTTGTAAAGTCTCTAAAACGCGCGAGCTCAGTTGTGTGTTATGAACCCGGCAAAATATATATATATATATATATATATATAACCTTGCTGGTGCAGCTGCAGAAGAGAAATGCGATGACCGGGCGTGCTATCGCGCTCAGTGCGAGCTATAGACGCGACAAATGCGTGGCAAAGCGGTAGCGCGTTGTTAGCACCGCGATAGTAATATGCCGGTGTTACGTAGCAGTCGACATACATTGAGCTGCCGAGAAAAAAGGCATTTCATCATGGTATTTGCACGACGGTGAAAGTTTTAATTGGTAATTTATTGGGAAAGTGTCTAGCGCGTCCGATTTATCGCAGCCGGGCAAGTGGAAAGCTTGCCAAACGTGCCTGCATTGGTACAACGGAAGAGCTTCTGCGAATAATTTTTGCCGTAAAATACGTTGATTTTAAGAAGCAAATTTGCTCGGCTGCTAATCGGATTCTTTTAGGTGACTGCCTTCAAATAGTGCTTGGATGGCAACCCAATGGACGAGGTATCTTTAAAGCACGCATATCTCTTAGTAGAATGCCGCATATTAAACGGCTTCTCCGAATTCATTATATTTCGCCTGTACCCCATTCTTTGGCCACTGGGTGTATGTGTTGCTAGATGCTCCGGCATATATAACAGAGAATTTTCATCGACAAAAACAGTGCCAGTGAGCTAACCTCTAAAAAAAGGTTATGGGGTTTTACGTGCCAGAACCACGACCTGATTATGAGGCACGCCGTAGGGGGGCATTCCGGAATAGTTTGGACAACCTGGGGTTCTTTAGCGTGCAATTATAAGTACACGGGTGTTTTCACATTTCGCCCCCATCTAAATGCGGCCGCCGTGGCCGGGATTTGATCCCGCGACCTCGTGCTTAGCAGCGCAATATAATATGAAGCTTTAGCTTACCTTCATATAGCAATCCTTCAATCGTGCTCCTGCGGGGCGTGATTGAAGGATGTGATGGTTGGGGTCGGGCATGAAATAGATGGCAGCTGGCCCATGCCGTCGTCTAACTCATCCACGCTGAGGACGTTGTTGAAGGGAGAGACTTGCTCTCATCGAGAACGAGGAATATGTGATTTATTTACAGTATGTGCATGAGAACATTACAGTTCATCAGTCTAGCATGGCTGAAAGAGAATGCACACTCAGCAGCCGCTCCACGGCTGCTTACAAACACTCTGTCCTCCCTAGATCACTATACTCGCGGACAGCTTTTTTTGGCTATGAAGCGAAAGCTACGGGGGCGGGGCTTTTGCACATGACTGTATTCGTACACAATGTAGTCCGGGCGCGCTCGGCACCGGTTTCGGTTTCGCCAACCTCGCGCAATCTCTCTAGCCAAGGCATGCAGATACAATAACTCGTCCTGAATCAATGTTTATTCACATGCGATATGTACCAAGTTCTTAACAGCCAGCATCGCAGCTTGTGTCGGAGCTCCGCAGCAGCCGTATGACGACGCGCCACCGATGCTGCCGTCGGTAGAGCCGGCGTAGCAGTCAGCTCGCTCACGGCGGGCGATGGTTGCGATTTCGAGAGGGGGTCGCTTGTTTTCCGCGCAGACGCTGGAAAAACTCTTTTTATGTGCTTGAACAGTCTTTAGTTGCTAAAGTTAGACAACAGCCTCTGAGGGGAGTTGATTGGCGGGACAGCAAGCGAGGAACACCCTCCGGAAGACACAAGCGTCATTTTGCGTTTGATGAATGTGCAAAACGTGCGACGGTCTCGGGTGTGGGAAACTCGAAAGAGCAAACTAAAAGTACAATGAAATACCGATATTTGACTGGTGAATGTTACGTATTGTTTCAAATTGGGTGCTGTAAAAACAAAAAAAAGCATTGTTTCCTATTTCCCACGTAAGAAAACGTGAGCAAAACTGCGGGACTACTTCCAGCAACGGTGAAAGAGGCGCGCTTAGTTTCCATATCCTTCGCTTCATAGCCAAGAAAAGTTGTCCGAGAGTATAGGTGAGGGAAAACGGCCGTTCAACCGTCGACCAATTCGGAGCGTCCAAAGGCATCGTAGCCGACCAGCCTTTGAGGGGGAGGGTTTACACACTCACTTTCGCACAGGTTTCACTGACCACATCAAGGTGAGAGGGTTTTCGCAGACACGGGTCTTGCCCTGAGCAGGCGCCTCTTGGTCCCAGAGTTGACCCCGCAGACAGTGGCCGCCGCGTCTGTCCATTGACTGACGACTTCTAAGACCCGTGAGACGGCGCCGCAAAACACTTCCTTCCAGGATTTCCACCGCTCCAAACAAACCGTGACGGTAACGGCGAATCCACTAACAATACTTGGTCCGCCGACTGCGTCTAGACATCCCGGCGCCGCTCGCTTGGGTACGCGGCGTGTTGTCGTCCTTACAAAGCGAGTCGCCGCTACAGACATGCCGGCGCCAACGGGTTGTTGACGAGGGGCATTCTTGTTTTCACAAAGCGAGTCATCGCAGCGGGCCGGCCAGAGTTCGACGGTCGCTTCCCCGAAGATTGCCAGCCGCCGCAGGTCGAACGTAACAGCTCCTCAATGGCCCGGAAAATCTCGACTGGCCAGTGCTGATAACCGCTGGGCAGGAAGGGAATGGCTGGTGGCAAGGGGGGATGCCTGGGCTTGCATTGAGCAGCTGTGAAATGATGACACAGCCCCAAAACATCCAACAAGGACAGGCAACTGCAATACGAATCTGACAACACGGCTCTGCGCCGAGATGACGTAGCTTGGATCTGACTTTAGACCCGCTAGGCTTCAAAGAAAACATAAGTGCAGAAACAAAAAAAGGCTGCATTTCGCTACGCCAATTTTTTAAAGAAATTTGGTGCTGTCAAATTGAGCAATCATGGAGTGAGTCCTGCTAAATGAGAGGGGATCTTCTTGGCTTAACGAAATTAACAATAATAACCCTAAAATTTAGGCGGGACCCTTAAACGTAGAATTCAAATAAGCCTGCTCAAACCATCGGCATTGCTGTGCAACTTTCCCTTCTTATATCTAACGGAGAAGTTGTACTCTTGGAGAGTGAGTCTCCATCGGAGCATGCGGCCATTTTTCTGCGACACTTGATTTAGCCATGTCAGAGGACAATGATCAATCTCGAAGATGAACCTCGCTCCGAACGAGTAACACGACAACTTCTGGGCTGCCCAAACCAAACAAGCGCTTTCTTTCTCTGAAGCGCTGTAGGCTTCCTCTCTTACAGTTAGTTTACGGCTGGCATAGAGGATAGGATGTTCCTCATTATCGTCGCCGACCTTACTAAGTACGACGCTCATACCCCTGTCGTTTGTGTCGCACTGAACTATGAATTCATTTGTGTAGTCTAGCGCGCGAAGCACAGGGCGAGAAACCAATAGCGTTTTCAAACTTTGGAAAGCATTCTCTTTGTCCTTATCCCAGTGCACGCTATTCGGTGCTCCCATTTGGAGGGCGTCCGTTAAAGGACTTGCTATTTACGAGTAATTCGGAATGTACCGTTGATAGTGCCCCACAAGTCCCAAAAATGAACGAATGTCTGTTTTCGTACACGGCTGAGAAAAATCTCCAATCGTAGCCATTTTCAGCTCAGCCGGCCGTCTCGTGCCCTGACCGACAGCATGGCCCAGATAAGTAACCTGCGAGCAGCCAAACCTACACTTTCCCGCTTTCATGGTTAACCCGGCTTCCCTCAACCGTGAGAACACCTGTTTGAGGTGCGATACGTGTTGTTCCCAGCTATCCGAAAAAATTGCTACATCATATAGATATGGCAAGGCGAACTCCTGCAAGTCATTTAGGACAACATCCATTAACTTAGAGAAGCTAAACGGCGCGTTCTTCAGCCCGAAGCTGAGTGCGAGAGGGCGAGAGGGCGAAAAGTGCCTACAGGTGAGATGAATGCGGCATAGCGGCTGGCACTTTCTGAAAGGGGAACTTGCCAGTACCCCCGCACGAGATCTATAGTTGAAATGTATTTAGCAGCGCTAACTCTTTCGATTCGTTCCTCAATGTTGGGTATCGGGTACAGCTGATCCCTAGTGATGGCATTTAACTTCCTGTAATCAACACACGGACGAGGGTCCTTATTAGGGGCTTCTACAAGTATTAGCGGTGACGTGTAGTCACTCTCAGCGGGTTCAATAACTCCCAACTCTAGCATGCGCTGTATCTCTGCCTTCATAATTTCTCTCTGTCGTGGAGACACCCTCTAAGGCTTCGATCTTACGGGTTCGGTTGATGTCAGCTCTATTTCATGCGTCATTAGTTCGGTTCTACCCGGCCGATCGCTGAATCTGTCGAGATATTCCCCTAACACCTCTTTTAGCTCATCTAGCTGCCCGGGTCTAAGAGCGTGCAAGCTTACCGAATGCTTTACCACTTCTTCCAGGCTGATTTCAGAGTTGGAGATCGCCTTATACTCATTAAACTCGGTACTAGTGTCATCCTGCTCCTTGATGGTAAAGTTAATGACTCCGCTCCGCTCTATATACGGCTTCATCAAATTGCAGTGATATATCCTCACCTCCTTCCTGCGACCGGGCATTTTCAGAGCATGGTTAGTATCTGAAAGTTTGTGCAACACTTTAACGGGCCCGTCCCAGTGAACTTCAAGCTTGTTCTTTCTTGAAGGTTTGAGGATCATTACATGGTCTCCGGCGTTAAACGTACGAAGCCTCGTATTCTTGTCGTAATAGAACTTGGCGTTCTTTTGAGCTTCTCACATGTTGTTTTCGACTAGTTCTTGGGTTGCACTTAGCCGTTCCAGCAGATTTAGCATGTATTCTACCACTGTTGGACTCTCTCCTCTTTCTTCCCACATCTCCCTTAACATTCTCAGTGGAGAACGAAGTGTCCTCCCATACACTAGTTCTGCTGGCGAGAACCCGGTAGCCTCATGAGGAACTGTTCGCAAAGCAAACAAAGTGGCCGGAAGACAATTCTCCCAGTCCTCCTTGAGCTCGTAACAGAGCGCCCGCAAAACTCGCTTAAGCACTGAATGCCACCTCTCTGCAATATTTGACTGAGGGTGATAGACGGAACTGTGTATGAACTTTACGTAGCACTTTTGTAAGAATGTGAAAGTCAGCGCGCTGATGAATACCGACCCTTGATCCGCCTGAATTTCGGCTGGAAACCCAACTCGTGCGAATACTGTCAAAAGCGCGTCTACTACTTCGGTGGAGCTCAGCTCTTTCAGAGGGATTGCTTTTGGAAATTTTGTAGCCGGACACAGCATGGTAAACAAGTACCTGTAACCCGACTTTGTCTGGTAGAGGCCCTACCGTGTCTATTACAAGTCGTCTGAAAGGTTCTGATATTAAGGGCACTACTTTTAGTGGAGCTTTCCATGTTTCTCCTGATTTACCCGACTCGGAGCACTGGCAGGCGTTGCACGATCTTACCAAGTTTTCTACGTCTTTGAAACAGCCAGGCCAGTAATATTCGATAAGCAATCTTTCCTTTTACTTGTTTATGCCTAGGTGGCCAGACCACCTATTTCCATGACAAACTCAAAAGTTCCTCCCTGTACTTAATAGGTACGACTAACCGATCTAGAATCCTACCCTTTCGTTCTCTGTAGTACCGATACAACAATCCTCCTCTCTCTTGTATCGTCACGTTGCGCCTAGCAATGCCTTCTTTGGCTGTGCAATGCAGTTTAGCTAAGCTATCATAATTCTTTTGCTCGGTTGCCAGTGACTCTCTGTGCACACGTAAGAGCTGATCAAAGTTCTTTTAAGCCGGTGATAGTAACGACCCTGTCTCGCTTGCTACTGCGTCAGCGGGCTCTACCTGCAGGCGTGAACTTTGACACTCTAGCGATCCGCTCTCATTGAGCTGGTCAGCTGGCAGGCTTTCCTCAACCGTTTTTTCGACCCTCGAGCCTAGCTCGGATTTGGTTAATAAAGTTACCTCTTTTGCTACTTCCGCTGGAGCAGCTTTTGCATTTTCAGCCGAAAGCGACGCGATTTTACGAGCTTGGCCTCGCGTCAACGCCTCTACTACGCCCTCTCCCAGTTTAAGCCCTTTGTCACGCAGTAACTGATCCGACCGATTCGAAAAAATGTAAGGGTACTGCAGCGACAAAAATTTGGAAACTGCAGCCGCGGTCATGAGTTCCCCGAACGGTCTACTGATATTGACTTTGGCCATGGGCAGACACACGCTGTGTTCTTCTACAACCTCTTTGACCCATGCTACTTCTCCAGTGAAGTCATGTACCGTCACGTAAGAAGGATGGACAATGTCCATAGTGCCGGCACTGTCTCGCAGCACTCGGCATGGTTTGCCATTAACTTGCAGGTCGTGAAGATATGGGCTTAAAAGTTCCATATTCTCGTCTTTTTCATCCACGTAGGAGAAAACTACGCTAGGCTTCCCGCAGTTTACTACTATATGTCCGAGTTTGTGGCACTTATAGCAGCGAGTCGGTCTAAAAGATTTGAACTTTGCTTTCTGCTCTTTTTGTACGTTTTCTCTGTTTGATTTCTCCTCGCTCTTTTCTGAGGGATTTTCCTCCACGTCTACAGGACCGGTAGTCTAGTCTGCGAACCCTTCTTGAACGGAAATGGTTTCCGCGGTCCATTTCGACCGTCCCAATTTCCATCTTCGGCGTTCAGCTTTCTACGCGTTGCGTACTCTTCGGCTAATTCAACCGCCTTTTCCACAGTGTTTACATTTCCTCTGTCTTGCACCCACAGCTTCAGAGATTGGGGGATGCCTTTGTAAAACTGCTCTAGACAAATGCATTCAATAATCACCACTTTTCAACCATTCGACTTGGTTCGCCTTTAAACTATATGCAAACTCCGGATACCTTCTTGCCTGTGCTTCTAAACCTTTGCCGAAAAGCTTCGGCTGAAAGGCGGTACTTCTTCAAAACACTAGCCTTAACCTTTGCATAATCATATGCATCTTGCGCACTGAGTCTGGCGATTACTTCTGCAGCCTCACACGGCAGCATAGACAGCAACCGCTGTGGCCATGTACTCGGACCGAAGTTCATCTTCTCGCAAGTCCTTTCAAAATTTCCTAGGAACAAGCCTATGTCGTTCCTGACCTCAAATGGCTTTAACAGCCTGCCCATGTGGTATGATTCTGCCTCAGTTGATCGTCCTAGAGCCCCTTCACTTCCTTGAGACAACTCCAAACGTTTTATTTCAAGCTCAACTTGCATTTTTCTCAACTCGCATTCCTCTCTGTCCCGTTCTTCTCTCTCTCTCTCTCTGTCCCGTCTCTCTCTTTTCCTAAGAGGTTCTAGCCCAATTTCAATGTCCTCCTCACTGGCCTTTTCGGAAATCAGCTTCAATAATTCCCATTTCAGCATTTCCTTGTGTACCTCTAGGCCCGGTTCCTCACCAACAATCAACAATTCGTCTCTGAGCAGTGTCCTTAACTCCATGATTGCTGCTTTACTGCCTTGATCCTGCGCGCTCAACCTACCTAGGTAAAGACAGCCTAGCTAACAATCAGCAATCCAGCTTCCCTGTTGTTCTAAACTGAACAACCACAAAATGAAGCCTAGAGATTCAAAGCAAGAACCAAGCACTCACTGCAGACACAGCACCACGTCGCAAAGTCCGTCTCACCGCTGTCAGCCAGTTGGAATGGTTAAGGTCGGGCATGAAATAGATGGTAGCTGGCCCATGCAGTCGTTCAACTCATCCACGCTGAGGATGTTGTTGAAGGGAGATACTTGTTCTCGTCGACAACGAGGAATATGGGATTTATGTACAGTATATACATGAGAACGTTACAGTTCATCAGTCTAGCATGACTGAAAGAGAATGCACACTCAGCAGCCGCGCCACGGCTGCTTATAAACCCTCTGTCCTCCCTAGATCACTAGGTGAGGGAAAATGGCCGTTCAACCGTCGACCAATTCAGAGCGTCCAAAGTCATCGTAGCCGACCCGCCTTTGAGGGGGAGGGTTTACACACTCACTTCCACACAGGTTTCACTGACCACACCAAGGTGAGAGGGTTTTCGAAGACACGGGTCTTGCCCTGAGCAGGCGCCTCTTGGTCCCAGAGTTGACCCCGCAGACAGTGGCCGCCGCGTCTGTCCATTGACTGACGACTTCTAATACCCGTGAGACGGCGCCGCAAACACCTCCTTTCAGGAGTTCCCCTGCTCCAAACAAACCGTGACGGTGACGGCGAATCCACTAACAATACTTGGTCCGCCACAGCGTCTAGACATCCCGGCGCCGCTCGCTTGGGTACGCGGCGTGTTGTCGTCCTTACAAAGCGAGTCGCCGCTACAGACATGCCGGCGCCAACGGGTTGTTGACGAGGCGCATTCTTGTTTTCACAAAGCGAGTCATCGCAGTGGGCCGAGCAGAGTTCGACGGTCGCTTCCCCGAAGATTGCCAGCCACCGCAGGTGGAACGTAACAAGGATTGCTATATAAGGTATGAGGATCGAAGGATTGTTATATGAAGGATTGCTCTGCGTAATAAAACGATACATCGCGACATGAAACCTGTACATATGGTGTCGGCTTATAGGTATCTCCAACGCACACAGACTTCTTAGTAGAATAGCACATATAATCCAACGGCTTCTTTCAAACGAGTGCATTCGCCCAGCCCGCCTCAGTGGACTGAAGTTGGTAGAACTTGCAACAGGCCTTCAATCATGAAAGAAAACGTAGTTGAAAATGACGGATTCTATCATTATTTTTATTATTTCTTTCATAACTTTTTAATTGGGGGCGTATAGTTAGATCTACATTCGTTTTATGCCAGCAAAAGATGTCATATCGTCCACGTAATTCATGGAAAACTGGCCTAACCTCTACGATTCACACCATGTCGTCTTTTGCTTTTCGAATAGGCTTGTTCTATAGCTTTCTTGTAACGACATGGTGGTGTCAATGAACAGGTAGTAAATGCCTTCATCTATCGCAGTACGCCTTACCTAAGCCACCTCTTTATTTACGAAACGGTAATTTCGTCGTTAAATTAAGTTATTCTACGTTCCCTGCAGTGTATTTCTGGTCACCAAACACCGGCTTTTGTCATTATCGAACCGAAATTTGCTTCCAGGAGCATACTGACTATTGTAAGAGTTGGGTCGGACACATCAAAAGGGGTAACTGGCCCATGCCGTCGTCCGCCTCATCCACGCTGAGGACGTTGCTGAAGGTAGGAACAAATTCTCATCAAGAACGAAGAGTACTGGGTTTATTTGCAATATGTACATGACGAGTAGAGAACGTTACGTTTCAACAGTCTAGCATGACTGCATTGAAGCACGAAAGAGCAGAAAAAACTTCGCTTAAAGCCCTTTGGTCCTCCCTACATCGCTAGTTCAGGGAAATCTGCGGTCTCACTAACGTTGGTCTCACCTTCATCCAACGGGAGCGTTCAAAGTCGCCTTGATAGTGAGGCTGCGCATAATCACTCCGGCACCTTTGTTCACTGAACACAATCGGAGAGGTACCCTCTGGCGCACACGGCTCATGCACTGCCCAGTAGAAAAAAGAAAGAGGACACGCGCTAAAGGGGGGCGGGGGAGGGGGGTTCACGCTTGTCTTGGCGCGTCTTGGCCTATGGAATGGCCTAACAATTAGGTGGTTCTTGGGACGGTCTGTTTGGGCGGTATTATGCCACACTACGTACTTACCATCGAAGCGACGGGCGCTCCCCCCTCTACCTTCTCGTTCATCTGAAGTGGTTGCCCTTGGTGACAACCTGCAAAGTTCCAGGAATCTGCCGAACCCCTTGCGTGGGTCGAACTGAGGAGTCGGGGGGCACAGAGCGTCCGTAACGAAACGGCGGAGAACGCACTTTCCAGAGAGTGCGTTCTGCGTCATGTTCGCTCGACGTCATGGTCGGCGGCACGATGACATCCTTCAACCACGTGGTCTTCCATCAAGCGTGTCACACCTTGGTGTCGCCACTGGTCTGACTGATGGAACGTGCTGTTAACTTCACAAAGCTGAAGCGATTCGTCTCAGGAAATAAAGAGAGGTTCGAAGGTCGCTGTCTCCCCTGGCCGATCGTAACAGTATCCAGTCATTAAAATGACATTCTCCCAGGCGAAGTGCACTCGTTCAGAATAACACTCCGGTGGGTCCTGTATTCATTTGCACCAAAGTGCCTGGAAACATGCAGCATACACGGTGTTTTTAGAGCGCAGCTTTTAGCCGCCCGTTCCTGCGGCGAGCATCGGCGTAACTGAGGAAACGAGCCCAGCGAAGGATGAAAGGGAACGGAGTGCAGCGGCAGATGAAATATGACGATAGCAAAGAGAGTGCGAGGAGGAGGGTGCAGTAGAACCATGAGGCGGAAAGCGAAAGAATAGGATATGGCGAAAGCGGGAGAAGAAAAGCGTAGTGCCGCGCAAGACGGGCTCTGCGGCGCCTCTCCACAACGACACTATCTCTCTCTGCGGCGACAATGGCTACGAGATGGCGCCAGATTAGCGCGCGTTGGCTGCGAGGCCTATCTGCGGCGGCTGCTGTCGCGCCACACTCGCTCCATTTGCGACGTGCCACACGAGACAGATTGTCCGCGCCAGCCAATATATTGCGAAATGAAACACCTATAGATCTGCGCTCAATTTTCGTGCTAGGGAGTATCGTAATCGTCAGTGAAATTTTTTAGAGCGCCTCTCTTAGGCACCCATTCCCGCGTTGAGCGTCGACGTAACCGAACGCACGCGGATCGCAGCGGGAAATGAAAGAGGATGACAGCGAAGAGAGCGCGAGGAGGAAAGCGGAAGAGAAGGCTACAGTCAAAGATTGATGCGAAAAGCCGGAGAGTATGGCGAATGGGTGAGGAGAAAAGCAGAAGATCGCGATAGCCAAAAGAGCGCGAGGAGGAGAGCTGAGGAAGCCACCTTTAAGCACCACCAAATGGCGCTCACGTCCGCGCAACCTACCGCATCTGCAGCAGCGGCGGCGGCACTGGCCGTACGGGTAAAAGAAACAAAAATTATACCCACGATTACGATACTCCCTAATGCGAATTTTTAGCGCAGGTGTTTAGGTGTTTTGAATTCGCGATATATTGTGGCAAAGAATTTGATTCTGAATAACAGGATGCTCTCGGCGGCGGCGCTGAGCTTCTGCTCGGGCAGCTCGTTTAGGATCAGCGGCAGACGAAGCATTTCCACGGGTTGCGTCACTCATTGTTCAGGGGAAAAAACGTAAACACGGAAACGCGTGGCTCACGCGGAGCGCATCCTCTAGAGGCGGCGGCGCCGTAAGCAATGTAACACACGCGCAGCAGGTCCGAAGCCCACACCATTTTACCAAACCGAACTTTGGTTCCACGAGCATACTGAGTAACCAGTCATTAAAGTGGCTCACCCAGGCCAAGTGCACTCGTTCAGAATAACTCTGGTGGGTTCTGTATGCGGGCAGCGCGGAAACAAAGCGCAGTGGGTCCGAAGCCCACGCCAGAGAATTGTTTCCGCGCTGGCGCATGCCTGGTCACTGCGCGCACTCCGCTTTCCCCCTCACCCTTTCGCTATGCCATCCTCCGTTTTCTGCCTTATGGTTTCGCTGCACCCTCCTCTCCACTTTTCTTATCGCGCTTCTTCGCTCTCAAAGCTTTTTGCAGCGAAACTGTATATGGCTAGCCGATTCGTCCGTCCGCCTGTCGCCTGCACGCTAAAAACTCCTTCGGTCCAACCCCATGCGCATGCGCGAAAAAAAGAGAAGCGCGCGATTGGCTGCGCCAGTAGTGGCGTCGTTGTTCTCCGTCGCAGCTGAGCGCGCGCGCAGCAGTTTGTCTGCCGCTCCGAAATTGGTAGGCCAAGCGTCATACGTACTCCTGAGGAGCAGGCAGCTTTCGATCAGCAACGCCACGAGCAGAACAGGGAATGAGCTCGTCTACTCCGTGACGATGCTGCAGCCCGAGCACATGATCAGGCTCGTGCAGCCGAACGCAAGCAGCAACTGCGTACCGAGCATCCGGCAGCCTACTAAGCCGTCGTTTAATGAACCGTCTGGATTAACCCAATGATAAACACCAGGGCCGCACGTTTCAGCTTCGCTCTTTAACCATCTGTACGGAGTGCTTGGACAGTGATTTTTTTTTATTAGACCACACAAAATTTTTATAAAAAGTAATGAGCGCAGCGAACGTGGCGTTTTTGCAGACGGGTTCCTAGGCCAGGCGCAGACGTATACTTTTCCGCTAATAACGCCAGCTTCATAAGAATGATTGACAAAACTTGCATTAATTAACTTATTTGTACCTTGGGGGCAGTTGTGTAAATAGCAAATTTGGAGGCAGTCACATTTTCATGCAGATCCCTCTTGTAAAAATCTTGAAAATCGCGCCTAATCCGAGGCACTCATCGATCGACAAATTCCAAAGCTCAATCTAGGCAGTATCGACCCTGAGCGTGCCCGTCAGACGGCAACGCTCCGTAAAGAGGTGTGGGGTGAAGCTTCAGTGATTGCATGCCACGCCATATCCTGACCCGACACACAGTCGCACACGCTTGCCAGACAAAGCGTGCCGTATGAGTAGCTGCCGCGATTAGCCGAGACCTTCGGTCCATTCGGCTTCGAACTTCCTCGCGTTTGTCACGGGGCGTTTCGGTCTGATATGATAGCGGGGCCGCCTTTCCTGCGTTCCCGCGGTGCACGGTTTCAACATTACCTGGATTTACCGTTGAAATTCGATTATAACTCGGATTAGGTGCGGCTTTCAATATTTAAAAGAGAAATAGGGTGCATTAAAATGTCACTGCCTTCAAATTAGACAATTAAACATGCCCCGAAGGCACTCATAAAAAGTTAATAAATTTCATTCATTAGTCTGCAGAAGCTCGCGTTACTAGTGGAAAAGTATGTCCGCCTCGCCTATAGGAACTCGTCTACAAGAACTCGTCTACAAGTTCGCTGCGCTTAAGCCTTCTTACAAAAAAAAAAATATGGATTGCAAAAAAAAAAAGAAAGAAAGAGCTGTATACGGTTAGTAAGGAGGCTTCTATCTATAAGACGTTGTAGCAATCGACGGTCTGTAAGGAGGAGGAGGAAAAGAAGGAAGGAAAGGTAGAGAGGTCAACCGCACGCAGACAGGTATCTATGAGTATGCCTGGAGGCTAGTGGGTCCATCCGATGCTTGAACCAAACGCTTGAGCTCTCTCTCTTTAGTGTTACACTGCCGCAGTGAAGAGTAAATTGCATTGCTACATCACACAAAAGAGACCGACGAGAAAGCGGAACATACACGTCTAGCAAGTCTGGCAATTGACCTTTAATAGCAATAGAGTGACTTTATATAAATCAGAGCTGTTCTAATGAACGCACGCCACTTTCTATGCCGCTACTAAACGTTGCTCGCTAGGCAGGCGAAAGCCCCGTATGTTAACGGCGACAGCAGTTAAACGCTCGCAAGTGGGCTCGCTGTGTCCGTTCTTTTCATCACGCCGCTGCCTCCTCACTCTCGCCATATGACGGAGAAAAACCACGCTTTGCCCACCATCGCCACTGGGCACTGCGCCCACGCGCCTGTGGTAATGTGAACTTGGGACCCGAACGCGCAATGCCCCTTCCCTACGACGCGGCTTCGGCATGGCTTCGGCGCATGGCAGTTCATGCAGTGTCGTGTGCACCACACAGATTCCGAGAGTGGTGGCGTTTGCGCAGGCCACAGCAGGCATTGTTTTAGCGGATGAAGGCGATGTTGCGTTGCGTCGCGAAGTAGTTGTTCTCGAGAACTTGTTCGTGTACGCTGCGTGAGAGCGTGCTGCTGTCGCAGTAAATGAGTTCGGATGCAGAGTAATCGCTGAGGTCTGCTCATTTCCCCCCTTTAATTGTCTTACTCGTATTATTATTATTATTATTATTATTATTATTATTATTATTATTATTATTATTATTATTATTATTATTATTAGCAATTATAAAGCATTCCAACTCTCCCAGTCTACCATGCTTTTGCAGAAACAGTGAAAGAGGAGGGCCAGCCATAAAGAGATGAGGGTTGAGCTTTGGCCTTGCTGGTTATAAAGGGTTCCAACCAGAGCTCCCTGGGTGCCGTCATATTGCCCATTGGGCTGTTGTAAGCCCACGTCAGCAACTGCTCAAAAGCATGGGGTAATGAGGCGGCATGTGCCCTTGATATACGCGTTCAAAAGCCTCAGAGAGTGGTGCTCTTGAGCGGTAAACTCCCGAAGAGGTAGTCGAATCGGCCTTATAAATGCGCGGCAAGACGCCATCCCGCAATGCCTCAAAAAGTGTTATTACGCAATACCTGAGGTCAGAAGGTATGGGTCAGCTACAGAGGGAAATGGGAAGAATTTAGGCGCATGAAAGTCGCAGTTTCGCCCGAAAGGCCAAGCACTGATTGCGACAGCAAATGATTAGACAGCTGTACGAAGTAATGGTAGCAGTTTTATCGGCCGTATAAACATGTAAACATTCGTTTAATAAATTAGCAAACGTGGTGTCACGCGCGCACAGGCAAACATGAACACATCCCACTCATTGACCGCGGGCACTCGTTGTCAAAACGCTGTCGGGAGGAAGAGCGGCCGCAGCAGCGAGCGAATTGACCTTCCTGCCGTCTCTTGCTTAAACGCGAACTAAGCGGCGAGAACACAGCGCACACGAAGTCATCCGCCCTTGGCGCACCGCAGATCGCCTTCTAGACAGGGCCTGCGCGGCCGCGCTCACCCACGCCATGCTCAACTGCCACCAGAGTAGAACGCCCCCCTGCTGCCTTGCGCGCAATAGAAGACGGCGCGGCAGGCTTCCGCCTTTGCGCGTGCGAGATGGAGCCATCATACTTCTCGGTTTACCCTCCCGCTCTTTCACTCGCCCCCATGTGCACAGCAACCGGCGCGTGGCCGCGACGTTATCGCACTTACACTTTATGCGAAACATCACGGCGACGGCGGAAATGTGCCTGGAGTGTTCATGTAGTTGCTATCACAATAATATGTGCCTGTTAACAAAAATGTCTGTCGCGTTTAAAGACTACAGTCCTACAGAAAAACTATTAATGGCGCACCGCGGTCACACCATAACGAGAGAAGGCTCGCGACTTAGCTGCGCATCGATGCATTTCTTTGGTCCTTCCGATGCGCTTAATTATGCGCTTGGCATCAAGTGTCAACGTGCCCACAGCTTTGGGCTCCCTCTGGTGAACCACGCAATGCGTGGTAAAAGCGCAAGTATTCTAAATTTTTTCGTATCCTGAGCACGAGAAAGTGGCTACTGGAAGCCCTAGGGGAACCGTGGTAATAACCACACCTCAACCGCAGTGTCGACAAGGATATTATATGTGCGTTTTATGATGGCTTCAGTGCAATACAGTTTAATGCGGTGAAGGAGAGAGACTTTGCGCAAGTACTAAGAGTAAATAACCCGTATTATTCAGTGCGCTTTGGCGATGCCTCCGAAGGGGCAAAGGGAGCACCAAAGCTGGAGCCTGGACTGGTCCGTAGACCAGTCGCCGGGTGTGCATCCCCCCCTGCGCGCTCAGCCCTCGGCGGCGGCCCCAACTCGCAGACCGCCCTGGTTCCATTCTCCTGCTGCCCCTGTGGCAACTTGACGATCCTGCGCCAGGCCGCTTTATTACAATCTCAGGTGCTCCCCTGATGCCTCCGTTTGTGGGTATTTACTGTCGTATGCTAAATAATCTTACTGCAACGTACGCTGACGATTTGTCGGCTTTTTGTACAGGGACGTAGAAATGCGACCGTCGCTCAGTGACAGTGACGTCGAACAAGTGAACACTATCTTGGAAGAAGTTGTGCGTTAAGCAAATTGACGGGTGCAAAAGAATTGAAATTGGAAATGAAGTGCAAGAGACCTTGTTCACTGTCAGCGCACACAAAAAGAAAATATCATACAGGAATCGCTTGTAAAATGTTGGTTTTATGGCCGAATTTGAGAGGAAAGGGATTTCTAACGATGGCCATAAAGATATTAGCACAATTTGGCGCCATCTTCGTTCCCATGGCGGTTCCGTTGATTTGTAGATAATGCTTGTCGAACTATAAGTTATTATATTTAAGTACTAAATTTAGAAGAGTCAGTTATATCTTTCTCTAAATGGCTAGGTTGGATGGAGAGAGAGAGAGAGAAAAATCATCTTAATTAAAAAGTCCCTGCTGGGTTCGAAAGGGGAACGGAGAGGCTGGGAGGCTCTAGCCCCTTAAAGCTCCCCTTGTCAGAGTATCTACATCAGTCTAGCATGACTGCGAAAGAAAGTACATCAGTCTAACATGAATGCTTGAGAGAGTGTCTCAGTCCAACATGACTGCTTAAGAAAGTGTGTCGAGCATCCCCACAACAGCGGTTTATAAACACTAGGTCCCCCCTTGATTCCAAGGGGACGGAAACGTTCGTCCAGTCATTGTAAACACGCCGCCTCTCTCCGGGACGCGTATTTCCAACTGCTCGTAGGTACAACGGGGCGTGGAACTTGCGGAGACGACGGACGTTTGCGCGCATGCGCGAGTGAGAGCGGGTGCGAGAGAGGAAATGTGGGGAGTTTTGATTCTTGAAAATACGACTCTGCCTAGGTACTACGGAGGAGTCCCTTGGGGCGCGGTGTATGCGCTTGTCCCTAGGCGCGCCGTGCCGGCAGAAGTCGCGGGGCGCGGTTGTGCTGAACTTAGCATCGCAAGTTGGCGGCTCGACGCAATCATATTTAATCGATCATGTTTTTTACTAATGAAAACAACGTGTCATTATTTCGCATTATTGGCGGCGCCTCCAGGACACCAAAGCGGCAACGGGGATATCAAAGCTAGAAGCCGGACTGGTCCGTGGGTTGGGGCTCGCAGAGGCCTGCGCGTGCCAGGGGAGTATAAGATCGGCTGTCCGCTATCGCGGACAGCCAATGTTTTATGCGAACACCCCCAGGCACGCTTCGGCCTCTGCGGCCCCAACCCACGGGCCGCCCGGCTTCCAGCTTTGATCCCCCCGCTACCGCTTGGGTGCCCCGGAGATCCTGCGCCGCCTGCTTTAATATAACCTCAGGTGCTCTCCTGAGGCCTCCGTTTGCCGGTTACATGTGCCCTCCTGGAGCAGTGCTTGTAAAAAATCCGATCTATCGTCGCGACGAAAAATTCGACCCGTGACTTATAAAACACCAGTCAGAACATTGTCCCTTCAGACACAGCGATCACCAAGCGGCGCCCGCGCCCACTGCCTCACCGCGCGGGCAGCCAGCGGCGGAGCGTATAAACCAACTCGACCGAACTCCGCAATGCCGGCATGTCAGGGGACAAACGAATACAACGCAATCTAAGAAACCTCCTCCGTAGTGCCTAGGCTGAGTCATATATTCAAGGAGCAAAAGCCCCCAGATTTTCTCTCTCGCGCCCGCTCTTACTCGCGCCTGCGCAGAAACGTCGAGCTCCGTCAAAAGTGGCACGCCCCGTTGTAGCTGCTAGCGGATGAAAATACGCCTCCGGGACGGCTTACACACACACACACACAGGTTCACGGTCCGGTCCGGAACCGACGTCACACGGACTTCGTAGAACTCGGAGCTGACCCTCGCAGCGCGACCGGGTAGCCATTGTCCTGCGTCTTGGTCGGCGCGTGGGAAGGGGTCCCCGACGACGTTCCCGCGGCAACTCCCCCGCTCGCGGCCGACCCGGTTGGCGGTGACGTTTTGCGGCACAAAGCCTGCTTCGTCGAACTCATTCAGTCACAACGGCGCGAGGCTAGAGCGTAACGGTGGCGTTCCTTGAAAGTTGACGCCGCCGTCGTCGCAACTGGCTGGCAACACTTGCACCTCAGCTGGGCCGTTCTTAACACCCTTTCCGTCAGACGCAGGCCAGGCCTTGAACCGTAGCGGCGTCCTCCGTCAGCCGGACAGCCCAGAGCTGGTCTTCTGGGCATTCCCTGAGCAGTAAAGCCACTGTTCTGGGGTTTTTATTTGGCATTGTGGTTTATGATGTGTCGGGTATTGTTTGGAGCTACCCGCCGTGGTTGCTCAGTGGCTATGGTGTTGGGCTGCTGAGCACGAGGTCGCGAGATCGAAGCCCGGCCAGGGCGGCCGCATTTCGATGGAGGCGAAATGCGAAAACATCCGTGTACTTAGATTTAGGTGCACGTTAAAGAACCCCAGGTGGTCGAAATTTCCGGAGTCCTCCACTACGGCGTACCTCATAATCAGAAAGTGGTTTTGGCACGTAAAACCCCATAATTAAATTGTTTGGAGCTGATGGGCATGCCCATATAATGTGATGGTGGTTTGCACGTGGTGTATACTGCATGTCTTTGAAGAACCAAGTTGCGCATTCAAAAAAAGACAACCACGAGCGCTCTTTCCGTCTCTGCCGCTTTTTTCCTGTGGTTGTCTTTTTTTTTTTTTTGAATGCTCATTTTGGTTCTTGAAAGCAATGGACCAACTAGCCCAGCAAGAAGTTCTAAAATTGCATGTCTTATAGTGTGATGAGTATGCTTCTAGGAGTATTCGGTGCATGAGTAGTGGCGTAGGTAAGTTGCTTTTATCTAGAAGTCTCCACGTAGTTGCTTGGTGTTTGTTTAATGATTTGTCAGGAGGATTGTTTTTATAGCGATAATTTCGGTAGAATTCGAGGATTTCTCCGTAAGTAGTCATTTGTTCGTATTGGGAAACTGATATTTCTTGACCTGGTTCTGGGTGCCGTAGTTCTGTTTCGGTCTCTTCGGGGATTTCTTGTCCAGAGAGAGATGGGCGACGCAAGTGACTCTCCCGGTTGATACCTGCTCGGGCAGCGTTGTTCCCAATTACCCCTGCGTGGCCTGGCGTCCAGATGAGTCGAACAGTTCTTCTGCGGGTAGGATGTGTTCCAATGAGAATTCGGCATGCTTGAGGTGATATAAGTCCCTTCGTGTAATTAATTACGGCTGTTTTGAAGTCTGTGGCGATGCATGATGCGTATGCTAAAGCTATTGCAGCCTCTTACCCTTCTTCTGGGTGTTTGTCACGTATGGAGCTAGTTGCTGCGATATCCGTTTTTGAATCCATAACAACTGCCGGATTCGTGGCTGGTTGTGACGGATACTTTGCAGCATCAACATAACAGCATCTTTGAGAACTTTGTTGAGTCTTTTAGCTCTTGCTTTCCATCGCTGTGCATTATGGTCTGGGTGCATGTTCTTCGGGGGTTCGGGAGGGGGGGGGGGGGATTATGAAGGAGTTCCTGTTGTCCGGTGGAATATCTCTCTTTTCTTCAATTCACATCTGGTATTGTATTGCCAACTTGTTTAGTATTTTCCGTCCCGTCTTCGTGTTTGTTAGGCGTTCATGATGTGATGTTCTCTGTGCTTCTATAATTTCGTCTAGTGTATTGTGTAATCCTAGGGCTAATAACCTTTCGTTTTCTGTGCTTGAAGGAAGGTGTAATGCTTGTTTTAATGCTTTCCTTATAATTATGCCTATCATATGTGTTTCTCCGTATGCGTGAAATTTAAAAAGTGGCGCGCTATACTCTATACTGCAGATGGCAAAGGCTTGTACCAGTCGAATGATATTTCTCTCGTTCATGTCGGTGTGTCTGACAGCAATTCTCGAAATAAGCCGGCCCACCTGTGCCGTGTATGTCTTTAAGCGTTGGGTTGTTGTGGTGTTTTCTTCGTCACTTTGCGTGTACAATCCGCGTACTCTTAGGCATGAGGTTGGCTGGAGTCAGCGGAAACTGTGGAAGCTATGCCCTCGGCATGAGGTATGTTGGTGTACAAAGATGCGGCATCCGTAGTGACCAAGTAATGCCCCGCGGTACCGCCAGGTTTGATACCTCCCGAAGGAAGTGATATGTGTCTTTAATGTACGAGGGGAATGAAGGTGGAATGTCCTTAATGAGAATGCCAATAAAGCTGGATATTTTCTCAGTCACTGTTCCATCGCTGGAAACGATAGGCCAGCCGGAATTGTTTATCTTGTGAATTTTCGGTAGTAAGTAGAAACGGCCGGGGCTTGGATAGTTTCTCGGTATCAAGGTTTTGAACGTCGCATCGGTTATCTTCCCTGCCTTGAGCAGAGTGGTGAGGATGTCATTTATTTCCCTTTCAAATTTCTCTGTAGGATTGCTTGGGAGTTCTGTATAAAAATTAGAGTTGCCCAATAGACGGAAACCTTCGGCTATATGTAATCGTTCTGGTCAAGTACCACCACTGCACCACCTTTGTCCGCTGGCTCAACGACAATTGTTTGATCGTCACGCAGGGTTCGCAGCGTCTCCTCTTCCGCTTTCGAGAGGTTACTGCGGACGGGACAATGCCTTTCGTACTCTTTTAAATTTCTTTTTAACCGGGCAAATGTACATGTCCAAGTATTTGTCGCGTTGCTCACCAGGTGTCCGTGATTTATCGGAGAGTCCAGGTAGCTCATCACAACTTCCCTACAGTTGAGCGACTACAGAAGTATTCCTTTAGGCGTAAATTCCTCGCGAAATCATCCGAATCTTGGAATAATTGAAACTCATTCATTCTTCCGAACGCCGGACAAAAAGTTAGACCTTTCGAAAGGAGATTTAGTTGTGCACTGGACAATGGGATACTCGACAAGATTATGACATTTGAGGCAATGCCCATACTCTCGTGCTTTTTTTCGCTGCTTGCTTCAGGACAGTCGGTCGGTTCGGATTCAAGATTATGACTTTCAGGATTCGTTGCTGGTGGCCGTTGGGACAGTGTCACGCTTGCGTTTCTTTCTTTGTTGTTCTTGGATGTTGACATTTTTCCTTCCCTCGTATTTTGCCAGTTCCACCGCTTCTGATTTCTGATTCTGTGAGTTTTGATTGAACATATATATATATATATATATATATATATATATATATATATTACGGTGAAGCTCTTTAGAAGTCTTGCCGCGGTGTCTGGGGAAGAAAGTGGGGTAAAATAAGAAATGAGAGAATGAGAAATTAGAGAAATGAGCGTTCTTGGTCACTGTCGTCCTTGCGCTGTCCATGCAAAAATTCAACCTTTGAATAAGCAGCGAAATAAATGAAACGATATTTGCAGGTTGCGGTGCATATTGTCGTCACCTCCTGCACCATCGCCTGCCAACATTTCGCTTTCTTCGCTATTACTACCCAATTAAATAAAAAAAAAACAGACTACTGTCTTGTTACCGTGACCTGCACAAAAGCGTGAGGAACGAACAAAATCGGCCTCGTTTCCTAGCTCACAGACTGCTGTGTTCGCAACATAATATTTCTCCGGCAGAACGCTGCCTGGACGGATCTTCACAACTTCCAGTGTGTAACCATAATTGCGACGGGGCATCTTTATATGGGGCCATAATCAATTCCGTCAGAGGCCCTTTAACATCGCCAAAGCCTACTCAACCACATGTATGAAATGTAACAGACAACATGACCGCTGATACCGCAAGCGATGTCGCTACGGGCGCGGGCATCATAAGCTAATCTGCGAACTACTAGTCCGAAGTTTATCATATCAAAGTTACTCGGTGCCATAGCGCTAGTGTCGATCGGGATCCCATAAGACACAGAGTTTCCTATAATAATGCCCTATGTGACCGTATTTGTTGATAAACGCATTCCCAATAGGTCGATATCGTAAACCTTTTTCGCGAAGCTGAGCTGAGTCTGGCAGGGGTACAGCCAAAAAAAGACGAGGAGTACGAGACAGAGAGAGCACCCAAGGGGGCGATAGCGCTTTGTTTCATCTATTTCTTTTATTCATTTATTTTTTCTAGCGCGCGCGCGGGCATGTGTGTGTGTGTGTGTGTGTGTGTGTGTGTGTGTGTGTGTGTGTGTGTGTGTGTGTGTGTGTGTGTTGGGGGGGGGGGGGGGGGAGGGCGGGCTGTGTGCTGTTTCCCTCTAGACAACCAACTCTCTCAAATCTTCTCGTTAGTCTAACTGCACGTGCATTCCAACCTATTCGCACCGTGTCTATCGGCCAAGTTGCCTCGTTTCTTACAAGAAAGAAACGGCGTATATCGTAAAGCAGTTAATTATACGCAACGCCAAACGACGTCATTCCACATGAAGCCCGGCTGGTAGACAAATTTCGCGCGCTGTGCTAGCCGGCAGGCGCACCGAAACAAAACCGGACGAAATGAACAAAGCTTTGTTCACAACGCCCTAGTGTCAAGCGACGTTTATTTATTTATTTTCGCTGGTCAATGATGAACAAAACGTAGCTCAAAGTGTAATTGTACAATAATAAGTGTACCGCAATCTCTTGGCGTTTTGGCATTTCTTGCGAAACTCACCTGATGACATATGCCTGCTTTGCTATTTCTTCAACTAGCGGATTCATATAATTGGCATAGCTAACATTTGCTGTATTATGTACAGGTAACGAAACCCAAGTGGACCTGTCGCTGTCAGAGAGTGTTTCACCACATTTACAACATAGCTTTTCACGTTCCTGCATTGCGCAAAACAAGGAAGTTTATCGCCATCGTCACCATTAGGAGTACAACTAGCGTTTTCTAGCGAATCGGCGACTGGAGGAACTAAAAACAAGCTGATCTACAAAACAAGACTAACGTGCGTTGGCATGTACGAGTGCAAACAGCAGGAGGTGCGCGTAGTGAATACACTGCTTTTTGACAGAACAATTGAACAGGTCGGCTGCGGTGATTTGTGTTTGCCTGGGACACCTGTCACCGCTAGAACGGTGAAATAAAGCTGAGAAACCGCGTAACGACTACGAAGTTAGGAGCATAGCGTTCAGACTTGGACGAGCTAATGCAACAAATAAATACAATGCGGTAAACGATCTTTTCATTTGTGCATGCCCGTTTCTTGTTTTGTTATTATTTTGTGCAGTATTTATTGCGCTATTGCCTGGATACTTCTAATACACTCGTATGTCTGCCGGTGTTGGCGCAAAATTGGAGCACAGTATGCGAAAATTTGCCAACGTTCTGAACTATAGCCTCAATCAGAAACACCGAGCTCGCAATTGGTTTCTGTCGTTTTTCGCTCCTCGTCGCCTTACGAACCGAAACTTCGACATTTTAAGCTGCTGCCGCCGGGTTAACTGGTGGCGCCCACTGCAGCAGTCGCATCTTGGCAGGCAGGGCGTGTTAGAATAGTGGCGATAGTGGCGGGAAGTTGGATCACTGAATGCTCGACCATCTGCATCCCCGCGACCCTTGCCCTGTCCTTGACCATGGTGCTGATTGCGTCCTTGACCCTCGACTTGCTTCGCATGCTGCCTATAAAATTATTCGGTACGCTGTGCGCATCATTGTTGAATAACTGTGAAAGGCGATTTATTATGCGGGAAGAATGCTAGAGCTGTCAGAATGCATTCGTGGGGCTGAGTGCGCGCTGCGTTGTTTTTTACTCGGTCGTATACATACTTCGCGCGCAGCCGTCTTAAACACTGAAGCAATAGTTCAGCTAACCAACTGTCACACTCTAAAACCACGGACGTTTAGACGTTGGGTCGTCGCTTTTGACGAGTCGTACTTTCATCACTTAATTATTGATTTGGTTTAATATAAAAGATTACAGCTCTTTGTTGAGAGACGTCTAGCTTTCCCTCCGTCTCGGATGGACGCTTGTCCTCTAGGAATGAAAGCAGCACTAACTGTGTATGTCTTCCTTAATTTCGTCCGTCTTTCGCGCGTGCTTTACACATTCCTTTATCTCGCCACCGTATTTGCTCGTGTCTTCAGAGTGTTTTCGTTTCCGATATAGCTCACGTCTTTCGATTACGTCGCCGAATCGACCTGTAATTCTCTGTGACACCACATGCTGCAATGTAGGAGAGCCTGATTGTTCATCGGTTATAGTCGTGTCAACACCGTCTTTCCTCGTAATTCCACGCTATCATATAGCATTATTTTAGTAACTCAACCGGGTCGTTTGACTCTCTTTAAATCATCCGCCGACTGGTTCTTGGTTACATGCATTTGGACTTCTTGCGTGGTTGGTATCTTGTTCCACAAAACGAATTAAAAACATGTTGTAGTTCTTCCAACCAGACTCAATTCTGGCCATCATTTCATCTCACGACTCCTTTCATCCACCGCTGAATCAATAGCGCCTTTAGTCATGACATCATACTTTCGTCCAATATGGGGTTTTCCAGTATGTTACGTCACCTTCCTTATGCGTTGCAGGTGCGCGAGATGATCACGTATGAAAAAAAGAAAAAGGAAGTCTGCGGCACTATAATTTTACATGCGGTCGGATAGCCTCCGCGGTACATATGGACAGGAACAACTCCAAGAAAAAGCAGATCAGCGCGCAAACGAAATTTTCCAATAAAGTATGCACCCGGCGTTTCAACTTTAATCGCACACGAAACCACGGGTTGTGGCTACGGGTCCCAGCCCCCAGCCATGCTCGAGTGACCTTTGCAAAGCGGCTTGTTGCACCATTACGCCGTAGGTCGCCAGGCCATGGGCCCTGTGCGCCGTTTTCTTACAAGTGTTCGTCGTAGGTATCCCTAATTCCCTCTGCATGTCCCTATGTATGCCATGAAACTGTTCGTCGTAGGTATCCCTGCAGCTACGCCTTCAAATACGCCATAAATATACTTGCTACGCCAGTTTCTACGCCAAACGCTTACTGCGAACGCTTCCTGTTGCTTCTCGAACGAGTCTCCGAAATTTGAGATCACGCGACCTCCGTCACTAGGCGTGCGGGTAGACTGCGCCCATGAAATGACCAACCATCTCCGATCGCCTAATCTTTGCACCCGTCGCCGCAGATTATATCCAAGACACGGCGCGTGCGCCGCGTATGCGCTCAGCTGCGTGGGCAGCCATGTGCAGCCACGGCCGCGCTAGAGGACGAGACGCCAAAACGCGCGCTCATTTCGTCATATAGCAGATACCCATACGCGGCTGCTATTGGCCAATAGTTGGCATCAATCAAGGGTGTTTGGTTCAGTGCGCTCCTTCCTGCTGTTACCAGGTGTATTTATTGACGCAGTTTAATAAAAAAAAAATCTAGCGAAAATATTCGACTCGAATTTCGAAAGAAATTACGTACTTCCGGAAGTACGATTATCGTACTATCGCCTGCAAACGCTCGGCCGCGCCCGCTAGCGTAGGAATGAAACCTTGGCCACACTTTATCAATGTCATAGATGTCGGGTCTCGCTAATTTCCATTAGTTTTGTACACTCAACTAGCTTCGAACCCCACAAAACTTAAGCTCAGACCAGACGTATGCTTGCCAGCACGCATTCACTCCTTGGCGCTCCTGGCTAAACACCTTGGCAGATGTCGCTTCATATTGAGTTATTACGAAAAACGCGCAATTTGGACGTGGCTACTATCCGTCGGTCAAGCTGGTGCAGGACGGAGCTTGTCCACACCAAACAGCACAGCCAGACTGGAGCACATGAGCGTAAGCGCACACTCCAGCCCTGTCGTGCACATAGTCATACCACTACAGGTGCATGTAGCCGTGCCTGCAGTGTCGCGTAGAGACAGCAGCTGCTTCGGGGTGCTGCGACGAGCGCGCTCGCTGCAGCTCGCTGAGGACTGTGTGCGCCGATTGGTATTGACCCTTTTTGCGAAGCAGTTCACTCTAGAGAAATGAGATGGCACTTTTGGCGGCGTGCACTACGTTGCCTCAGTGAAAGTGCACGAATACGAAAACATTACCTCTTCTGCCCTGCTTCTGTGGGATCAGCTGTCAGAAATAACTGGGTTTTTGCTAACACACTGTGCTCTATTCAGTGCTGCAAAAGGTGAAGCGGTGGAGTGAAGAAGTGTGTTGCAAAAGTTGTGACTGGCATATTAAGGAATGGAATGAATCTGTGTGTCTAAGTTACAGACCGCTGCTACATGAGGACAGCCTGTGTTGCCGGCTCTTCACGATGCAAGGCTTTTCTTGAGGATAAAAAAAAAATTCACTCATCCGCCTACGTTGTAGCGCTAACCTCCAAGGAAAGGACTTCAACCCTGAAACATCTGCACAAGTGAGTGCAGCTCGTTACAAGGTGACAAAGGGAGTAGCACTGCTTCTTGGCATACAGTAAGTTTCTCGCACATTACCTAAACACATCCACCCCAACTCAAATGCGAACTTACATCCACTCTATCGCCAACGTATCAAGTGAACAGGCGCCCACTTGAATCAATGTAGTGAAGCATGGATGACGGCAACTACACCAACAGCACAGTAATGTTTGAAGCCGAACGTTTTGTAACAGCCCATACAGTAAGCGAGTAACTAGCGATAATACATAATTGCTACAAGCTATTACAATGTACAGAACATCTACGTTACAAGCCTTGTGCCCTGCAAGAACAAATCTATCACAACTGAGCACACCCGCGAGCGATCAGGCAGAAAATAAACAATCGCATAGTAACCGCCGGGGAACTTAACCGAGTCGGAAACATGACAAGTTGCTGCTTGAAAGTATTTGCTAAATAAAGAATGAAGAGCTAAGCACACTGATTCCAATTCAATTCATAAGCAGGAAGTTAGGATAGCTTGGAATACATTTTTAGCCCTGCTTTTATACAAGCACCGTATAGGTGCTCGTGCTATCTGGACAAAGTGTAATGAGCTCTGAAAGTGCTTATGTGTTCTTTGAAGCTGTAGCCAAAGCTTTGTGAGTCGTCCACCCAGTCACCACCTACGATATCTGCCGAAACAGAAGTTTGCAAAGCCCCACCGGCGTCATGTGCATCCATTCTAAACACAGGCAATGGAAGCAGCTCAGGCAAGCAATGGACGCATCACCACATGATCAAACATGGCAGCGCCCATGGGATCGCCACGAAAAGGATCAATATGCGAGTGATGCGACTCAAGGCCCAAGTGCCAACATCTGACGAAGAAGTCATCTGCTTCCCGAGTTGCACACCCTCAAGGTGTGTCGGCATCATGGTAAAATCTTGTTATGTTGGGAAACCTTTCAATGCAAGTCGAGTGCAGAATCCATTGCTTAGCCATTGTGCGTGCTGCCAACGTACTTGCACGAGCGAACACAAAGATGGTTTGTTCAGCCCTTGGAAATTGTGTGATTGTCTTAGAGATAAGTACGAAAGGAAATGTGCTACTCATGTCACTCAGTGCAAGAATAGCCACGCGTAGCTATCTAGTAGACTGTAGCACAGCAAAGGAATGAGAGACCGTGAGCTTGACCATAAGCTAAGGAATAGCCTCCGAGTCTGTCACGTCATAGGCACCAAACTCTGAAGTAGTGGCATCTATGCCAACATCCAAAATCAAATTTTAGCTGCGCGCCGCGGTGATGTTCAGTAGGTGGAGTGTTGTGAGCACCATCCCTCTCTGCCACAGCCTTTGCAGTGCAAGGCATTAAAGAAGGAGTGGGAGAACTGCAAAGGGGACAGGCTTGCCAATAACTCCGCTTCTGCTGAACGCATTAAAGTACAGTCTACCGATTCTTTAACAGTACCACACAAGTGGCGACTGGCCGGCCAGCCAGTCACCACTCTATGCCAGAGGCTGTGTCGTGCTGGTGGAAAAGGCCTAGCAGACGAAACTTGCGCTTCCAGTGAACTTGATGTGCATGAGCCACCCTTGTTGACCTTGTAGCTTCGTGCTATTAGAAGGTGCGGACCGACCAGCCGGCCAGTCGACGCTTGTGTGGTACTGGTAATGAATCGGTAGACTGTACTTTTTGCAGCAAAGTATTTCTGAAATAGTCTGCTTTAACATCAGATGCACTTCTCAACTTTTATAAAAAGTAAGCGCCACATCAAAAAAAGTTACCTTGCTACGTTTAAGAAATTTTCACTATATACACGAATAATCACTATATTCATGTAAAGAATGAGAATGCATTAATGCGGCAAGACAAATTTTCACCTAAAGGTGTAGGTGAGCAAATCATAAATAATTTTTATTATTACTGCATTATAAGTAAGAGGTCTTATGATTCAAGACCAAAACCTGGCTATGAAAGACACCACGGCAGGCAGCTATAGATTAATTCTAACTGCCTGATCTGCACCCAAAGCACGGAGGCTAGTATTTTTGCATTCAGCCCCCGTCGGAGCACAGATCCTATGGCTTTTAGCATGTAGGAAGGAGATGGTTTTGGAGTACCAAGCACCGTCATGGCAACGTTATGGATTCCTGCACAACATCTAGGAGACGTGTACGTGACGTGCATCACATCATAATTGCAACGAACTATTGTCTGCTGTGCAGGCACTCTTTGTACATGTCTGGCTACATGCTTTTAGTCAGTGGAGTAGTACATGCATGGTCTACTCACAATATGTGCACCTTCATGCACTCTTGTACCTCCCAACTTCCTGGTGTTAGCTGAATAATGCTGAAAGACATATGCTGCATTGCTATGTGGACTGAATGTAACAACAACTGTGTACCATGGTTTGGGTGCACATTAAGAAACCCTAGATGGTCAAAATTAATAGAAAGGCCTCCAGTAGCACATATCTCATAGCCCATGAGTTGCTTTGCGATGTCAAACCCAATCAATAAACCACTTATCAGTCAATCAACTTTATAAACACTCAGTGTTCCGTACACGAAAAACAACTTCTATGAGATGGTCATTTTCACTTTGCCGGTCTTTCATTAAATGTTTATCCTCTTTTCTCATAGATTTGCAGACAAACATTTATTGAAACATTACCATCTGCTTTGCTGTTTCTGACAAATGTGCTTGTGTTTGCATCACTAAACACGCTAATGGTAGATTCAGATGGTTCCTACCGCACTCCTACTCAAAGCGCAACACTACAGAGCCGGGTCTTGATCGGAGCCAGAGAAAGTGAGCTCGAGTATCCCTGCCTTCGTAGCTGCCATTACTGACGTCAACAAATTTAAGGGAACCGTTGCTGATATTGTATGCCCCTCCTCTCTGTAATGACTATGGCCCTGAGAGTATTGAAAATAAATAAATAAATAAATAAATAGACGTGCAGCCACTTGCCAGAGCAATGGACAATATGCAAAATTCCGTAAGCAGGCTTTCCGACAGCTACCTTTCCCTAACTAAGATGGCCGCATTCCTGCTAGTAGCACTGTTAAAGCTGAGACACGCATTTTGAAATCTTAGGCAGTGCAGGGAACAGACAGTGGCAGGAATGGTGTCACTGACCCGCATGTTGATACTTCATTTATGATTCTAGTCCAAGGTCTGCCATCTTGGTTGCTTCAAGGAGGTGTGTGGAGAAGTGCACTTTCAGGTTTTGCATATCATCTATTGGAGGCCGAACGAGGAAATACGTCGGCACTTCTGCTGTAAGCAAACAAGAAACGCAGGTGCTAAGTTACTGCCGCCACTAGGGATGCCACGCCAACAACCAGGAGCAGAACTCCGCCAGATTTCTGCTGCGCTCTCAGTCAAAGGTGGGAGTGCCTCCAAGAGGTCTGAAAGAACTTGCTGAATGTGTTCCCAGCCTTCGATTTAAACCAGCCTTATGCACCAGAAGTGAAAAGCCATAGGGCACTTGAACAGTGTCCCCATTGGTAAAGCACTGGTGACCTATTTAGCTGGTAAAAAAATTTGCTTTTGGTTGAATTCTTGCTCAAACAGCACAAGACATTTTGTTATGCACAGATCATGGTATGCCATGTTCCATAAACTGAGGAAGGACATGCACATTAAGAAATTCTGCCTCATTATGTTAATCTCCCTTTTGTTTGAACTTATGTGTGTTTTTGCACCTGTTAGTAGAAAGGTTGCATATTTTAACAAATATTTTTTACGGTGATGTGCATCCTGTTCACATCCTATCGAGTGTGTCTTGTGGTACACTGCTTCTCCTTGCAATAAAAGGCTGCAGAAAGTGATGTGACCATGCCTGGGCTTTGTAGGCCTAGCACAGACAGACTCTCAATGGCAGTCTTCTGAAGCTACATTTGCTACCAGTAAATGAACTGCCTTTTTTAAAAACATTTTCACTGGGCTGCACAATAGGACTACATTATTCTCTGAAAAATACATGAACACAAAAAGACGTCAGCCTGTTTTTTGGCTAAATCATACCCTGGGAAATTGGGAGCCTCGCTTCTAACCCTTTGACTGACTGTGCCAGGGTTTTTTCACGAGTTGATTTAGCAGACACTTGAGGCTACACAGATGATGATATCTTATCATTGCTTTTGTCTAAATCAAAATTTATTAACAGTTCATAAATTTCACCAACTGTTGAAACACAGATGGACCTGCCATGCTGGCTTGCCAAGACTGTGCTGCCAGAAATTTAATCTACAAACTCTGTTTGTTAAGCTGACCTCTCTATGGATAGCACACCAGGTTTGTAAAATATACAGCAGAACCTCACTCATATGTTTTGGAACAAAATGCAAGAAAAAAATGTACTAACATACTAAAAAGTACAATTTGAAGTGGCTAAAAATTTTGCAGACTCAATTGCAGCACAAGGTGCAGACGCTTGCCAGGCTGGTCAGACTTGAGTGGCCCGAGACATGCATTGTCCTTTTTGCGTCTTTGGCAAGCTTACGTTTGCGCTTCTTCAATTTTGCCAAAGACAGCAGCTTATTCAGGCAGGGCATTTTGGAGGGAAGGTTTGATGTGCCCACTCAGCAAGAATCGTTGTGGCACGAGATGCCAACTTGTGCCAAGCTAGTGGGGTCCGAGTGGCCCAAGACGTGCTTTGTCATTTTTCCATTGCATAGTATTTAAGCCGGCGACGGGTAATTGAAAAAAAAATTTAGCAGGCAGGCCATAGCGGAATACAATGACGCCAGTGTGAAGCAAGAAGTTGAGTTTGCGCCTCCAGCAGCAGGGAAAGGTGGCATGTCTGGGTTATTGCCTATTAAAAGCGAGCAGTACGCTTCCAATGGCATTACGTCACACGCGCTGTGAAGCTGATAGGTGAAGATGCCTATCGCAATAGGTTTGGTGATGGCATCTGTGAATGTGACGAGCGACAACACATGAGGAGATTTGCTGGTGCCGGAAGAGGAAACGTAGTGCATATACTGTGGGGAAGCTGCCGTGGCGGGCACCTACATCACGCCTTTTCTTGCTCACATGGGATATAGCAGCGGGAAAACGTATTATACTGTGTTGGTGCTGATAGACCGTGTCTTCAGGGAACATATTAAACGGTAAAATAGAAGCACAACTATATTAGATGACTTTTTTTGTGTTCTCAATCGCGAATGTTGGCACCAGGAAATATTACAATATGGAATCTTATCAACGAGGTTCAACTATATATATTTTTTGCACGAGTTGCTTCAGGAAAGGCAGGGAGTGTGCTTGAAATGCAAAATGAGCATACTTGGAAGTAGAAGTGAGTGTAAGGGTCAAGAAGCAAAGGAAGTCTACTGCTATCAGCAGTATATGGTCATGTACTGCATGTAAACTAGATGCCTCCATCCCACACTTCTGCTGCGGCCATTGCATTTCGATTTCTTCTCTCGGAAGGAGGAGATTAAGCAAGTGGGACCACTTTCATAAATCAGCATTATAGCAACCCCATTTGCCTTCGCATAGAAATAATTCTAGGGAAGTAGAAGGGTTTTTAGCTGGGCTTGTTGGTGCATAGTAACTTTTGGGTGAACTGCGTGATGACAGGACAACAAAGGAAACAAACACGAGCGTTTGTTTCCTTTCTTGTCCCGTCCTTGCGCAGTTCACCCAAAAGTCCGGGCAACAGGTTTTTTGGACCCACTCAGAAGCAGGCAGATTTGCCTACATTTCTATTTTGTGTTGTAAGCTGTGTTCAGCTAGTTGAAGCCATGAGCACGAAAAAGAAAGGGAAAAAAAAAGCAAAGCTGTCAAAACACGCCTCGGATTCCTAACTCTACAGTTGAATTTACGATTTTGATGCTTTAAGGTACAACTGTTTCTTGTCCAAAATAAAGTGCAACTTGAATAGTTCCACTGGGTTTTCCCTAGACAAGTTTTGCGTGTTGTAGCTAACAGCCTGTTATGAATAAGTCCATTCAAAGTACATTCCTTTACCTTGGTTCAAACAAACAACAGACAAACAAGCAAAAATGGTCTATTCCATCACAAAATGAACTGACCCAGCTCTGTCGTAACAGGCATAAAATGGGCTCGCAACTTCATGAGTGAAGCCAAGGGAAAGTTGTGAGCCTGCAGTAGCCACTGCCTGACGACATCTACTGAGCTCTATATCCTGGAGCCCTTTGTCATTGGATGGTAATTTATGTTATCACAACTGTCTCATTTCATTTGCCAAAAGGTTTCTCATAAGTCCTGCTGCTCATCATTGTCACTGTTGTGTGAAGAAGATGAAGAACCAGATTCTTGATCCAATGCCTTAGCACCCTTTCGCTGAGGGATGGCCGCCAGCAAAGCATCCGTCCAAGACATTCCCTGGGTCTTGTTGAGCAAGATGGCAAACACTGAAAAGACACAGCACACAAATGCATTAGCTTTAAAATGATGACAGTACACCAAAGGAATGGAATGAAATAATGGCTACACTTTCTGTTGCACAATGTTGTGGAAAAAACAGTGAGTCGCATATATCGAACTCTTACAGCACGAGTAAAAAACTTTCTTAGTAGGTTTTTGCTTTTGGAGCAGGTAATCCTGGATCTTCAACCTATAAACTCTAAAGAATAAATGTGCAGTGAAAATCCAGTCCCAGTACTACAGTACAAGAGCACCATCATCATGCACGCAGGGACCCGTGAGATGTTCACAGTGCACAGAACAGCCACAACTACGTCATGTACGACACCAGGACCGGATTCCTACTCTACTGTGACTCGTATAATGCGAAATGTATGGATACCTTGCACTTTCTCTAAGTGCTACTAAAATGCTATAACACGGGGAAGGCAGGAGGTGGAAATTCAAGATGATGAGCAAAACGAGAACAAGGTAAAAGCGGGAGCCAACATTTTGTCAAGTGGACTTGTCTTTTTCAAGACAAGTCCTTGAAAAAGACAAGTCCACTTGCCGAAACACTGGCTCCCGCTTTTACCTTGTTCTCGTTTTGCTCATCCTCTAAAATGCTATAAGAGTGATAAGCTGGATACACAAAGCGAAATTTAAGAACAGCTATAAACTAATAGTGCTTATCTCTCTCCCTGCTGAATGGTTTCCAATGAACTTTACCCAGTGTGCAAGCTATCATGGAGCAAGTTTTCTAAGGAGGCGTAGCCTTCTGTGTGCATAAAAACAACTTTACATTGTTAGCAACCTCCTGGAAAAGCTCGTAAAAAAAGATATGTAAGTGGTAATGTGTTGCCTACTACTGAATGTGATGTTTTCAAATCTGTGCTATAAACCTTGTATTGACATTGTGCCCATAAAGTTAATAAATAAATTTTTGATTGATCAGAACTAATTAGTTTACTAATGCAAACACACAAAACATCCACCGACAATTACAATACTCCTTAATGCGAAGTTTAAGCGCAGTTCTATACATGCTTTCATTTCGCAATATATTGGCTGGCAAGGACAGTCTGTCTCGTGCAGCACATTCGAAACGGTGTGAAGTGGGCAGTACATATCTTGCCATCCCCAACTAGCTCTTTGATATAAGTGCCGCTTGTTGATGATTATAATTTACATACTATGGCACATACCCACAGCACGTGATTGGCCAAGAAGTGGCTGGTACATTTAAAATAAAAAGAAATTAAGAAATAAAAGCCAATAGATTCGTCACATTCCATTGCACGAGTGCGCGAGAGCACATGCGTACTCCAGTTCCCTTAACGCCAAAAACGCAGGAACGAAATGTGCAAAGTTATAGCATTTTATTAACCGCTTAATGAAAGCTTCATTTGACATAGGTTCCAACACATGCGTCAGATCTGCATAATATTTTTTCCGTGAAAGTTGAGCCAAAAACAGCGTTCGCGGAGTTCATAGCTTTGCCGCATAAAACGGCTGCACTGCGGCGAAGCTGACTTTAGGAAACCAGCTGTTACTGTGCAACACACATTAGACCCTTGCCCATTTTTGTTGCTAAAAATTAAGTGTGTGTTTGATTTGAACTTTGTTTAGGAGCTTTATTGTCATTTCTATGTTAGTTTTTTACTTCAGATACACATAGAGCTGGGCGCGCGTTTGATTCGTGGGGATGTTAGAATCTGGCAAGTATTGTCAAATGAGTGAGTGGTGTGTTTTGATGCTTTTTAGCATCATGTTTAATTTGTTTGCGGTATAATTCTATCAATTTTATCGGTACCGTGAGGGTCAAACTAACGTTAAGTAGACTGCATATACTAAAAGACTAGCTGGTGTCTCAAAAAAAAGATGTTATTGAACAAAATTGTTACTACTAAACAAAAATGTGAGCAGACTTCGGTGATTGCTCCAGCTTCGAGCTCACTTGTTATGACAGCAGGTACTCTCCCAACTGTCTAAAGCACCTCAACTTTGTGCAAATCTCCTGCAATCCTGTGCGAAGCCCCCAAACTATTCTACAAAGACAGCACTCATGATGGCACCATGGCAATGGTGATGGCATATTAGGGCACTTCAT
This sequence comes from Dermacentor andersoni, assembly GCF_023375885.2. Taxonomy (NCBI): domain Eukaryota; kingdom Metazoa; phylum Arthropoda; class Arachnida; order Ixodida; family Ixodidae; genus Dermacentor; species Dermacentor andersoni. The sequence goes on from NC_092814.1 coordinate 332,496,484, forward strand.
TGGCTGATATCCAAGACTGTGTGAAGGGCCATCTTTGCAAGAGGAACAGTGAAAATTACTTCTGCATTGGAAGCGAAACTGTAAATGGCTACATCATGCACCAGCAAAGTTGCGTGAGTATATTGTCTGCCATGGTCTCCAAAATATGTGCACAGAGCAAAATTTGTATGACAGCTATGTGGTTGTCTGGATGCCAGCAGTACACATTGCTGCAGTGGCATGGGTTTGACCCCCAAGCGACAGTGGTTGTCAAGCTCTGTTTTTTTTTTTTTTAGATGTCAGGGTGAAATTGAGGTTAAGGAAGGTGCCTTGATGATGATGGCATAATGGAATGGACGGACACAGTGAACCCACTTTTTAACTGCTATCGCAGCAAAAAGATTTTGGGAAGCTGCCCTTCCAGTGTTCGCCCACACTAGGAAAAATCACTATTCTGCACAGGAAGTAAAATCGCCTCACAAGGAAAATCCTGGAGGCTATAGAAATTAAGAAGCAGCCCTCTGTTTCCTCTTCTGACACAGCAAGCAGAATATGACAAGCAGAATCCACAGAGCTTGTGTAATCTACACGTTTGTTTTTGTGCTGTGTACCTGCATCAGGTTTGTATTATTTTCTTCATTAAAAAATCAGCTGAAGTCACTGCATTGCGTTGTCCACCTGCTCATTATCTGCATCTAAAGCTCACTGTGCTTATGCTTAATAAACAAAGACAGCATTAGTACACACATATCCAGTTGAAGTAGCACAATGTCTTGCGTGTAGCTCCATTGAAACAGAACCCTAACGAACACAAGTGGCTTTACATACATGCAGGAAGAATCACTGAGAAAGCTTTGCAATACAAGTCAACATAAGCATTGCTCTTCTGGGGTTCAGAAGGCAGACATTACTTGTATGTGTTCAACTCACCCTGGTCTATTGTGAGCACTTTGCGTGTCTTCATGATGAGGCAGTTGCCTATGGGCAGCCGAGCATGTTCCACACCCTGTTCCTCAGCCAGCCTGTGGCACAAGCCCTGAACAACCAAGAATTAAATCATGCAATTGTAGTATTTTTGAACAAAAATACGATGCAATCGAGATTTCAAGCTCAGCTTGTCACAAGTACTATGGATGTTATCACTCTTTCATTACAAGTATCAGCTGCATGTACAACACACATCAGTGCCACCATACGGGTCTTCCCTAATATTTTTGGTTCCAAGGAACCCCACCATATTTCAAGAAGTGCTGAAAAACCATTGTGGATTTACCCCACATGTAAGCAATAACATCTGCAGATGCATGGCTCTCAATTGAGCTAGACTACAAATGAAGTGAATGCTTACACAGAAGTTTGTTGCATAGAAATTAAAACAAAAATAAAACTCAGTGCCCTTCCACTCTGTGAAGAAGACCAGCAACGCTGTGTATGTGCGCCCGTAATGGCGAACTGCACTTCCACCGCGGGTCGGCCCGGTATTACACTATCTTCGGGGTCGGCCAACACATAGGGAGTGCTTAACGCCCGCTTCACCTCCGCCGTTGGTCGGCCCAATATTGCACTATCTTCAGGATCGGCCCACGCATGTAAAATTGTTGGTGTACGCGCGGACGCGATCCGCCAGATCCTAGCCATACGCAGCTTCACTGTAGAAACAAAAACAGAAACCACACACAGCAGTATAAAGGACACTGTAATCTTGCAGTGGTGAGGAAAAAGGTGTCTGGAAGGCAGTGCACAGAGTTAGCTGCTCACAAGATCCGGAGAAGAAAAGGAACTGACTGAGAAAACCTTTCATTCTGTAAGTCTCAGTACGGGAACCCAACAAAACAGTCGTACAAAACAGGAATATGCACTAAAACGTGTCCTTCCCTGTGAAGTATGTGAAACAGCAGAACACCTGTGCTTTTAGATTTTCAAGAGGAACAAAACAAAAACGGGCACAATGATGTGGGCAAAGCACTATCAGCAGCTCGCATACCTTGCTGCGATTGTGGTCAACAAGACCTCCGATGATGTACGCCTTGCTTTCTTCCAGCTCGTGCAGCTCGTTCTCCGAATCACTGGACAGGTAGACAACATTCTCTTTGCCAAAGCAACTTACGTGGTCATCATCCGATGCATGCACCTGTAAAAATGAAACACCCAATCATAATGGAGCATGCAGCCTTACAAGTTAAGCAACAACTAAATAAAACATGTTTGGGCCATAAGTTTGGTGCTGGCACCACTCATTGCTCGCGCACATGTTCCATGATATGCGAGGCACGGCGTGTAAATTATGGCCAAAGTCTATTCCAAAGTCCATACACTGACCCTTGGGATGCCAGTGCCTGAAGGATGGCCAAAATGTTTTTTTCACACTGGCTACATTGTGAGATGTGCCTCTGAACCTACTATATGTATAATTAACACAGATAGAATAGCAAAGTTTAACGCAATGGCAGAGTTTTGTTCATTGTTTCCAAACTGCCAGCTGTATATCTATATTTTTTTTTTGTAGCTTGTACAATTCATACTTTATGCGGTGTTCAACAGCAATGGAGAAAATCCACAGACTCCAAAGGGCACATAAGTCAACTGTATGAAATATCTCGCACCGAGAACATTTAACTATTGGTGTTTTTTTGTCAGTTTTCATCCATCAGACCAAAATAGTGTTGAAAGACTAAAACTCAAGCACCAGCACTGGTACTGACGTCCTGCGACAACATGTTCAACCAAAGCACAATCAATTTTGAAAGCATTTTCTGACTGTGTTCCACTTGTCTGCTAGCATAAAGAGTGCCTCACATAATTATGTTAATTAACTTTCTAATTAATTATTTTACACCACATATTTCAATCTATGAATTATAGCTGCCGAGTTCGCACGGTTTATCCACTTGAAACGAATTCTCTGGATGGCACCAGTTCCGATATACTAATTTTCAGTGTCCCCAACGAAATGCATTGGCATTCCAGTTAATATTTTAAGAAAGCGCTGTTTTATACATTGAAGCATAAAAGTAACTGGAAGACGAATGCATTTCAATGGACACTTTGAAAATTAATATCTCGGAACTGGTGTTGTCCAGAGAATCATTTCAAGTGGATACACCGTGCGAACTCAGTGGCTATAATTCATAGATTGAAATATGTGGCATAAAGTAATTAATTGAAAAGTTAATTAGTGTGCTCACATTAATTATTCAATTGAACATTTTGATTTCTCATAGAAGCAATGGCCGTTCTATCGAGTAATTTAGATCAAGGGTTAGAATTGTGCTATCTGCCATAGGCAATCTTTAAAAAATTTGGTGCAGCTAAGCAAAACCCTATATATGTATACACTATACTAAACATTTTTGGCCCTTAGTTTCGTGGTGCTTAGTTTTTACATGCTGCACGCCTTTATAACTCCATGAGCTATGCTTTCTCTTGATACTAACTCACAGTGCACACAATATGACAGTCATCCACAATGACTATCACACGGCAAGCACGGAGTCACAAGTAAGCGGAGGGGTAAAGAACAATCAAAGCAAAATGACCTTACGTATCCCAGTTGGTGAGGTTAGTAGAGCTTACTAACAACGCAGAGGCTTGCCGAGCCTCAAGCATGTCCTTTTGACATTTATGGTGCAAGTCATGGCAGTCTTAAATGGCCCCTCACCAGGTTTGCCCATTTCTAAAGAAGAAGCGTAGCATATGCAGCATGACATGCTGACAAACGTGTCTGCAAAGTATTACTGCACTGTGCACTACAAAAACAGCTTAAATTTCAAAGCAAACGCCACACTCCTTCATTCTCGAGGTACAGCACGCTCCCAGCAAAAGAGCCATGATTACATGCACACATTCCTCTTTGCTGTGCATGTTTTCTCACTGACCAAGACTAATCAACCAATCCGGAAGGTGCAATGCCACATGAAAGAAGGTGGAGCTTATGTCGCAGTATGTCGCTCTGCTCCGGTATGACAGAAGACAGGGAAGAAACACCATTTGGTAACGCTACCACAGGTAGAGGGAGAGAGACTTTCCGTTGGCAGTGACGCTCGCCTCCTGGTGGCATGATGACAGGACAGTTAATTTCTCCTATCTCCTCCAATAAAGAACCGATTTGAAATATTCTTTAAGTAAAACACTTCTTACATGGCGCTTTACAGCTCCAATGTATAACCAAAACTTGCAATGGGGCCCGTGAGGAGCCCTTTAAGTCGATGGCACAATTTTTCAAATCAAACTTAAGCATGTTCTGGGCAACATCTCGCATTAGAATGTTCATGCATATACAGAGGATTCAAACAACTTAAGCATCTCAAATTTAAAATTGTCCATCAGTCATGCTGCCTTGAGCATGAATATGTCACTGTCAGCAAAAAGTAGTGTGTTCTCCCTTTTTCACTCTCATTGCATAGTTGAATTGCAAAAACTGTTTGATTGTACAAATATTTCGGATATTCAAGTTCAATTAAGCTTTGCTGAGTTGAATATAGAAGAAACAAAAAACCTACAGTGACTTACATCCCACCTCTCAAAACCATGCATACTGGAGGAACTGTCCTTGAATGATCCGGCCATGCCAGTCAGGTAGAACTTGAAAGAGGGGGGAAAAAACACATTCAGGCCTTGTGGTGCTTCTATACAATTTGGTGATGGCAAAGAAATTAACAATTTACAGAATGTCTCAGCTCGCATGCACATAAGTTTTGAAGCTATACATAACAGCCAGCCAATGTATGGAGCTGAATGTATGCTGAATGGAATGAATGTACATTGCTAGCAGCAGTGCCAAGAAAGCACCAGTATCTTTTGTGTTCTGCCCAATAAGCTAATGCATGTATGTTTTACATGGCCACCTTTTCGTGTCCAGAAGGTTCATATTCATTTTGTTGTCTGTGGCATGGTATATTTTACGTGCTTGTTTGCTTTCACACTGAAAGAGAGATAAAAAAATGCTTTACTCATGAGCAAGGGGTGTCATCATAAGCCAGCACACTCAGTCCAGGGTGCTGCTTGCAGCATGTTTGAGTGCTCAGTCAATGTAAACTGCAAGGAATTAATTACTGGTCAAGGAATGGAAAGTGAAAACAATTAATTACTTTTCAGATTTTTTTTCCTATAGTAAGCCATTTAGTGGTCGGGATTACAGGGAAATGGATGTCTGTTGTAGGATTTGGCGGTCGTAGCTGTAGAGATGAACTTGGGACGACAGGGCTAGGCGAACAGGATTTAATTGAAGGATTTACATTTATAAACAGGACATACATTGGCAGACTAGCGAGACTCCCATATGGAGCCCGCAAAACTAACATACAGCAAACAGTTTACGAGCACACAGCTCACTAGTACATTTCTAGTATGACAGAGCACTCAGCTCTCAACAACGATCACGACACGAGCACTCCCTAGCAGCCGGCAAACGCTGCTTATAAGCTCTCCGCTTGACGTCATAGTTCGACGTCATCGTTCGGACGAGGACGGAGCAGGAATGGAGGGTGAGGTGTGCCGGCTTGGAGGATGAGGTATGTCGGAGCAGGAATGGTCGGGAAGGTTCGTCCAAGCATTGTAAACTTGTCGCCGCCCCGCACTATTGTTTATCGTCCAAACACACGCAAACACACAGGTGCGAAACCATACACACAAAGGCTCCAGAGTCGACGACCGAGGGCTTCGTAGAACTGCTCCGTCTGGTGTGGCGCGGCGGAGTGCCACATGCCTGAGCTGACCGCGCGCCACGTGGCTGCCGGTCATCCGCAGTTCTCGGTACTGCCCAGCTTTCAGTGCCGACGTCAGAGGGCCTCGTAGAACTGCTTTGTCCCGGGTGGTGCGGCCAAGCACCAATTTCCGGAGTTGAACACGCGCTTCGTGGCTGCCGGCCGTTCGCAGCTCTCGGAAGGGCGCAACGACTGGTGGGCTTGGAACACGTGCAGCGGGCTGAAAGCTGGCACGTACGGCCATTCTTAACAGCTCCTCCATGGCCCGGAAAATCTCGCCTGGCCAGTGCTGGCAACCGCTGGGCAGGAAGAGAATGGCTGGCGAGCAAGACGATGGCTTTGCTCTCTGCAACCCCTGCGTACTTGGAATGCCTTCAACCATCTTACAACAACTGGCACAGAAGAGTCGACCCGGCAACACAATACCGCTCAGCGTTCAAACGCCCGGAATTAGCTGCTAACCCACCAGGCCTCCTATCACAATTTCCATGCAAGTCACTCAACTGGGAATCCCAAATTTCGCCCCAAAATTTCGTGCCGCCAATGGGAGCGTTCACGTTCCTCCTGAGTTCGACCAAACCCGACCGTCGCGCTGCACAAGAGTAAAGGTTTACGCAGAATTAAACCGAAGCCTTTCAAACACCAATACTCAAACATAACTTCAGCAGCCTAACTTCGCGAACAGCCTGTTCCTAGCCTATCACAGTGGCCTACTTATCTCACGTACTGTTGCCACTGAACAGTCTGGCCAACTCCACAGGTACGCAATCACAATCGCGCTTGCTTTGCGGTCCCTATTCCGAACACGTGCTTGCATCCTACAAAGTTTTCATCACGCTGACTCACATTTGTTCCTTTAGTCCACACAGGACACGTTCCTTAAACAAACAACCAAACTTGCGTAACTTACGCAACACAGAGGAACCTTCGAACAAATGTGTCTTTTACTAACTAGCTCTTCGCACGCGTACTAGAGAAGTCAGAATACGGCTGCCTTCGACACACACGAGCAACCCAGTCATAAACGTTCTGCTTCCTTCCGTCCACACAGGACACGCGCTAATGGACCTAAGAGCTCTTCTCAGTGCAAATCACGCACTTACTGAAAATCTGCGCGCTTAACCTTAGAAAAATCAAAAAACACTTAAAAGGAAAGAAGGTTAAATAACACACACGAGCGTTACGATAGGCCTCTCAACGATAAACTTGACGTTCAGGTTACTCACGTACATAAAAAAAGAAAGCCTATATACTTATTAATGAACACCTCGCGAGACTACAGGTTTACTTAAAACGCGTCTTTCAAATCTCGAGCTTCTCAAACAAAACATAAACAGAGCTCATACCTTACTTATTGAAAGAAATCCTAGTCTCAAATCGCGAAAATTCTCCGATGCTCAAAAAATCAAACAAAACAACATGTTTCTACGGAAGGGCTCTTGGCCTCCCTTTCCAAACGCTTTCGTCTGACTCATACTTTGAGTCGGACCCGAGGTGGCCGCGGTTTGAAAGCTACTCTGGCTATCAGGGAACAACAAAAGGGCTGACTAACTATCAGCTCCCCCAAGACGTTACAGTCCCCTGCCAATTTGCGTCCTGGCGCCCCGCTTTCAACACGAACTCGATTGACCGCGTCGCTACTCCCCACCTGGTCTCGTCTTGCCACCTTGCGCTTCTTTGTACTGCACGCTGAGCTTCGAAGAGAACGACGGAACGACGAGGAATTTGACTGCCCCGTGCCCTTTGTCCGCGTCCGTGCAGAACAAGCTTCTCGGTCCCCCTTTGACCGGTGGCTCGAACGTTTTCGATGCGTCAACATCGTCAGTGACGACTGCACCTTTTTCCTCGCGCCCTGCCCTTTTGGATTTCTCGCCATCTTTGGCGGCGCTACATATGTTACCGTCTTTCAGTCTTTACCGCGCTTCTTTTTACGGCGCTTTCTCTTTGCACTCGCTTTCATGTCGCCTTCTCGTGCCTCGTGCTGGACGGTACACATTTCGTCGGCCCGGATCGGTCTCTTACCCGCACAGTCTGAGTGATTTACATTAAAATCTACTCTCACTTCGCCTCGACTGGCGGACAGCCCAACCGACTCTGAAACAATGCAGCAGGCTTTACTCGAGTTAGACAACTCGCACTCTTGCGAACTGCCCTCTACTACATTGCCCAGCTCACGCTGTGCATCTGCACACAGCCCGTCGGTATTGATCGCTGTCTCACGCGCACAGTCCGAATGATTAACAACTGAATCATCCCTATCTAGGCTATCTAGACTGGCGGAGAGCCGCACCGATCCCTGAACAATGCAGTTGTTCTCTCGTGAGCTACGGAGCTCGCCACCCCAAGAACTGCTCTCAACTGCATCGTCCAGCTCGCACATTACTTCTGCACGCAGATCTGACTCGACATGGGTGCTCGCGTCTGTCAAGTCCGTAGTATTCTGTACCTCGCTAACGACCTCGCTACCATGAGATGCGACGCACACGCGCGGTAACTGTGCCAATTTGTTCGCAGCTGGCCTAGCTGTCTCTACAGTCCTCTGTTGGCACAGCACCTCGTCGCTCTCAATCTGGCCTTTAACGGCCTCTGTTGCCACTAAGGCTTCGTTAGCTGCTAGCACTTCGAGTTAACCTATGAACGTGCTGCTACTCTCACAGGTACTACTACTTTTCTCGGCTTTCGACGAAAATCTGCAATCTACTTCTTCACACTTTTGCTGCGTCCAGCCTACAGATTTCTCAAGCCGCTGTCGTCTCTGTGCCAATAACTGATCACAATACTGTATCTCTTTGATCAGTGCTGCCTTTTCTTTTTCAACCTCCTGCCGTTTTTGCTCACGCTCTTGGCGTTTTCGCTCACGCTCTTGGTGTTTTCGCTCGCGCTCTTGGCATTCTTGCTTAATTGATTCCTGTTCCTGTCTTTTACTTAGAATTCGTTTGCCCATTTGTTCTATGAATTTCAAATCATTGTTACTTTTTAGAATGGTTTTACGAATCTCTGATTCCTTCAAGTCCTCATCTACCTTTACCTCGATCTCCTCACACAACCACAATAGGTCAGCTCTCGTCAAACACATTAGGACCATGGTCGCTACTTTAAGCTTTGGCTCTGCTGTCACACAATACTTGTTGCGATACCCACGCAAATCAAAATACAAGTAAAAGATCCCAGCGAATCAAATCCAAAAACACAGTGAAATTGAAGCCTGGCAAATCTTACAGCCAAAACCAAACGCTTACCCACTGAAGCAGCACCATATCACCAGTCCTTCCCTGCCGTATCCAGTCAGTTGCAAGAGGTGGTCAATCTCAAGTCGCCTCCAACTTGATCAGGATGCCGGTCGGTCACCATGTGCCAACGTCCGTCAGCTGCCGTTGCTGTCTCCGAGTCGTAGGCCGATTTACGAGCCGCAGGCCGATCCCTCCGCTGCCAACCAGATGTAGGATTTGGCGGTCGTAGCTGTAGAGATGAACTTGGGACGACAGGGCTAGGCGAGCAGGATTTAATTGCAGGATTTAATTGCAGGATTTACATTTATAAACAGGACATACATTGGCAGACTAGCACGACTCCCATATGGAGCCCGCAAAACTAACATACAGCAAACAGTTTACGAGCACACAGCTCACTAGTACATTTCTAGTATGACAGAGCACTCAGCTCTCGACAACGATCACGACACGAGCACTCCCTAGCAGCCGGCAAACGCTGCTTATAAGCTCTCCGCTTGACGTCATAGTTCGACGTCATCGTTCGGACGAGGACGGAGCAGGAATGGAGGGTGAGGTGTGCCGGCTTGGAGGATGAGGTATGTCGGAGCAGGAATGGTCGGGAAGGTTCGTCCAAGCATTGTAAACTTGTCGCCGCCCCGCACTATCGTTTATCGCCCAAACACATGCAAACACACAGGTGCGAAACCATACACACAAAGGCTCCGGAGTCGACGACCGAGGGCTTCGTAGAACTGCTCCGTCTGGTGTGGCGCGGCGGAGTGCCACATGCCTGAGCTGACCGCGCGCCACGTGGCTGCCGGTCATCCGCAGTTCTCGGTACTGCCCAGCTTTCAGTGCCGACGTCAGAGGGCCTCGTAGAACTGCTTTGTCCCGGGTGGTGCGGCCAAGTACCAATTTCCGGAGTTGAACACGCGCCTCGTGGCTGCCGGCCGTTCGCAGCTCTCGGAAGGGCGCAACGACTGGTGGGCTTGGAACACGTGCAGTGGGCTGAAAGCTGGCACGTACGGCCATTCTTAACACTGTAGCTTAGGTAATGTGATGTGGCACGGCCACAGCATGTTTGTGGTGCTAAGACGGCCAAGCCTATGACATATAAAAAAAATTTAAAAAATTAGAAGAAAAACCTGGTAGACTTGTGCGACCTTGCATAATTATAACAACCTAATTTCCAGCTAAGCTGTTTTTATACCAGACCTCCTCCCATTCGTGCAATGCCTTTGATTGCTCAGACGATTCCATCCGTCACCTTTGCTACTGCTGGCTATAGGTGGATCACGAGACTTCTCAGTGTGGTGCAGGCATTTCTCTGATTTCAGAAGCTCCAAAGAGTGCACCCATTCTAATTAATGTGCTCAAGTTAATGCTTAAGAGCTCACAAAGGCACTTTTAACACATGCATCAGTGTGCAGAAAGTCCTTATATGTGCACAAAGTTCCGGCCTCTTACTTTGCTTACAGTGACAATTTCTAAATTTATTTCAATTCCAGAAGGCATTCTCACAGCTACCATGGCAATGTGTTCATTTCTTGTGACTTCCCTAATTGCTTCAACAACTTTGAAACTTGCACCAGCATGTTTCTAAACCTACGTACTCTATTCTTACAAATTTTAAACCTCATCGACCCAGAAGTTCTGTGACAGCACCCCTTTTAGTCTCCAAATAACCTCTGTGACATGCTTTAATTAATGCAAACTAGATTCTTGCAACTCCTCCAATACCTCTCCAACTTTAAAACTTTACCAGCATGTTTTTCAAGGCACACATTCTATTTCAATTTTTCCGGCAGGTACAATATGCCCACAATATACCCACAAGATTTGACGTACAAAGTTTCAGTCCGATCCACTCGGTATTTATTTCTTTCGTGGTACTGTTTTGAAACTTGGAAGTGGCTACACAATATACACAATCCACAATATACACAATATACACAATCCACATTACTTGCAACATTACCTCCACATCACCCACAATGCCCCCAACATTTCTCCCAAATGTCAGCCTGCTAAAGCTTTTAGGTTCTCCAGCAATCAATGTGGACCCTCAGTGGCCATGCTTTCTCATGGGACAATTTTTTGTTGAATGGGAGAGGGCAGGGAACTTTTGCTACATCCACTGCATTAAGAGCTTCACTGAAAAAGCCTGCGTGACAATAGTGCTGCTCTCAAATGGGCTTCAAGTGAACTGAACCTGCTTTGAACTTGAACCAGTGACTGCACAGACGTGACAAGACGTTTGCATCGGTGTGGCTCATGCATCCATGCTAGTGGTTAGCTTCACACGACATGGCAAATTAAGAGCCCACATTGCACTCTGTGGTAACTCGGCTTTTAAATAGTGCCACATCGCTGACACAAACTGTAGTGTGCAATAAATTCGCAGCATCATGGGAAACTGGTCACATGCACAGATTTAATGGCTGTGCCCATACTAGCGAACTGTCTGTCATATGTATACAGATGCCAGTTCAAAACCAAGGCAATGTCAGCCTAAGGTAAGGATTCCTTTCGCTCAATATTATTCCGTTCTTACCATCCATTGTTCAGGAGTGGTCAATCCCAGTGAGAATGTGGGCAGAGCACCACTTACACCACTGACAAGATGCTCAAAGATATAGCTTTCGTACAGAACTGCTGCATTACCCCAGCCCAGAGTTACCTAACTTATTTATTTATTTATATTACCCTCAGGGCTTATAAGAAGCATTATAGAGGGGAGGGGCTTTAGTATATCGGTACATTTAAAATAAATACAAGGAGCAGTGAAGAAAATAGTTATACCGCAAAGAAAATACAGCAACTACAGGTAAATGAGCACAAAAGTAACACAGCAAAAATAAACACTTAAAAATCAAGTAACAAGAATAGAAAAATGAAAACACGAAATAATAGCAATGAAAGAAAATTATAGCAATAGGTGACAACGCGGTAGTGACACAGTTTTGAAGTAGGCTTATAATTCGTTTGTTAGTGCTCTGCGAAAACGGTCTGTATCTGCGATAGCGACTAGTGACGCAGGCAGGCGGTTTCACTCAAGACATGCTCTCGGCAAGAATGAGTATGAGTAGGTGACTGTGCGCTGCGCAGGTACATGAACTTTGAAGCGATGATCAGCCTGTGCGGAGACATAAGATGCTGGTGTAATGTACCGGGACTTGAGCTCGTGGTTATGATAGTAGAGTTTGTGAAAAAGGGAGAGACGAGATAAGTTTCTTCGGGAAGAGAGAAGGGGAATGCCAAGAGCAAGTTTCATGTTAGTAACGCTAGAAGTACGGTGATAACTGTTAAGAATGAATAGGACCGATCGATTTTGCACACTTTCAAGGATATTTATTAGAGTAGCATGCCCAGGGTCCCGTATCGAGCATGCGTATTCGAGGTTAGGTCTGACATAAGTGACGTGGTTGTTGTTTTAGTTTCGGTGGAGCTAAAGAAAAGTTACGTCTGAGATAGCCAAGCATGCGGTGAGCTTTCGACGTGATGTATTCAAGGTGTCTTTTCCATGAAAGATTGCTAGTAATATGCACACCGAGATATTTGTAAAAAAAGTACTGGGTCAAGGGGAGTATCATTAAGTACATAGGCGGGGCAAGCTGACTGGTTATGGGAAATTCTCATTGTGCCCAGTTTGGGTGCAGATACACTGAAGCATGCAGAAAAACTGTAGGTGTTTTTGAAACATCGAAGGCTTTCTCTTCAACGTGGGGTCAACAAAATAGAACTGTGAGGCAAATATGGTGCTCTGGAATGTGCCGTTTTAGCCGCAGTTTTAATCTCTTGCACTGGAACCTGGGCAGATAAATTATTTTAGAAATTACTGATTTTATAATGGAGCAGAATATTAAAAGTTTCGGAGCTTTCACGAAAGATCTGCTAGTAGCACACACAGGTTGTTTAAACCACCCAGCAGAGAGCTCTTTTCTTTATACCAGGCTATCTATTTCAATACCATAAAATACTGTGGAAGCGCCCAGTATTAACATTTCTAAAACTTCAGAAATCTGAAAACTATATGTTAAACACCCCCCCTCCAAAGCGTTAGCATCAGCCAAGATATTCACCCCACTGTGGTCGCTCTTAAGGGGAACCTCCAGAAGCCTTTGTGCCAAGACGTGCTGAACTTTGTGTCAATGGCTTGGGCTGCTGTGTCTGAAAAGATGGTCGCGTAATCCTTCAAGGGGTGTGGAATCAGTGTCGCATTGGACAGCAGCGAGGATGGGCACTTGCATAACCTACTTGCAGGCACTGGAGAGACCGTGGTCTGTTCAAGTCACACGAGTGTCAGCAAAGAATCCACTGACCTCCTATTCTGCCCCGAATCGGAAGAGTCATTTGCTGGGTTCAGGGAAGATAAGTAGCCGCTAGTGTACCGCACCATTTACCATTTGAAAATAAACATGCCTTCTTCGATTCTTTAGCCACTGTAGCCCTGCCTCAAAGTTTTTCGTTGGCTGCCACCTTGGTTTTTACTGCTTTGACCAGACAGGCGTCCATATCTAGATTAACCCAATTTTCAGCGAAAGTGGGGTGGGCTCTCCCACAGTATATTACGGTAGAAACAGCCTTATTAAAGATTTCGTGTGGTAGATATAACAATTTTGTCACATAAGCTGTATTATCTGAAGAGACATACACTACTTGCAAGAGAAATTGCAGAGTTATGTTAGCCAATTAACACAGTTTCACTAATTACCTTTGTAATCAATCACATTATAGCATGCATTCATATTGCAGATTTCAAGCTGAGCAGTAATGATGCTTCTATAGCAGGAATCCTGTGCTCAGTACACCATTTCACTGCCTCCAAAAATACTGTACTTAGCACAGGATTTTGGACGCAATTTGGACATCTGCTCTAAGATGACTGATTACAAAGTTAATTAGAGAAAATGCATTAACTAGCCAACATCACTCCGCCATTTGTCTAGCAAGTAGTGCATAACTTTTCAAATAATCCAGCTGATGTAACAAAATTGATATCTACCACAGGAGATTATTCATTATGCTGTTTCCATTAAAATAGACTTCTTAATTAATACATACTTGGTGTATGTTCAGACACCCTGTACAGGCCAGAACAAGAAGATTAATGCCACATTAAACAGCATCTTCGATCATAATCAGGGTGTCTACCAAACTGACATTTCCAAATTCCCTGAGTTTTCCAAGTTTTCCCCGAGTGCCTCTGCAAAATTCCTTGAGTGACACAGAACTATGTTTTATGTCAAGATGGGTTGACACTATGTCGCCCGATGCTGTCACTCTCTACTAAGCATGTTAAAAAATAAAAAAAAAAAAAACGACTTAATCCAGTTTGAATAATGAGTAGTAGTGTCTTTTTATTAAAAAAGAAAACAGAAGGGCAGGGTTAGTAAAATGCACAACAAATATCTTCGAAAGAAATGGTAAAACCCATTGCCAATAGAGTCAAACATTCTCAAATACAAATAAAGAAGAGATGCATACAGAAGCAAATATTTTCGGATATGAGCTATTTCTACCAACTGATAGCAAGCTCACCGGTATGAGGCCCGAACTTTGTCACAAGCGAGATTCTCTCTCAGCAGCTGGAAAGTCAACCTCAAGTGTCCTGACATACTCTCAGCCGGCGCACAATGCATCAGTGTTGCATTTCACTGCTTTAAAGAGTTTACTTTGGTTTGGATGAGGGACAGCTGCCATCTCGATGTTAGTCAACACTTTGTTTTTTGAGCTCAAATTCCTTCAAAGAAGCAGCGCGATGCTTCCTTTCCCATTCATTCCTGTTCTCATCCTCCTTCCGCCTCGCGTTCACCCCATGGACCATTTGAAGCATCTTCTTAGTCAGTTGTACAGTCAACGTCCGATTTTCCGGACTCCCTAAGGGCCACAAAAACATCCGAAAAATCACAGTTCAAAAAAATTAATGCACTTCTTCTACTGACCTTAAGGGCTCAAATCGCCACAGGCACATCCGAAAAAGCTCTGAAGGACTGTCAGTACACTTATTTGGCATATCGTTGCTCGTACTGTGACAGGAGATGGCGGGTACACGCGTGTATATTAAGGAATATATACTGTGTCCCGTGACAATTGCCCCTTCCCACGCTTGCAATGCTTGACCGCGATACTTTCGCCTATGCTTCGCCACGCAACATTGCTGTACAGAGGCGAAACTGACCTTCAGGAACCGGCATTATCCAACGTGCCGTGCTTTCCGAGCTTCGAAGCTAATCGCGAGGACCACAAAGGCGGAGTCGGTGCCATTGCTGACAGCGGAGAATTCTTTCAATGAAAAACACGGCACAGAACGGCAAGCAGCTAGAGTATGGTAGCTAGAGGGGGAGGTGTCAGCATCGGCTGGGCTGCGCCGCGTATGGCGGTGCGGCATTTTTTTACGACGACAGGTGGCGCGCTCGTCGTCTCCGAGATGCCTAGCGCAAGGTTGTGTTTGAGCAATCTCTCCGGCTCTAAGCGCGCGTCGTGAAGTTAGCTTCGCCTGCCCCGCTTTTGGTTGCTTGTCAAAAGGAGTTCTGAGTAGCCTTCTTGACCCACGCTGACCAATGCTAATGAGAACAAAGTGCGAAGACTATTCTCAGCTGTTGCTTCAAGCAAAAGACTCGCACTTGCTTCCAGAAGAGTTGTGCCTTACCAATCACATGGATAGAAGTAACCTACTTTACCTATCTTAGGCACTAAAAGACTTGGTTGCTGCAATGGACGATGCCTTCATGCATTGTTTCAGCTTTAACAAGTTGAAGGCTGACAGCATCATGGACCTTATTTCCTGCCTGTCAATAAATAAGCTGGATATGGTTGGCTGTGCGCAACATAGCGTAGAGACCACCAACTAAGTGATACGGTTTTTTGTTATCACGAGGCTGCACTTCCTTGTCGCAGGAGAGAACGCATCGAAGCAAGGGAAGCGAGAAAAAATGAAGTACCTCAAGCTGAGGCGCACAACATAACTGCATAACTGCAAAGTTTATATCAGCAAGACCAACACAAAGCATTTGTATATGTATATAGAGCAGGAATTGTTCACATCACATTGTATGCCCAGAAATATGTGCATATCTGAACAGAACTTCCCACTCGACAAATTGTTATTGTTTGCACTGCACCTTGTTCACCGTTTCTGGGTGTATACCTCTACTCTATATTAGATTTGCGCTCCATTTCATGTCATATTGTTTGTTTGAGAGCTAACAACCATGTATATACAGCCGTGTGCATTAATTTATTAACAATAAATATTCTTTTTTTTTTCTAAGGCATTCTTGGTATTATCTGACCGGTACTACATACGCGAACTTAGTTCTTTGCAGGTTTCTATTGGAAACCAAATTTCCCTTTGCGCTCTCATTATGCTCAGTTCTGACCATTGGTGCCTACAGTTCTACCTTTCATTGCAAAATTAAATAAACTTGGAATAATCCTGGTTCACTCGAGCAGCCCGTTTCAAGTGCTGAGGTGTGCACCATCCAGTAGACGATTAGGACAAGAGCCTGTAGCTCAAGGCACTAATAAATTCACACCAGACAGAACTGCATACAGCACCCTATAATAGTCCCTTAAAATGTAAAAGCGGCACTGGAAAACCGCAAACGACTGCCTACTACAGAAGCTTTCTCTGTTCGGTGCAATTATGGGTTTCATAAGTGTTGCACTGAGCACGAAGCTAAAGCACGGCGATAAAATGACCAAAATTTAGTAGTACGTTAGGCTAGCTACAGTGATAAAGTCGCCTAGCTTTTATAATGATTTTCTGATACGCGTATTGTACCCCAAGAAGCCGCGGAGTGAGAAAGCACTTCACAGCGAAACTAAATAACCACAGGCCACCATACGGGAGGCATCTCGGAGCTGACAGCAGCGCCGCCGCATTGTCTTGAACAAATGCTGCCTCTCGGGTGCACCGATGCCGACACCTACCCCTCTAGCCACCATAGCTAGACCTAGCGTTGCCGCAGAGGTGGCTACGGCTGCCAGCAGATCTGCGTACGAGAGCGCCGGTTTGAGGCGGCAAGCTAACAATATGGCGGCGGTGGTGGTGGCTTTGAGTAACGCCGTTTCGAACCTGCGGTCACAGCAAAAAGTCAGGAAAATCGGACAGCGAAGGCTTCTCGCGTCCGAAATTTCAGACCTTCTTATACTCTGTGGGGTATGTGGTGATGTTGCGAAGCCGTCCTTATTATTGGGCGTCCAGAAAGTTGGTCGTTGACAGTACACTGGAAACTCCTCCAGCGGATGACACGGCATCAAAGAAGATTCGTTACGATTTCCCTCTGTTACTCGAGCCAGCATTACCGCGAATTTCATTCCCTTTCAACAAAATTACTGCTCATTTTCTTTGATAGAATCCCAAACTCCCCCAAGTTTGCCCTGAGTATTTCCAGACTATTCAAAATCCCTGAGAATTCCCAGCTTTCCTGGTTGATAGACAGCCTAATAATGAAGTGTAGCCATGAATAAAATTAAGGTTGCAAGTTACTTTATTCAGCATTTAGGTTTCATGAGAAAAAAAAAAAGCACGAACTTCAAGATTAAAAAATGTAATAATAAACACTAAGGCTAAGCTATGGTGTCAGCCATCTTCATTCCGAACCTCTTGGCCCTTCGTCGTCTTCGTTAAGATCCTCTCTAACTTCCTCACAACGTCCCTGTACATTCCCCCTCTTTGAAGACTCATCCCTCATGAGATGATACAAAAAGACGTTTCCAACGGTTGCAAACTCGAGCATACCGTCATCGTTGACATAACTCACGCTCCTGAGGACACCTTTTTGCACTGCAGTTTGTACCACGCAATATGGTCCCATGTACATCTGCTTCGTACCTGGAAGACTGTTCCTGACGAGTACTGAATTGTTCAGTTGCATACGGGGTATCCACGTGTTGTGCCAGCAGTCAAAAAGTCTCCTCATATCTTCGCAGTATCGCTAGTATGCGTCCTCAGTTTTCTGCTTCTCGCACAATTGTAGGCGGTCAACAATACCAAACTGTTGATCAGCGGGGATCACCGGTGCCTTGCCAAATGCTGCAAAATATGGGCTACAGCCAATGCTTGCAGTGTGCTACCGATTGTGAGGAGCTACACCGGCCTCCACACAGCACTTCCATCTGCCGTTGAAACTTCGATACATGGATATAAACTGTTTCAAGTCCTATATGATTCGTTCAGCCTTCCCATTCCCTGCAGAAGTTATTGAACCGTTTTGTTCCTCTCACTTGTATTTGCTTCTGAACGTCCGGACTCAAACCATGAATGATAAGCAGAACCACGGACGCCTCCGGCAAGGCTGAGTCAGGGAGTTAGAGTAACCTCATTTTCTCATACAAATAGCGGAGTGCAGATCCAGATCTGTACTTGAATGCGATAGCTTTGTCCCATAATAATACCTTGCTCTCGCCAAAAAGCTGAGAAAACTTTCCTCCCACTCTGTCCATGGCTTGTTTCTGTGAATGGTGACATGTAATTTGTACTAACTCTTCGCTATTCCTGATGCGAACAGTCACATGTTTTTCACTTTATGTTCATCATTGTGCCAGTAATTTTCATTGCACGCATACTCGTAACATGTTAGCCAGGACTCGGGTCTAATGAACTTTCTATCAAATATATCTGACTTCACATGTTCGAGATTTGGTCTGTTTATTCCTCTTTCAATCATGTTTCCAAGCAAAAACATTAATTCATTTTTCTATATGTTCTGTTCCTATTGAACTTCAAGAAACTTAGAGATCAGGTTGATGCCATTGTCAGACGAAGTAACAGTAGCAGGCTGTGCGCAATTTCGAATTGGAGTCAGAACAACATTCTCATAATCGAAGCATCATAGTCAGCTTCACTTTTGCTTCCGCAATTAAATCATCTGACGTAAGCTTCGTCCTAGAGCTTGTATAGGAGACAAATGCATCGGTGCGCAGTACTTCTGGAAGAGCTTGTTCTTCATCTTGAGGGGTTGCAGCCAAGATTCAGATGGCACCGCATTTATTTGCCCGGATGATGAAGTCCACCCACTTCTTGACTTGAATGTCCACACAGAAAGTATGCGGCTCCGCCAAGTCGTAATAATACAAAGCAGGGCTAGGCTATGGTGTCAGCCATCGTCACTATTCCAAACCCCCTGGCCCTTCGTCATCTTCGTTAACTGTTCACAATAATGAGATCTTATCCAACGATACAGCTGAGGAATCTTGTCTTAATTACTTTTTTCATACTGTATGTTTGGCCAAAACAGGCTTCAAAAAATAACGTGTGAGGGCTGACATATTAATGCCACCTGTCGAACTCAGTGCGAGTCGAATCATTGTCAAAAACTATAGATGAAACCAAGGCCCCTGGTCCAGGCAGTGTTTCTTCCCGCAAACTGAAGCGCCGTGCCTGGCCATTCGCATTCTACCTTTATCTAATATATACCAAATCTCTTTCTACTGGAGTGCAGCCTGTGGACTGGAAAATGGCACATGTAGTTCTCGTTCATAAGGGTGGTCCAAAAAACTTACTTCTAACTGCTTCTTCACAATGTCCACGTACAAAAAGTATATTGAAAAATTGGTTCATACTTCGATCTTGTTTATACAAAACAAACATCAAGTGTGTGTGTGTGCGTTTTACTACATTTGTCAGTGAGCTGTTCTATTAATAATACTTTGCTCTCATTAATGCATGCACAAAATTTGAAACAGTAACAGTTGACAAATCCAAAAGACAATAGAACATAGTGTACTTCATCAACTTTTACAAAGAGCCCACATATATTTATTCACATATTTATCACAATGTTCTTATATTGCAGCGATAAAATATGTATTACATATGTGGTGTTTTGTTGAGCAAGTCAAGGCACAGTATGATTCCAGCATTGCATAAAGCATAGTGCCTTTGTGGCAACCGTGCAACTATCATCTTTCTCAAGAAAATGTAAAACTTAAATAAGCGTGGCAACAAGCTGCCCACCTCACCTGGACAGGCGCTGGAGACCTGCGGTTGAGTGAATAGCAGCGCTGAATCTGCTTGCGACACTTCACCTTCTCCTGAAATCAATGTACAAAGCTACCGTTCAGTTCTCTTTAATGAAATTCAGTCTCTCCCACGTGAAAAATATGCACACCAGGAAATTACTTAGTTGGTGTAGTACCATCAGCAGAAATGGAAAAGCAAGCAGGAAATAAGTTTTCAGAATGCCTATTACACATTGATCATTACACGAAAGCACGTGCAATCACTCTGTAGCGCTTCCAAGCATAGAGTGGACTAAAAAGTAGATAATGACACGTGTACTTGTTTGTCTTAATCCGGTTAACGCTTTTCACAGGCTAACAAATCGCTCAGATCAAGATGCGCCAGCACGATTTCGAATATACATGAATGTTATCGTTGATTCTATCTGTTGTGTATGTTTCCACAGAACCTTGTATAATCAGATTGATTGCCCAACACAAATTGTGTAATAGCTTCTGGAAGGCGTGCGGGCACCAGCGATTACGCTGGAACTTTTGATGACTGATACATAAAAGCCGACGCGCTTGACCCGCAGATCAGATTCCGACGGTCGCCAACTGTGTTTGCCGCTATTGTTGTGCTTCGAGTGTAACTTGCTTTTGTGGGCACAAGTTCGCCCAATGAAAAGTTAGTTTTGTCATTTGCAGGTTTGCTGCTGTGCTCTTGACCGTCACTACTAGGTGACAATATTGAAGCCTGAATTAAGCCATTGTTACAAATGCAGCTGAACACGGAAACAAAACAACGTAGAGTAGCTTCGGAATAGCGTTCGAATTTATGCTCGTAGTGCAGTTGCCTCATAATTGAGCATGGTAGGCCACACGGGAAAAGAAAGGAGAGAAAAAGCAAGGGCATCCTACCCATACCTAAGCAAAGAAGTAAGTATGAAATGCCTTTTTTTACTGCAATATATGCACTAAACTGCTTTCATAGCCTTTTTGTTACATTAGTGGATCACCTTTCTCCTTCTTTTGTCACCATCACAACTGTCGTTCAATCAAGTGAATTCACCGATTTCTTAAACACCACCTAACACCTACGCTTCCTGTTTTGATGTTTATTGCCTTCATATATCTGCCACATGTTTCACAAGCAGCAGAAACCCCTCCAAGTGCACGCTAAGAACAGACGCAGCAATGAAAATTCATGTGCTTGTAAATGAAGCCATAAGATCTTTACAGAACACACCAAGCTTGAAGCACACACGTCTACACCGACTGGACCCGTCCCTTCGACTTCGACCCCCATCTGGACTCCCTCGACTAGAGACAGCAGTACTTTGACAACTATGGCTTGGTGTCGCTTTCACAAGATCTTTCGCCTTCCGAGTCGGTATGGACGAGAGGGCGGCTTGTAGTCACTGCGGCGGCGAGGAGACTATAGAACACACACTTTGCCACTGTGCTCGATATACAGCGCGCACCGGCTGTCCTTCGCGGCCGTGTTGGCACGCCTTGACGACAGGCCACTTTCAGAACAGACAGCCCTGGAATGCGAACATGAACTGTCGTCGCACCAAAAGTCGGTCAAGGCTTTGTTAACATTTTTACGTGGCAGTGGCCTATTAGAAAGACTATAATGATCTCATCATTCCCCCCCCCCCCTTTTTTTTCACGCCTTTCTTTTTGTACCCGCTCTTCTTTCCATCTTTACTTCCCTTTTCCTTCCCATAGTGCAGGGTAGCAAACTGGAGGCTTTAACCCTGGTTAACCTCCCTGGCTTTCTCTCCTTTGCATCTCTCTCTTTTACAGGTTTAACTCCTTGCTCAACTGGTGGTGCAGTTCTCTCTTCCCTTTTCTGACTACCTGGTGACTGGCTGAGGTTCAATCCCAGCACAATCAGTGCATGAAATATTTTCTTTGGTTTCCGACAACCAGTGACAGTCTTTGGCAAGATGGGAAAGGCTGTGGGATCAACAGCACCCTGCGATAGCATGGCTGAAATTTGGTTTGTGCCACATGCTTAAAGGCAATTCAAATGCTTGTTCTGTACTCAAGCACTTCTCAGCATGGTGCTGGCTGAAGAAGATGGCCCACTTCCCTTAATTACCACATGATGACTTAAAAAGTCCAATCAAATTGTGGATGTTAACATCGGGAAACCCCCCAGTGAGTTATGAGGGAGACCGTAAAGGGGGACTCCGGATTATTCTCTGGAAGCCTGGGTTCCTTAACATGCACTTAAATACATGCAATGAAACGTGAGTTAGTACGAATTTATTGTGGCTAAACAGCACAAGGAAAGACGAACATTGGGAAGAAGGAACACAACAAGATGTAGACTTTCAAGTAAAATTTGTTCGCACATGCATAAATATATAGGCAGGATATCCCCATTATCACACGAAGAAAGCAACACAGACAAGCAGAAGAAAAGAAATTGTGTCTTATCCAGCAAAGCCACCTTGTTTGGTGACAACATGATCAAAGCCTGGCTTATGCACTCATCACCTGCTTCGACAATACGACAAGCCTCAATCATTAATTTAATAAGAGCATATGCTTAAACTTTACTGTGTAGTTTCCTGAAAAGTTTCCTTTTGCATTTCACTCCCACTGCAATGTGGCCGCCACAGCAGGTAACCAAACCACAAACAACCTCATGCTTAGCAGCAGAATGCCATAGCCACTAAGCCACCCCAGCAAGTAACCAGCTCATGTTGATCTACATGCAACTTTACAGGGTACAAAACATGTGGACACATGTTTACACAACATGTGGACTGTGCATCTTACTTGTGCCAGTATCCTTATCTTTCTCAGTTTCAAATGCATTGCCCTTAGATCTGCAGTCAAAATCACAAGTATCTGTTACTGCAGCCCCTAACAAACAGTATTCTATTGAAGGTTTGCTACTGGCCATAGAACACTCCTGGTGCAGAATTTAGCCCATTGATGCAAGTTATGCACTAAAGGATAGGGTAATGAAAGAAAACTGTCATTAACACTCACCAAAAATCCAAGCATTCCACTATGAATGAATGCAAAAAATTCTACACAGCAATACTAAAGCATTCATCTTTTCATGACACAATCAAGTGCTCTGTTCATTGGCAGCCAGCAGTTCAGAAACATTACATTTCTGTGCTGTGTTATGTTGTGGTGTGTGTTACATATAGCCTGAAAGTATCTCCTAAGACCTTCTGTCGAGGAAACTATTCTGCGTAAAATGATGAGCCACCCAATTTACACGCTCACACATAGATTTCTTGTTGTACATCCTTATAGTTTGCATACCTATGATGATCACCTAAATCTTACTGTACCTTGTCGGTCATGTGGCTATCCAAAGAGAGGTCGATGGCTACCCGAATTTTGCACAAGGATTCGTCCATCTTTGTGAACTTAGGCCTCTTGTGCACTATTGCATCCCCATTTGCAGCTTTAGACTCCTCACGCTTGCGTTTCTTCTTCTCTTTCTCCAAAGCCCTGCATCAAAGCCAGAAAGCAGTGGAACTGCATAACAATGTAATGGCAAAACAGTGCACTTGTGCATGCAAAGGTAGCTTTGCGCCATTTACTAAAATGGGTACTGGTTAGAGACTTCTGTTAAACAGCCCATTTATTTCCTTTGAAATCTGTTGAAAAGCCCCACAATTTGATTTGACATATAGTACTGCTGGCATGAATTCAGTGGCTGCACCAAGATACAACTGTTCCACGACATCTATGCAACTTCATCTTAACTTCATAGGTGAACATATGGCAGAGATCTACTTAGTTGTGACCAAAGAATCTGACAACATAAAAAGTAACTTTGTCATTTCAACAAAGAACGCAGTGCTGTGGCAGAGTACTGTGAGCGATTCGACCACTGCTTTGACACCAACAGTGCCATTGTATTGGTGAGATAAAATAATTACCAGAGGTGGCTCTTTTAGAAGTCGTGGCATTTAGAAAACAAAAAAGCCCAAAACATTACCCATTCTTTGGGAACTCTCCTAAGAATTTATGTGAAGGTTTGGGCAAGATTGCCACACTTCCGTCATTACGAGGAGCAAGTACAAAACCTTCATAAGCACCACTTCACCTCTTGCAATCTCGCCCCTGAAGAAGGAGCTGAACAGGTTCTAAATCGTTTGGGTTTTGATAAATCTTGGGAGTTCTGCTAAATTTAATTCACTTGTAGTTCATTCACAGCACATTAGAGATGAGTAACAGTTATATTCACAGCACATTAGAGATGAGTACTGCTGAGACACACAAGCAGGCCAAGTCACAATTAAGCACCAGGTTAATGGCATGCACAGGCTGATTAAAGTGCACCAATACACAGCACCATACACTACACAATTCTCTAGAGTCATAGGAAGATTAGATAAATGTCACAAGTGGCTGACAGTACACATCCAACGCTGCTTCCTGTTTCTGTCAATGAAGAATGTGCCGAAATCGTATAATTTAGCTGCTCTAAAAGGCTTTGCTCCAAGCGTTTATTCCAGCTGACCTTTTTTTTTTTTTTTTTTTCAAACTGAACCTGCAATGCCTGTTGAAGTCCTTTTGTTAC
Source organism: Dermacentor andersoni (assembly GCF_023375885.2). Classification (NCBI taxonomy): domain Eukaryota; kingdom Metazoa; phylum Arthropoda; class Arachnida; order Ixodida; family Ixodidae; genus Dermacentor; species Dermacentor andersoni. The sequence continues at coordinate 332,520,891 of NC_092814.1, forward strand.
CCTTCACGTTTAGGGTGCTCACTAAACAGGCAGATAAGGCATTGCCATTTTGTTTTCGAAAAGAAGTGAAGAGGATGTCTATCAACGCGAGTTTTCAATTAGAAGGGGGCATCCAGCTTACATTTTTTGCAGGTCGTTCATTGAAAGCATCTAAAGCAGACTGCAGTGCAAGAGCAGCAGTGTTGTATTTTATAACTCTGCCAGCTCTTTCATGTTAAATGTTATGCCAGAATGAAAAACACTCTCACAGTTATGCTGCAATGTTGAAAGAGAAGAAACCTTCCTCATAAAAATGTTTCGCGGCTTCCCCAAGGTCGATTCTCTATAAATAAATGACAGATAGAAGTACTGAAAACATCAACATGAAGGAGCTGTGCTGACCTTAATTTACCTAGCTGTGAGATTATACAAGCATGAACAAGCTTCAAGTCCCTTTTTAAGGACAGCAATAAATACAGAAACCAGTGATATTTTTCAGTCTTTATACAGGCTTCATCTCTGCATACACACTCATGAGATGTCTCACACAAGTTGGGCCAAGACAAAAAATATTGCTGTGCTAACAAATTCCTAACTAATCCATAAACGCAGCTTAAAATATTGCCATATATTATCCCTCTAAGATCAGTACAACAACAAACAACTTTCGTTTTTTTACAGTGAAGCTGTCTAGGAGCTAGGATCTGAAAAAATAAAGTGTCCCCCCCCCCAATAATGTTGACAAAAACAAATCATCACGTAGGCCGATCTTGGTGATAGTGCAGCAAGGGTCCAAGCTCAATGGCACATACCCCTGTGGGCACAGGGACCTTAACAAGCCCTTGAACTACCCTTGTCACACATCGGATCCAAAGGGGTCTCAGGCACAAGGGTAAGAACAGATATTTTTGAAAAATGTTTTGCACAACTTTTTCAAAAAGGACTGTTAAAAAAATTCTCAGTGCCAACCGTGCAAACGCGCTAGTGCCACTGCTCGCGCGTTCGTGGTGATCTTCATCCACAACTGGCTCCGTTGAGCAAAAAGCTATCATCAGCAATGGCTTGAGCGTCGTCGTCTTCCACAGCTGGTTCCATTGCCACTCATCATTCCTGCGTAGAATTTCACTTTTCTGTCGTCAGAATGGGGAGGCTGTGTTTACAGTGTATGAACCATTGCTTAAAGGGGGTATGAGCCATTCACTGTCTTGCATGACGGACACATTTAATTAAATAACAGAGGTGATACGCAAATACGTGTGCACATACTTATATCGCCACGATGATCACAGGTTAGGACAATAAATACCTTCGTACTTTTGTTCAACATTCTGGGTCACCGCTGTGTCGTGCTCTAAACTGCTTCGCTGGTCTTCTGTCTTCACATAGTGGAAGGGCTCTTAATTATTTTTTTTACTAATAAGGAAGGGACAATTAGATGACCTGCAATGAGCAGAGTTTGCAGTGTGCTTTGTAATGGACTTTAAAACATTCCAAGGTTGTTTCAGCATCATTGATGTTTACCTAGCTGCTAATGCAACTTGTGGTTTACGGTGTCCGAGAAGCCATGTCCTCATACTGCAGTCTCATACCTTCACATACTCCACCAGTAAGGAAATCAAAATACCACCAGCAGTCCATCCTTGTGTATGAAAAAATGTCAGCATCCCAAGCTATTAAAAGGCAATTTGATTTAAAAACATACTCACATGCATTGTAAAATTAGCACAAACCTGGGTTTTTAACGCAATGAGCATTCTTTGGGAACTTCCCCCCCAGTTTGCTGTGTGTGTGTGTGTGTGTGTGTGTGTGTGTGTGTGTGTGTGTGTGTGTGTGTGTGCGTGCGTGCGTGCGTGCGTGCGTGTGTGTGTGTGTGTGTGTGTGTGTGTGTGTGTGTGTGTGTTGCACATAGCCTCTTTCCTACCTACTTAGGTCACTGGGTAGTCCATGATCAAATGGGTCGAGCATCTGGCTGCTGTGCTGAGGGCACAGAGTTCAAATCCAACTGTTGGACCGACATGGGTTACTGGGTGTGCAACAATGGGTATAGATGCTTAGATGGCAACGGGTTAGTAAACCTCAGACAGGAGCCATGGCATAGCACCTACGCATTCTAAAGTCCTCTTTCTTTTCTTTGCTTACACTGGCTGGTCGCTTCTATTACTTAGCTTCATTTTCTATATCATGCCCTGCCCAAGAAGCTGCACTTGGCATCTCCAGGTGATGCAAAACTTGAACAGGCCTTTTAAGTACTTTGCTGCCTTGTTTTGATGCAGCAAGGTTGCACCAATCCATCGTGACAGGGATATGCTTGCAGTACTAGAGTCAGTGGTAAAAAAAACATTGAAGCTTTGTCATCTTGCAGTAAAAATGACTTCACGCATTATCATACTTTGGTCAGATCCTTCAGGGTACTGCAGCATAGATCTCAATTTCAGGAAAGACTTTTTTCTATCATTGCCATTGTTTCCACAGGTGATCAATAAGCTTCCGACAGTAATGAAGCATACAATCTCCTCGACAGGTAAGGATCGAATTCCCAACCAGAAAGCAGGCCGGGCACACTGAGGGCAGTTCTGCTTGTGAATATCCATAGGTCAAAATGCAGGAGTTGGACATAGCCCTAAATTGTAGGAGTAGAGTCCTCAACTCTTTACCTGTCGTCTTCTCAGGGTTGAGTCCTGACATATCGTGAAACCTTGGTCGTCCTGTGCTGAGTGACTTCAGCACACCACTCCGTCAAGGTCGCTTCCAGTTCCTTCCGTCGTCCAGCATGCCATGAGATTCCCAAATACTGTAACCTTCGCAATAGAAGCTCGGAAGTTGCAGTAACAGGCAAGAGAACGCCAAGGGGATCGAATATCTTTAATGATGTTCTTAGTAATGTGCGCTTGGTGTCTGTCTTGACTGAAGCTAGAAACTCCATTATTGACTTCGTAGAACATTCCAATAGTTGTCATTGGAGTTCCAGTGCATACCTAGATCTGCTGCTGAGCTGCTGTCAAATTCTTCTAGACCCTCTTCATTTCCCTCAAAAACTTCCTGTAGTTGGCTGTAGTTTGTCTTCCACTTCTGAAGGTTCATTCTGGCGTTACTCATAATTAACCTTGCCCCGTTGTACACATCCAAGCCTTTGTCAAAACTTTCGGCTCTTATCAGCGAATCATCCACACAGAAACTCTTCTTCCACTTTCCAGTGAGCATTCCGTCTTCTGTGCTTACGTTGTACAAGTGGTGGTGTATTGTCGCCATTAGAACAAAAGGGCTTGATGTCAATCCAAATGGCACGCATGTCATTCGCCATTCAACGATACTATTGTTTTCACCACAGGGTACATTCTCAAACCACAGAAAACGAAATGCATTGTGATTCAATTCCTGTACTTCTATACGCCTTCTCGATGGCAGCATTTATGGCTATTGGACACCATCGAGAACGAAGCAAAACTTGGAGTTCTCAATTAAAGTTCATCCCGTTTTCCAAACATTCACTGAGTGACATGTATTCTTTTGCATGCGATAACATGTCAAACACAACTCGCAACTTCGTTGTCAGAGAGTCCTCTCGTATAATTTCGCGATATGGCATGTAATATACTGTGTTATCATCAGAGCCCATTTTGGACACAACTTCAGCGTGCCCAAACTGTAAGTATAGGCTTACCATTCCGCCATTTTTCTCCAGTAGACCATCATGATGAGCAAGTCTTTTGATGAGCTCTTGATGACAGTTGACAGTCGTATCACAGATGTCCTCCAAAAGATTCTTGCATTCGTCTTTCTACGGCAGCACAACCATGTATCTCCCACTAGAATCTTTGACCGCCTCCTTTAACTGAATGAGTTCCTTATCAGAGAGACATTCGCTCGAGTCAGTGATGCCCATGGGCTAAATTTTCCAGAAAGACAGCAGGATTTCTGCTGTCGATTTTTTTTTAGTATCCACTCATAAGACGCTGATCAGGAGACGAGTGCTGCAGTCCAAAAGAGCCTTTTGACAGACCGGTCCTTGGATTGTCCAACAGAATACAGTGTCAGTCGCTACAAGGCCTCAAACGTCTGGGCAGTGGATGACTTCACCTGTGACGACTTGCCGTAGGTAGTCAGAACCTATTAGCAAGCCAATCTCAGATATTAGCAAGCCAATCTCAGAGTCAGGTATCTTTAAAAACTAAGTAATCATTCGCCAGTAGCTTGTCTTGAGCTCTGAATGCTTGTAAAAATGTGTTATCCATTGCCAGCACAGCTACATCATGGCAGATGGCAGGGATGACGACAGCTTCTATGCTGAAAATAGCTTTGCTGTACCGATTGCAAAGCAGTACTTCTACCTTCTTGCGCTTTTCTGCTACTGATAAACAAATGTGTCCGAAAGTGGTCAGAGCTTGTGATGTCTCTCTAACCACCTTGAGTTTAAGCTTCAGGACCACGTCTTCTTGCATAAAAGTCCTTCGACTATTTCGATCCAGAATACCGTAGACGTATCTGCTTTTGTCGTCATTCACGATCTGTGTGCAGAATGTTTGGAGACACACCATGTTGTCCGTAGTGCGTTGGTTGGTGGATGATGCATCTTCACAGGAAGAAAGAGTGCTAGAAGAAACACACACCGTACTGCTTCCTGGTGGCCCTGTTGTCATCGTAGTCCTCTTGTAATTGAGGTCACGCATACTTGACGGATATCTTCTACAGCAAGAACAGCAGGTGAGCTTGACTCTGCAATCTTTCGCTCAATGACCTCTTGATGTGTAGCGGAAGCATCAGTTGCCTTTTGTCAACTGCTCTTTCTTGACAGCAATAGGTATATCAACATTGCAGTTGCGTGTTCCATCTTTTTGAGTGTGACAGAAGAAACATTCAAACCTGGCGACAGATGTAGATTGTAAAATGGATGCTGTAAGTGTACCGCAAAGTTGTCTGTCAGTACACTCATCTACTGAGGGTTGTTTAGATGGTGACGCACATTGCTCTCTGCTTTCGAGTTCCACTCGCATAAGCTGTAGCAGATCGTTGAAGTCGCCATTTGACGTAGCTGCTGGTGAAACTGACTCAGAGGCTTGCGCAGAAGAACTGCCAGATGATCATGTCCGCAAAGCACAGCTCTGTTTTGCTCATGTAAAACTGAGAATGACGTGAGGTAGAGCCCGCTGAATGATGTGGATAAGCATCGCTGAGACTGTTGGAAATAGCATGTTGAGTACACCCAGACATCAGATGTTCAGCCATGTGGCATCGTATAACTTTCGAAGACCACCCAAGTTCGCCATCAGTCAATTCCTTGCCGCCCGCAATGCGAAACAACATTAGTCGGTCAGGTGTGAGTAGAATATGGGCAGGTCTCCACATGGGTTTTCAGCACCAATTATAGATGCTTATATGGCAATGTGTTAGATAAACTCAGACAGGAGTGATGGCATAGCCCCCACGTATTCCAGTCTTTTCATTGCCTGCACAGCTGGCCGCATTTAACTTTTTTCTACACTGGATATGTGGTGCTCTTGAATAAGCCTTTTTGACACCAGATTGGGTCACTGGATATGTGCCACCGGGGGAGTGCCACTCTTCAATGGCCCTCCTTCTTGCCAACCTGCATGGGTCACTGTTCTACTCTTTATTGAACTTGGGTCACGGGGTATGTGCTGCCTTTCATAATTACATAAAACATAACTATGCACTACCCATCTGATCGATTTCTAATAGAAATAAAGTCGCCAGTCATCTCTAGGGGATGGACGCACCGCCAATTTTAAAAGCATGGTTAATTTACGTGGTACATCCTGTGGGTATTTACACTGAAAATACACTGACACATTCCTTTCTTAGTGAGGACAAAAATTCGAGTTTTTTCCGCAAGGCATGGTAAGTGTCAGAAACTGAATGATACACACAATTTAAATGGAATGCACCGTTTCATTTTGAATGCGCGGATTTTGGACACATGCGGGAACTGCAATAACAGAGCCAGTCATCGTTAGAGCCATAATGATTCATTATAGGAAACGTAATATAGCGCCTTTTGGTGACTGATAGAATGTGCCAAATGGAGGATTCCTGAAAAATATTTGGCCGTGCTTCTATATGACCAGCCCCAATTTCGCAGTCCTAACATGGGCATCCTACTCGATAAATTTGAGCGCACCATATGCACTACATCAAGTTCACCGCCTCAACACATTTTATTGTATTACAGAACAAGATTTTGTTGCGTTGCACTGAAACACACAGTACATTCTGTAATGGAACAGCGGAGGTTGTGTTTATAAGAGGAGGTCGTGGTTCGTGACATTAAAATATATATACCTTCTCTCGGGTCTCCGCTTGAGCCACTCTATTCTTCGCAAAACTCTTTTCCGGTAGCGTTTTGACACCGTGGAGTTTGGGTCACTTAACACAGCCTCCAGTTCAGAGATGCTCAACGAGTTGAACTCTTTTTTTACTGGTTCGTCGCTTGCACCATTTGCAACGACAGGCTGCTCAACTTCACAGCTGTCCGCGTTGTTTTCGAAAGTTGTACGCGGCTGGCCGCCTTCAGTCTCCATCGCTTAACTGCTGTGATGCACATGCAGCACATTTGTCCCTATCATACCAGCGTTCAACGCGAGAAGAGATTCACAGACAACCCACCGAGTGAAATAAATGAGGCAGACATTCTACACGTGGGTGAGCTAACCATGCGTTGCCCGTACACAATCCGCAGTTTCGTTTTTCTTTCGGAGGCAGGTTCCCGTTCCGTACCAGTTGGTGCTGTAACTAGCGCCATCACAAGCGCTACTTTTTATTGCTGTATCAGTTTCGTTTCCAAGAAAAACAAGCGAAACAGAGTAAACTATGGAGGAAAGGAAAACACTTTTTTTTCTTTTCTCCGTGGATTAAACGGATCGGCAGCCTAACAAAAAATGAGAGTGCCTGTGTTTGTCGTAGTTACGTATGTGCCAGAGCACATGATGTCATGCCGAATGTAACGTATTGTTGGTATCGTGGAGTTTTTACTAGTTTTTACTGCAACACTGAGCTGGAGTTGGCTAAAGCCCCTCCATACACGTTGCCGCCGACCAGTGGATGAAGGGGCTTTTTTGAGTTGGCGTGTCCTAGCCGAGCGCCAGCGTTTCACGTAGGGAAATCGCGTACTGTACGGTTAGGGCGGTTAGTGACTGGCATCCGAGAATGGTCCCTAGATAGGGCCGATAGGGTGCCCGCTACGCTCCCTCGCCTCGTCCTAGCTCCGGCAGCGCACCGAGGTAACCGACGAGGCAAACAAACAAGGCTCGAAGAGGAGGAAAGACCGGGAAAACGAACACGCCCTGCTAGCATAGTACTGAGGGCACAGCGCTCTGACCGATTGTCTGAAAAAGGCTACGAATACATTGCACGGCACTTTTCCTTCGCTGCCACCGACATTCAGGATCTTGTGCGGCATCAGAAACACCGTTTTTGTACTGTAGTAGCGAGCCGCGCTAGTCTCTTGACCCTGTTTCCCATAGTTTATTTATTGCAGCTTCTCGCCCAAGTCCCAGTTCAGTATCGAGCATGACGACGCCCATATAATTTTTCTTTCTTGTAATTTCATTTCATTTATTTACCTTAAAGACCCCACTAGGGGGTATTACATAAGGGGTGGGTGTACATAAAGAATAAATAAAACACTGAAATTTAGGTACTCAGTCACATTGGCAGAAAAAGATGATGGACAGGTGAAAGCGACCGTTCCAGCCTTCGGCTGCACGAGGGAAAAAAGGATGCTGAAAAATTAACAGTTCTCACACGTGTACGGGAAACTTGCAGTTGGTGACCAGTGCGAGGAGGTATGTATGCGGGTGGTGTGATGTAAGGAGCACTGTTAAGTGATGAATAGTAAAGCTTATGGAATAGACAAAGTGTAATGCTGCAAAAGAGAGAGATAAGGAAAACAAGATGAGAGCCTGCGCGTGTTTGACCAATTGGTTTGATAAGCAACGAAACCAAAACATCTTTAGCCTGCAGAGTTTACACCGCGTTTACACAAAAACTTTAGACCTTTCAGAGTCGAGAATAAAATTTCACATCGAGTGTTTGCCCGTACAGAGTAATAACGTTTCTTAGTTAAAATTTGCATGTTCGTTGTGAGGTCAATAGCTATGACATCTAATGCTGCCAATGCTACAAACATATGCGTTTTAAGCATAATATATTCTCATATGCATATGCTCCAGATGTCTGCTTCAAGCATAGGGACAAGTATAAGAACAGTAGGGATTCGTAGGTACTTTTTGGCTTGAGCGGGGATTTTATGGTAAACTCGGCCGGCAACGCTGCTGCGAAGCGCGGTTGCGAAAAGCACAAAACACTGTAGTGCAAAAAACTTCGTGCACTCTCGTTTTTTTCGCGAAGTTGCGAGGATAGGTGGATGAATGTTAGGAGCATCCTCTTTGGAACGGGGTGATGGGTTTCGCCACCAAGCGCTTGTTATTTTATTACGTAATATCTTGCCTATGTTAAAAAAGAAAAAAGAAAAACGCGATTGATTCCCGTAACCAAAGCTTCTGAGCCCCCTATTGTGAACTTTGTTTTTGTGCGCTTTTGTTGTTTGCCGTTTCCCCACCAGTCTTCCAATCGCCTCTTTTAGAGATTACCTATTGCAGACATGTTTACTTTCTTCCTGCTCTCGCTGAACCCAAGCTGCAAGGAGGCCAGTGATGACCAAATCAACCGCTGGGCAGATATCTTCACATTCCAATAAAACATGCTCCATCATTTCCCTAACTACAGTGTGCTAGAATATTCTAGCACACAGTAACATTACCGCACCAAGAGTCGCGCTTGCGAGCGCCACCAGCTCATTTTAGCGGGTTATTTGAAAGTGAGCATAAACTACGGCGACGGCTTTCTTCTTCTTACGCTATGTATTAATATCAAGTCGCACGGCGAAGCGCCAGTAAAAAAGCAGGTGAAGCTTGGCAAGCTAATGACAACCTTGTCGCGAAGTGCCTAGACAAATTCTAAGTAATATGCCTAGTTTCGGCTACACCAGAACCAGCCAGTTTAGCGAACATTTTATCCGTGCTGCTGTACACCATAATACGTTTCACTTCAAGCGAGGTTACTGTATGGCAAACAGACAGCAGCTCAGGGAAAGCTAAATAAATTACTTCCGAAGCCGGGGGAAGTAATTTGCATCATTCCCAGACTTCTTACAACAATGCATTGCTTGATTACTGCTGCAAACTGAATTCGCCTGGGTACAGAGTTAAGAATATTCTCGGCTGTTACTGTAATACCTTTTATTTTTTGTCTGCAATTACTTAAATTCAATAAACAGCGCACATGTTAAGAGGTAGCTCGGGTGCGCCTATCTAAATACGTGTAAAATGATAATTCGTTTTTCTCGGCAACCAATGCACTAAATTTGACGAAGTTTGTTGCATTTTTTTTAACAATGGCCGAAAATCGCACATTTTCAAAAAACGAAACTACGAAGTTTGCAACTCTAAGCAATAAAAAGTATGAAAATTCTGTGAACATGGTCTAACAGTACAGCTAAAGCAGACAAAATTGATACGTTACACATGGAAAGTCTTTGCAGAGCCCTTGTACACAATGTAACGAATTAACGTAAGATATAAATCGACATATCGAATTTGTCTGCTTTGAACAATCTCATGTATGCCATTTACAGAACCACGATATGTTTTTGCTGCTGAGCTATTGTAAACTTCGTGCTTAAATATTTTTTCGAACTCAAATTTCGAATGGCAGCAACCTTCCCAAGATGGATTCACTAGGTTCCCATTACTGAAGAACCCAAGCTCATGCAAGTGAAACTGTGGAACGCCAAACATACAAAACTGCACTGCACCATCTGCACTGTGTATGTAGTATTCATACTCCTTATTCTGTCCTTGTTGCTTTACGCTGTATTTTGTGTCTCTAGGCACTTTGATGATCTTCCACAGCCAAGGCTGTCATTCAGGATTTCAGAGTTGTGGTTCGGAAACAGTCAAACAAGCTGGGCAATATAATCATATATCAAATAATTTATTTACATCCTAGGTGCTTATCAAACACATGTGAATGTGATGTCCCATACTGTGCAGCATACAAAAGGAAAGCATGCACTGTCAAGGTGTACAGCTCAATGCCTCAAAGGCAGCTGCGTCGTTGCCTCGTACAAAATTGAGTTCTGTAAAAAAATCTTTGCCTCTGTGCTACAGACTTACAAAAAAAGGAAAATACACTGTTCATTCAGGGTTTGAAGGTTGCTGGCAGATCATGGAAGAAATATCAGTTCACAGGGCTGACCGTTTCTGACGGCAGACATGTCACGTAAGGTCACTTCGTGCAGTATGTGGCAAAACCCCCAAAAATGTGAGGCATGGGAGCTAATACAGCCATACGTCTACATAGAATTGTCGTCACATTCAGCACTTTACCCTAGTTCACTGTACTTGAGCCCAAATCCAAGGAAGAGTCCTATATAGCTGCAGCCATACAATAGACTCGTTACTACTACTGTTGCTGGGCTATTTAGTTCATACTTTCTGGCGGGGTAAAATGTGAAACTATGCAAAGAAGAAAAAAAGACAGTACTGGAAAAAGCTCTTCCATTTCTTTTTTTTTTTCTTCACATAATTTCGTGCCTTTTATGCCATACACCACAAGAAAACAACAATGGTTTCTAGCTTTCACAGCAAGTACCAACAATAGTGGGGCAGCAAATTAAGAGAAAATCTAGTAATTTGATGCACTCGACATGCAATTTTCAGTCGGGCACACATCAGCATTATAAATGTTGGAAAGTGTTGAAGCCAGTTAAAGGACTGCAACTTGCGGGGAAAGTTGCTTCTTTCTACGCAGATCCTTCCTGTACATTGGTAAAGGTCAAGTTACCATTACTGTTCCTCAGTTTTCATGAAAAAGCCTCAATGTGTGTGTGAGAAGGCGCAGGAGGGGTGCGTGTGTGTGGTCCTGAGAGCGTGAAAACAAGCAATCAGTATAATTGGTGTACAAATACAACCACTGCAATTTAAATCCAAAGCACGCATTACTTGCAAAAGCTGACTACAGTAAGGAACAGGACTCTCTGAGGGACAGTCAGGACTGAAACAGCTCCAAAATTGCAGCTACAAGTGCACCCCTAACTGCAACAGCAGCAAGTGGAACAATACACTCGAGTGCACATGAGTACAGAGCACAGAGTACTACGCCAGGAAGAACAAGAAACATTTTGTGCTTAACTCTGACAGCAAGCAGCCTATGCACATAAAGGGCACAGGCTCCTCAGCGTCCAAGTCATCAGCCACTGCCATGCCCAACCAGAATTGCATCGATTAAAAACCACTCAAGGAACAACTTTCTAAAACAAGATTCACAACAAACAAAAACAATGTAGCATACATACTTTGCAACGACAATACACAACAATGAGTTAAAACACAATGACCACATGACAGTGATGGTCTGCAAGTGCCCACCAGAAAAATAATGAAAAAGACATGACATTACCATGGTGTAGAATAGCTAAGTCCAATGTTAAAAAAAATAATCACATAGCACTTTAAAACTTCAGTTCACACAGCACAACACTGCATAATTAAGAATGTTGTACAGCATGCCAACCTCAGAATGTGGCAAGATAAGCAGTCATCTTTTCGTTCTTTTCGCTCCAGGTGACCATCGACTTTTCACTGAGGAACAAACCCCTCAAAGCTTTCATAAGGCCCTCAAGATGAGAAGCACTGCGCACAGCGTGAAAATGGGGGACACCCAAGGTCATCACAAAGTAAGAAAACTGGGATTCCACCCAACCAAATCACAGCCACAATGGTGGATAGCAAGAGCAAAGGACTGGCAAGGTTGCTACACAAGTTCCTGGGCCGCTCACCGAGAACTGTTACAAGGATTCTTAAACACAGCCGCCAGTTTCTACTATGGCCTTCCCACAAAGAAATAAGCATGCAACAGCTTCTTGGAAAGTTGACAGTCACAAACAGCACAATTTCTTTTATCGGATGGCCAGATTCACACAACGGCTGCCCACATTCACTACCCTGATGGCCTCCCAATAAATGAGAACAAAAAGGCAAAAAAGCAAACGTCGCTTTCAAGCATCAGAAATCTGAGGCTAAAAATGAAGAATGAAAAGTACAGCAACTGCATTAGAAGAAATATAACAATCCAACCTGCTGCTATGTGTACAAAACAAGCACTGTTTCAAATGAAAATAGCCTGGAAAATGAGAGCACCAAAAAAAATGCACAGCTTTGCACACATGCTTGTACAGCTGCTAAGAGAAGCTTTTGGAACATTGAAGCTCTCAAAAATTTAGCTTTCCATGTGGCCCATGCAAGCAGCAAGAATTCTGAGGTATGTACTCCATACTTTTATCCCCAACCCATTACACTGCCAATTCAGGGGCATGCAACCACTTAACAAGAAAATTTAAATCTAGTATCTGTGCAACTTCAATCTTACAAAAAGGTCCGTGCACAGATATGCACAGAACTAGCTTAGATTGTGTCATCTTTTGCACACTGGTTTTCATGCACTCTTAGCACTGGCCCTATCTCAGTAAGCCACAATATTAAATCACTTTTTGGGTGCAGTGACATTCATAAAATGCAATGTTTCCTAGGTAAATTTCTAGAAGTGTAAAAAATATGCGAGTGTGTGTGTGGGGGGGGGGGGGGGGGGGGGCAATATGTGCATACCACAGAAATAATCCTCATGAAATACTCACAGTAGTTATAACATCGCTGTATAGCTGACTTCATTTCTGCACACCGCGATAATCACATGACAGGACAGCTTCATTGCATGAGACTTTTTTTCTTTGTATGGTGGCAGTTTACAACAATTTAAAAAACTTCTACACTGTGCAATCACCATCATAAATATTGTCGATCTGTAGGCTTTTCTGGCATAAGGCCCAAGTTTGACTGAGAAGCACCATGACTAATCAGAATACCTTGAATAATAAAAACAATCATCAATATTGAACAGCACTACACTAGACTTCTGTTAATTCGATCCCGACTGAAGGTCCCAGCCAGTGCCCATACATTTCTATAGGCCCAAACTTTCATTATTTCGATCCTAAAATTGGCCTTCATCAAATAAATCCGACTGCGCCAGTCGGCATGCATGTGCCTAACCTCTATGTAACCCCAATAGCCAACCCCTTTAGTGGCAGTGTCTGTCTCGGCGGAGCTTAGGGGACAGGGAATGCGCTACATGCGTCATCACCCATCAAAAATGTATTTTCGGCCAGCTCTAGGAACATGTTCAAGCAATAGCCGTAGCTCACAATTGTCCAATTACGGTATTTACCCAATTCTAACACAGACCCCCCCCCCCCCCCCCCTTTTTAAAAGATTGGGCTGGAAATTGTCTGCACAGTGCAATGCTTTACCGCATAACAGGAATATATTGCGGCGAGGCTGACTTTACAAAATGGTGCGGTGAAGCTGATTTTAGGAAACTGGCCACCAGTGTGCGACACATCTTTCTTGCTAAAAAAATCCAGTGCCTGTTAGATTTCTACTTAGTTTAGGTGCTCTTATATAATTCCTACATTAGTTTTTATTTTAGACATACAGAAAGTGAGCATGCATTTGATTCGGGAGGCATGTTAGACTCTGGCAAATGCTGCTAAATGAATTAAGAGGTGTTTTTTATGCATTTTGTTTAATTCGACCCGCCAAATAATTCAATCAATTCTGTCGCTTCTGTCAGGGTCGAATCAACAAAAGTCAACTGTACATGCAAAAGAAAACGACCCATCAAAAACTTTTAACAAATCCAGCTAGACCTGAAGAATGCTGCATGCGTCCAAATGATCATGTGCTCCTGATGTAATGCCATGCATGTTATCACTAAATATAAAAGCATTTCACATGTTTACTACATTTGCAAAAATACATGAATAAGGTGCGACCATGAATGCTACCTCACGGGGCACTTCAGACAACTTGGAAATACAAAAGGTCACTGGCTCAAGGCAGTCACAATTCAAGTAAAGCTTTAAGCAACTTGCTATTCTATGCCACACTTAAGCCCGCACCTCAGACGACCATTGTACCACCTCCATCTCCCCTCCTCCATGCACTACGTAGTACATTCGGCAATCACACCCCTTCAACTAACTATTCATACCTTGTCCACATCCCATAGACCTCAAAGTGTCACTCAATGCAACACTCTGACAATGCCTTAATGGTGTGCAAGTTAATGTGATACTTTTGATGCACTCTCCCCCATTTCCTTTTAGAGACACTGCATTCCTTGGCTTTCTTAGCATGAGTAAGCAGATGTAAAGCACCTGCTCTGGTTTCATTGAACCCCACCAACGTCTGCCTCACAGGCATCACCAGTGTACTACTTACTCCTCCAGACACGGGTGTGTAAGTTGAAAAACATTTGGTGCCAATGTTAGCGCTGCAACATGTGAACACTTGCATACTGGCTGTCGCCACCTTGCTGCTGCGTTTTGCACAACACCATTTCTACCATTTGCAAACACCTCAGAATGTAACATGCTCATTGATGAAGGGAAATGGTGACCTGGTTTCTTACTTGGTGACAAACGTAGTGCCTGAGACACAACCACAATGAGAAAAAAGAAAGACCCCCCCCCACCATCATCTCCGCTACTAAACTTTTTAAAGTGAAGCTCCCTTTGTGAACTCCCTGTGCCTCTCTTGCCAACCGTGGCTGCTGCTAGTGTGTTCTCGCCGAACAGCTCACACTTGGTTGCGGGATGGTGATATCATCTAGGAGTGATGGCTCATACTACTTCGCTCGCAGCAGTGGAAGGTAGAGGGGGGAAGCCAGCCTGTGCATGCAAGTCATTGGCTGCTGGTGGAGACGATGAGGAGGCTGTGATGTGGAGAGCTGCGATGAGAAGGGAGAGAGGGCACTGGAGGTGATGGCCTCGCGCTGCGCATGCATTGCGTCGCCTGGCATCTGCACCTCCAAGGGGATGTCGGGTACCCCAAACAAATGGCACAGGAAGCCAGCTTGTCTCTTTCAACCCCTATAACAGTGGTTGCCTTCAAAGGTAGCATTGCAAAGTGCCTTGTTTGGGGCATCCTTGAAGCCAGATGAGAAGGTGCACATGAACACAGTCTTGCGTCTTGCTGGCTATATAGATTCCAACAGGGCACATTGGATCTGATGCATTTTTTTAGTAGCACCTTCAAAAGTTGTTAATAGTGCCTATGACACGTTTATGTGTCTTTCTTTGTGGTTGTGCCCCAGCACTACATTGTTGCTAAGCAAGCACCAATTAGCCCAACAACATGTCCTCCTGCTGGTTTCTTACTTCACAACTACTTGGCACAGGGAAAAAAAGAGAGGGGGGAAGACACGTTTATACCATACTTCAACTGTGTGTGTGAGCTTAGAATAGGGCCCCCGAGCATGGCACAGTGATGAGGTACTGCATGGGACCACCTGCATGGGCCTTGGCGTATGTACGCTGCTAACTGCTAGAACAGAACCATGCTACATTAAAATGCCCTAACAGGAGCACTGCGCCAAGAGGCAACATGTGTGTAGGCTGAAGAAGTTCCACTTATGCAGTAATGTCACATCCATGCACATCACTGCAGTAGGTCGGTCTATTGGACCTAAAGTTGTTACTGCAGTTGGACCCCTTTGAAACATGGCCACCATTACACTCATCACTGCAGACTTGCACTCTTGCTATTTTCAGGTAAGTGTCTCCTGCCATTGTGAGGCTGGAGCTTCCGTTAAGATTAGTCACCTGGTGGTTCAGCCTGCCATATGTTAAAAATCAGGGAATGAAGTTTATCGAGGACTAGAGGGGGGGGAGAACGGAGCTTTTTCGAAGCGATATTCTAGAAAAAACCTTGCGTCATGTTTGTGAAAACACAGCATACTTTAGAGAAAACTCAAAGCAGGACAAGCCAGATGTTTCGCTGGTAAACATGAAACTAACCTACAAAAAATATTGTAAGCACCACACCTTTGAGATTACTAACCTGCAACACAATGGGCCAAGCCATGTCAAGCACACAGACCGTTTCACAACTTTCCACATACCAAAGGCTTCAAGGAGAGCAAGTAAAGAAGTAAACTTCTGGAACACTTCTTTTTTCAGCATCTACATATGCAAGCACTTATGCACATATGTACAAGAACTGTGCAATGAAGCTACTGAAGTGTAGCGGCACTTAATTGTAATGCATAAGGCTATATTGGAACGCTTGAAAATGCATAATGGGAATACTTGTACAGGCTTTCAGCAACAACACCCAACAAAGCAACACAGAGCCAGCAGTGCACTGAAATTGTCCTGGCATGCACCTAGATCACCTCCCAACAGTGTTGCCCGGCAAGGAGGAGCGTTACGTACATCCAGCTTGGGCAGGGGTTCCCAAAATGAATACACCAATGCTTCGGCAGCAACAAATCGGAACAATAGTATTACGAAAGGTGGACTGCAGATTGCTCTACGCACCCTGGTGCCATTAAGCAAAATTTCATTTCTAACGAATGAGACAGGTGCTTCTAAGGCACACACCACTCTTTTCAACTCTCTGCAGAAAGCTGTCGGGCAGGCCCAAAAGTTAGGGATTGAGCCAGAACTACGTACAACATGGAGTAACACTAGGGTGGTGCTTAGGACACACTAAACTCTGGGAAAATGTAAACTAAGTTGTTGGCTGGAGTCTGAGCTTATCTAAGAGATATGATGAAGAGTGCTAAATAGACAATCAACAAACAAGGAAACAAAACTAGTGTATGCACCCCACATCTTGCATTGGTTGTTTCGCACTAATGTTTTCTCATGGGATACTGTGTTATGTTTCGTTATGACAGATCATGGTTACATGCACATGCTACTTTCACATAGGCAAGTACTCAATTTATCTCTTTGATTTTATCAGCCTCTAGAACAGGTGAAAGCCTCTCAAGGCATAGCATAAAAGTGTATAAAACTTATTCCACGTAACAAATGCTGTGAAGATAGACAAGAAAGCTTGCAGGACAGAAATTCCAATATTCAGACCTCACCAATGGTTTTTTTATGGCGACAGCAGTCTAGAACATAGAGTGTGGGTGTAGGCCAGTTGGTGATTCATGATTTTGGGGAAGTTGCCGTAAGCACAACACGAGACTTCAAGGAAGGGACAACATGAAGCGGTACTGACAACTGATGATTTGCTTGACAACTAACGACTTGCTTGACAACTGGTGTTTTGCTTGCAGCAACTTCCCAAAATCAAGCAGTATAGAGTTGAACCATGTCATATCAAACACTGATAAATCGAATTATTACTTATATCGAACAGGTGTCAAATAACCCCGAGAACTGCATGCATTTAAAAATTTTGACATTAAACTTGCTTGGGCATGAATAAACTCTGCAACCGGTTCCCCAAAGTCGGCTTCGCCTCAATACAGTTACATTATGCAGTCAAGCGTACGTAATGTGTTGCAGTGAAGCACGTAAAGAGTGCAAAGGGGCCACTACCACAGGACAGTAGTTTTGTCATAAATGCACGCAACCGCTTTCTCTTGTCACAGTACAAGCACTGAGACGCCTGATAAGTGTACTAGCTAGTTTCCAGAGCTATTTTCGATGTGGCTGTGGCGATTTGAGCCCTTCTTTCACCAGCTTTGTGCACCCCATATACAACATCATAATGGGGACTAACATGTATTCCTTATACATGTGTGCACATGCAGTCTCCAGCCCCTGTACGAGCACAGAGATGTTTAACTGCACTGGCAGTCATTCAGAACTGTTTCCAACGTTTCTGTGACAATTTAAGCCCTTTTATATGGGGTGACAAGTGCAGCCCTAGCTGTAAGAAATTATTAGTTTATCAAGCCAATGTTATTGAAGTTCGCATTTCTTGGTGTTGAATTATTTCTATAACAATAGCTGTGAACTTTCATGGTTTACTGTCCAACTGCTTTGCTCATATCGAAGTCAAGGCAATAATTTTGGAGTCACCCCTGCAATTTATTTCTTTTTTGAAATGACCCCTTTAAAGCCACCCAAGTGATGCATCGGAAGGGTTCATGCCATGCTCTCTGACTGCAATTCCTTTTTGTTCGCACGCTCTAAAGGGGGCCATGGCCCCAAAACAAGAGGCCTAAATCGCCACTGCAACGTAGTGGCCTCTTTCCCCTTTTGATGTGCTTCAGCACAACACACTGTGGTGTAGAGGACTTTAAGAAAGCTGCATTATGCAACGCTGAGACGCTTTCTTTTAAGCCACCGTGCTTATTCGCCCGTTTCACTCTTAATTTTATATATCAAACTATTCGGTGATCATGGGACCGTTTGACATAATGCCATTCGACTGTATGTGGAGTTGAAAACCTTGATAGCATGTACACACCGTGTAGTGCCCTGCATCAGCGGCAGCGTCAAAGACAGTGGGAGGCCTGCCAGAGTGAGTGAATGAGGCAGCAGTCGCGCAGTGTTCTACAAACACGCTCCCATAAACTTTGCACCCTGCAGAAGTTGAAGTGGCAAGACAATGACACACAGCAATCAGGCACAGATGCAGCCATTATTATGGCTGCATCTGTCACATTGCAGCCAGGCTGCCTGCTGCAGCTACCTCACTGTGAGGACATCATGAGGGCATGTGAGGATGCTCAAAATTGTACAATATCATGGCGCAGCGACAGTAAGGTCCAATGTGCACAAACCGAGATTGAGCGCAACGCTTGCAAAGGACACCGGAGGAGGAAAGCCCAGAGATCCCGGAAGTGCGACAAGTCCCAAGATTGTAAGCAAGGCAAAAGGAGTGGGCACCATGCTGAGGCACTGCTCAATTGTCAGACAGCAGAGAGAGGTCTTCCTCAATTAGTTAAGCCTTCCACTCCGCATATACTCTGGTGTTGTAGTTGATGACCTGCAGATTCCTTGCACAGGACAAGTCCATGATTTTTTTTACAGCTGTGTGGATTAATAAAATTAAACAAATTGTTTAATTGCGATTCACATGTGGTGCAGCAGGGAACAATTCACTGAGCACAAGTTTCATTCAGTTCCTTTGTTGAGCAGACCTTTCTGCATGGTCAAACATAATGGAAAAGATCTGCAGGAAACTCCACAAGCAGATTCTCAATGAGACTGCCATAAACATCAGTAGAGAGCAGAGGGTGCATGGAATGAAATGCTTACAAGCACCACGAGTAGAAGCCAATAGAGAAGTAAGGAGTAGTCACAGGCTCAAATGTGTCACCTACACAATGCGCAAAGGCGACCTCAATAGAAATTTTGCTGTGAAACGAACCATTTAGGCAAAACAGTGCAAGATCAATGCCAGGGAACTACATCACAGATGAGAACCGTGTGCTGCAGTTCTTGATTACTATCAGCATGGCTGGTCGTGCTTTCTGTGAGCTAAAAAGTCATCCATAGTAAAAAATGTTTAGGCTGGTGGCTGTACTTAAGATATTTTTTAAGTGGCAATGCCATGTTGGAGAAAACCTTGACAGATAAATCAGTGTGTGTAGCCCAGTGTTATACCCCTGTTATACAGGCAAATTTACCCCTGTATTCTAGTACAACCCTCCACTCAAAACTCCACCTTGTCCCAAAAAAGCTGATCGCAGTGCTACCCTGCGACAGAAGCTGTCACTGCACTTTATTGGCACTCCACCACAATTACTAAGAAGTGTAGCGCGTTTTTCAGCTGATGGGCAGCGGCGCTGTGCTCAACTTGGTGGAGTGGAGGAAGAGCTTCGAGTCGAGGATCGTTTGAGAAAACTAGCGTAAGTGTCACCTTGAGGGAGTGCACTATGTTGTTACTGTCATTCGCAGGCTGTCACATGGAAACATTTAGTGATGCTCGCTGAAGGAATAACTCGCAGGTTAGTGTGTTCATTGAACTTACTTCACTGTGTTCATGTGTGAAGCCTCCATAGTAGCATTTCAAAAATAAATATACAATGCCAGGGTTGTCTGCTTCTTAAACCACCTTTTCGAGATTTCAAATGATCTAAACGTCGCTGCTTTTGGAAGGAGTCATTCTTCCTCAGCTAACAAAAGGCATCTTCTTTTTTAGGCATCAATGCTTCCATCATTTTCAAATCTCCCAAACTAACAGCGCGTCGTACAAGTGTTGGATGCACTACCATCTTGTCTTCACTCATGACTGATTATGTCAATGTTACTTTACAATTATTGCCTAAAATAACAAAGGTACAACCTCCAAGTTAATTTACCAATAGACACTGCCACCAATTCCAAATTACATTTTCAATTCTCATCTGGCAGCGCGCCACCAAAGTGACACTCCCTGTGGCAATTTGTACTCGCTCGAAGAGTCATTAAATTTGCCCGCCTAAGTGGGGTATATAACAGGCTTCTGAACCCTTGCAGATTCAGCCTAGCAGCAAGTACAAAAGGACGATTTAGTACCCCAGTGGAAAGTGGCACAACAGGCTGGCACACAACAACGAAACTGGTCGTTTGCACAGAAGCACGAGCAGTGTGGCCGCGACTGTGGCATAGGGAAATTCGCTTAAAGAACACAAAGGCTTCCCTCAACTAAGGTGGCCTGCAGTCCCTCCAACAGCTGGTGGCACCGCATTCGACATAATCAGAGTTTCAAAGCAATGTTCTTCAAAATCGCACATCGTGCTTCTAGCCTTGTGGAAACATGCATAATGGGCAGAATGCTAGGAAATTAAGATAAGGTCAAAAGTGTCAGTGTGGCAACAGCAGTGCAGTGAATCTAGGTGCCATCGAGGGTCCTTGCTTTCCCTCTCCCTGACGACAAGCATTCAAGGCAAACACCTGGGTGTTCCAGCAGTGTTCAAGGACAACATGAGGCAGAACACTGGCTGGCAGCAAGCCTAAGAGACAGTCTTTGCAGATGCAGAATAACAATACGGGTGGTGGGGGTGGGCAAAAGTAGTGGTGGCATGTGTTTCAGATAGCTTAAAAAAAAGGAGGGGGTGGTACGTGCCAAAACCACGATCCGATTATGAGGCACGCTGTAGTGGGGGCTCTGGAAATTTGGACCACCTGGGGTTCTTTAACGTGCACCTAAATCTAAGTACACGGGTGTTTTCGCATTTCACCCCCATAGAAATGCGGCCGCCGTGGCCACGATTCCATTCCGCAACCTCTTGCTTAGCGGCCCAACACCATTAGCCACTAAACCACCACGGCGGTTTTCAGATAGGAAGAGCAGCAGGGAGACAGCATGTACTAGCGCGACGGGTTGCTGTCCCTGTCCTTGCTCGTAAGCTTTTCGATGAGCTCCTGCAAAGGCACCAACTCCCGCCGATCGATGAGCCCAAACTCCTGGACAAAGAAGATGAAGTGCTTGAAGCTGGTGTTGAGGTGCGCCTCCTCACCCAACTGCACCACCTCTGAGAAGTGCTGGTGGTAGATGTGAGCATAGACACGAAACAGTCGCTTCAGGATTGTCTTGGCGATTGAGAAGAAGTTCTTGGGGAAGGGCACACCTGCATGTCACATGGACACAAGTTAGTACACAGCCAGTGACAAACCTCAAAGGCAGAAATCATATTCAAGGTTCATTACCAATGATGACAGAAGTCCACATACAGTACAGTCCATTGATAATAATATTGACAAGCCAAAAAATGTGTGGCTCTAATAACCACATGCCCACACATTTGCACCTGGGCTGGTTTTATATACCACCAATAATGAAGATGAACAATAGGTGTTTCTGATGTGGTAGAGAAAGCTCCAATGTTTACAAATGGACTTCAGTGTACCCAAGTGGTTTGGCAAAATTACCTCTATACTAATAGCCAACATGATGATACAAAACCAAACAAAAAAATACTGTGAAACACAGTAAAGCCCCCAATACATATTTTTGGCAACCACAAAAACATTGCTACAAGTTTCCTTTTTATAAAATCAAAAGTATGTATTAAGAGAAAATTATGAAATTTAGAGAAATTCAAGCTCTGGCAACCCACTTCGCATATGAATAGCATTGCAGAGCATTACTGCTCCAAATGCAGTTGTCTTCAATTAGCCCAAGTGATAAGCATACAAGTATTGTCTTTCTAGATATTAGGAAGGTACTCGTCACTGCTAAATAAAATAGTTAAATCATCATATATACTACTCAGCTAAAATCTCTACCATCACAGGGCATTTCGGAAATCTTGTACGCTCTTTTTCGCAAACTCTGTCATCGGGCCAAATTCCTAATGATTCGAGGACAGCCAAGGCCATACCAATTTTTAAATCTGGCAATCGCTCATAACCACTTAACTACCAGCCCACTTTGTTAATTAGCACCATCTGTAAACTACTTGAAGATGTCATACATTCGCAAATAATAACATACCTAGAAGAACATAACATAATTTTTAAATATCAGCACAGCTTTCGTAAGGAATATTCATGTGATGGGCAGCTAGCTGGATGTACTAATGACTTGCTTTTATGGATTGATGCTGGTAAGCAAGTTGACGCCATCTTCGTAGATTTTTCTAAAGCTTTTGACTGTGTTCCTTACCAGTCAAAAGGCCACTACTGAAACTAAAATATCTTAATATTCACACATAAGTCATTGCATGGACAAAATATTTCTTGTCATATCAAACCCAATTCACAAATATCAATAACTACAACTCCTCCTTTATTCCAGTTACATCCGGTGTTCCACAAGGGAGTGCGCTTGAGCCTTTGCTATTTCAAGTCCATATGAACGATTTCCCTAACTGCATGTCGTCCTGAGTAAGACTATTCGCCGATGATTGCGTTATCTACCGTAAAATTTCTGCTGACACTGACCATGAAGCACTGCAATCAGACCTAAATGCATTGAATACATGGTGTTCAGACTGGCAAATGACCCTAATTTGTACTAAAACTAAATGCATGTCATTTACATGCTCCTCGTCTCGCATTGCAACGTCATACCCTCTTGATAATAATACTGTTGAGCTTAATACCAAGTATAAATACCTAGGAGTCAATTTTCAATCTGATCTTACATGGCATCATCACATCAACATCACTCTTGCATCTGCTAACCGCACGTTTAGATTAATCAAACAAAGACTAAGGCAAGCGCCTTCACACTTAAACTTCCGTATACTACATTAATCATGCCTAAAATTTAATATGCATGTGCCATCCGGGATCCGAACCAGGACTACATTTTACGTAACCTTGAACTTTTGCAAAGCCGTGCTGCTCATTTGATCTTTTCAGATTATTCCCGTACTCTGGTGTTACATCTTTAAAAATACGAGCCAAATTGGATGCCTTATCATTACAACGACAACACGGCTATCACACTTTCATAAACTTTATCATCCCGAGCGTTTGCACGATGACTTCTTTCAGTCACGCTCTGTCATTTTCCCTCGCCGAGATCACCCTTTTAAAGTAAGCCACCCAGTGCGTCACTCAGCTCTTTACGCACAATAATTTATACCCAGAACGATACCTGACTGGAATAACCTACAATCAGACATTGCTACTGAAGCTCACCCCGATAAATTTCAACAAATGCTGAGTACGTATATCAGAATGTGAAGTCTGTGTGCAGTGTGAAAATGTACCTTTTTTTAAAGTTGTTTTCTATATTGCATTCATCTGGTACCTTCGCTGTCTGCTATTGTTTCCAATTCTCTTTTGAGTGCCTTTGATGTATTCTGAATTCTAAGTGCTTCAATTTTATAATTTCTTCTAATTATGTGCTAATTTGGTTTTATCCGAACTTCGATTTTACTACACAGAGTCGTGTTTGCGTATATTGTCATGTTTTTCTAACAAATTGTTACAAGAGTATGTTTGCGTGCCCTCCTCCCTCCTATGTAAATACCCTCTTACAGAGGGCCTTCAGGGGTATTTTAAATAAACAAATAAATAAATAAATAAGCAAATAATCTTTGCTATGTACTTCAAATATAGGGATGCAGCTATTAATGTGAAAAGTCTAAAATTGGTCAGAGGGGGTTCGCTTGCTAATACCACATGTAATGAAAAGCTGTTATAGCATTATTGCTTATATATTTGCACCTGTACTTGTCACATATCTCACTTTGGTATCATTGTGTAGAGGAAAGAAGACATTACTCAATCATGTATGTGTTGCGTGCACAGGTGACGCAATCGTGGTTAAATTTAACCCCTCACTCGGTGTTCAGAGAGACAAAGCTTGGCAGTACACATTAGTTGATCCAAGCAGGACTGGTACCTTTAAGAGAGCTCGCTCAGCCATAGTAGGTATAATCTATCAAACTCAAACCTGTCCTCGTCAAGAGTTGTCTTAGATGTAGGAAATTTTTTGCTGAAATTTCCAGCTTGCTAGGTCTTGGCACAATCTCATAATAGTGCTTATACGAGGGTCGTTCAACTCAATCTGGGACTTTTTTTCTTTCCCATTTTAAATGGATGCCTAGGCTGGAGGTTTTGTATGCAGTAGAAACTGGCACCTGTGTTCTGCTACTGGTAGACGGCGCTCATTTCTGGCCCTTCTGGATAGACTGTTATTCAAGATGGCGGACAACAGTGCGACTGTCTATGTGGAACGGTGTGTTGTGATGAAGTTTTTTTGTTAACGAGGGCGTAAAACCTGCTGAAGTTTACAGATGACTTCAGGCTCAGTACGGTGATGTGACACTCAGTCGCACTAAGACATTTGAATGTTGTAAGCGTTTCAAAGATGGCCGTATCTCTATTACTGACGATCGCGATCGTGGTGGATCACAGCTCACAATAGTCATTCCTGAGAACATTCTGCGTGTGGAGCAGCTGATTGTGAACAATCATCGCATAACCTGTCGTGAAATTGCAAGGGTGTGTAATCTGTCATTAGGAACAGTGAACACAATAATTCATGATCATTTGTTGTTCCGGAAAATAAGTGCACGCTGGGTCTCAAAACAGCTGTCTGCTTTTGATAGACAGAGAAGAGTTGAAGTCTGTAGAGAACTGAAGGAACGCTACGAAAGGGAAGCCCAGGATTTTCTGAATCGCATCATGACATGTGACGAAAGATGGGTTCACCATTTCACCCCAGAATCCAAAAGAGCATTAATGCAGTGGAAGCATACGAAATCACCACCCCCCAAGAAATTTCGAACAGCTGCGTCTGCTGGTAAAGTGATGGGAAGTGTATTTTGGGATAAACAGGGAATTATTCACGTTGATTTTTTTACCCCATGGTGTCACTATCAACAGTGAGTATTACTGCCGTGTTCTGCGTGATGTGCACAAGAGTTTACGGAAGAAACGTCCGGGTTTGATCACAACGGATGTGGTCTTTTTGCAAGACAATGCACGACCGCATACCGCTCAACGCACATTCCAAACAATCTAGGAACTTAGCTGGCAGATATTACCCCTCCCCCCCCTATATTCCTGACTTAGCACCAAGTGATTTCCACCTGTTTGGGCCTCTGAAGGAATTCCTAGGAGGAAAATTTTTCAACACTGATGATGAAGTGACAAATGGTGTCCTACAATGGTTTTATTGTAATAATAAATCCTTCTATGCCGAAGCATTTCAGGCGGTTGTTAAACGCTGGGATAAGTGTATAACTGTACCTGAAGGCTATGTGGAAAAATAAATCCACTTCTCACACTTTGAAATTTGTTCTTCTATTTGTTTTTAAAAAAGTCCCGGATTGACTTGAACGACCCTCGTACAAAGGCTGCATGTGATGACAGGTAGAGCGTGGAAAACGTCCTTGCACACAGGCACAGCTTTCAACACTGTTTGCTGGATGCCGAAAAAGAGAGGAAGTGGCAGCCATTTGACTAAAGATTACTCCCTTGATCCAAGGCTCATTCAAATTTCTTTTGCTAGAAAATATTCATGAGCAGGTTCCCAGCAGTATTTGAGAACAAACAGGAAACCATTGAACTGATGCTTACACGAGGGAAGAAATTGATGAGACTGCCTTCCTGTTGCTTCACAAGTATGCACTAGCTTGCCCAGCCAGAAACTCTGCTACCCTTTCTGACAACTGCACAGAACGTGTCATGAGATTTTGGCAGAAATGAAGAAGGCTATAAATTATAGTGACAGAATTGAACATGCTATTTGTGGATTAAATAGGAAGTCTCATTTTAACTTGGCACAAAAAGTTGTGAAAGAAGTATGTTGCAACATCTGAGTGTGAAACTTTTGTACTTAGTGTTGTGGTCCCACCACGAGACTACACATTGACCTATGTAAGTCGGCTGTAAAGTGCACCATAATTAGTGTTCAAAATTCCATTATATATATATATATATATATATATGATTGGTGTTCGTGCCTTTTTCTGTGCATATTACGAATGTATGTTCATGCTTACAAGCGGCGCTGTCTCTGAGGCAATAAGTGCAACGGCAGAGCTGACACATCCCACATTGCAAGCTGGTGCACATAAGTGCTTCTTTATGTGTGCGAGTCTGCCAGTGAGTAACCAGAGTTTGGTGGTCTCTCCGTGATACGAAATGCTGCTGAGTCACTGTGCCATGAGCGTGCGCCAACACTACCACACAAGCACTACTGGTTTATCCTGCAACTTGCTACCTGTTGAGGCAAATGCAAAACGGCAATGGGAATAGGCTGTCAGTTGCTCCCTGCTGCACTGTGCCCGCACTTGCACTGTGCACTGTTGTGTGTTTTGTTGAAGCATCATTAGAGACATTCTTTTGAAATCAAAAGGGCGAACACGGCTATAGAAACATGCTGAATTGTGTATCACGTGTAAATGTGTAGTTTTGTTCTCGAAACTTGATTTGGTTTGGCTAAAAAGAACTTGGCTTGATGTGTACAGTATGACCAAAGCACTTGAACAAGAATCCATGAAATCATATAGCAATTATTGTATTCTACAGTTCAGGAAGCATGAACCATGTGAATATTGGCTTGATAAACAAAAGAATAACTTGAGTGACAAGTGTGGTTAAGGCTGCACTTGTCATCATGCAATCTAGAATTGTTACTGCTTTCCCTGATAGTGCTATGGTGCCTCAAGTTCCAACATGTCGGTCCATGCCAAGGTTTCGCTCAACTTTTGCCAACCATTTGTGGTACTCTTGTGTTGGTAGAAGGTAGCAACCCCACAGTACCAGCCATAACTACGCTAGCATTAACATGTCTGACAAGGCAGAAAACAGTGTTATCCTTGCTGTTCCTAGTGTTGTGGGCACAAGCAATGAAAAAAAAAGTGGCGAGTGGCCACACACCTATTTTGGAGGGGAACAGGGCCTCGTCGTCGAGCTGGTCCTGCACCCACGTCATGAGGTAGTCGATGTACTTGGGGGCTGAGCACTTGATGGGTTTCTTGACTGTCTGTCCGTCGGCCCAGTGGTACTCGTATTTGGGGCCTGCCGACATGACTGCACAACTGCCTTCGGTGCAGAACTCTGTCACCGTGCCATACAGCATGTTGATCTGGTTGAAGAAGTCCACTGTGTTGACAGCCACCCACTCATTGAGGTCCTCCCCTTCGGGCAGCATGACAGCGAGCCGCAAGTTGCCCGAGCCCAGCGTGGCTGCAGCCTGCTTCATCAGGTCATACTGGTGTGTGCCCTCTGGGATGTTCTTCTTTGGCTTGAAGGTCTTTGAGGAGCGACCCCCGCTGCATGCACAGGGAATACCATGACTCTCATTAACTCTCGTGAGTGAGCAACAATACTGAAAAATTATTATTGCAAAAATGTCCATCAACATAAAGAGGATTTTTTTCCCCTCCTTTACATTCAATGATGACCTATGAAAATCTGAAAACAAATAAAGGAAGCTCGACAAAAATCCCTGAGTCTTCTTATTCGTGGATATTATAATACTTTTCTGGATATGACATATTTTTTAGACTTCTAAATGGCCATCTACACACAAAATTACTACATTAAAGCACTTCCCACAGTTTGAATCATTAATTGAAACGCTCTCTACAATGTTTTTGTAAATTAGAACACCTTAGAAAGAGTTAAGGTTACAAGATGAGCACGACGAAACAGGAGACACAGGGGGATGCCACGTGTCCCAAGTGATTGATTTTGTGAACCTCAATTTCAATTATGGGGCTTTACATGCCAAAACAACAATCTGATTATGAGCATGCATGCCGTAGTGGGGGGGAGGCTGCGGAATGATTTGGTCTGCCCGGGGTTCCTTAATGTGCACCTAAATCTAAGTACATGGGTGTTTCTGCATTTCACCCCCATCGAAACATGGCCGCCATGGCCCTGTGAAAGCTTATACAGTGAACTCTCACTTAAGCGAGCTTCAAGGGACCCAAGGAAATAGTTCACTTAACTGAAAGTCCACTAAGCTGAATATTCACTAGAACATGGAACAGCATAGGGCACAGCAGACATCGAGTTAAAAGTGTGAAATGCAATTTATGGAGTTATGTACATCAATATATGCTAAGTGTGTAACAGTTACGTTGCTGCCTACCTCATTTTGAAGAAAAAAAAAAAAAAAAATATATTTTTTTTTGCGCTGGTGCTCCTAAAGCACAAGAAGTAACAAAGCTGTCCAGAGAATATGTTTTTAAGCAATTCCTCTGGCAAAGCTCGTTGCTGAGACATGAAGTCTTGCAACTTTCCAAGGCATCCTACAGTCTAGGCTAGAATTACAGGATTTGAACCTGCCTCTGACATTGCATATATTCCTCGTCGCATTCTTCTTCTTTGGGACGAACAATGGAAACAATTTCCAGATCTGATAGTTCAGCACAGGTAACGAGTTCACTGTCACACTGTCACACTGCACATAGCTGCCGGTGGAGGGGTGATTTGGGGGCAGCGGGCATCAGCTATGCTAGCGCTGCAGAGCACAAAACTTAGTTGAACTGATTTGAAAAATGAGCCTGGGTCCACTGATCAAGTTCGTTCAACTGAAATATTTGCTATTCAGAAATTCATTCAACTGGAATATTTTTTCATAGAATGCCTAGGAAAACCGCCGGGGATTTTCTAACAATTCATTATTCTGAAATATTTGTTCAACCGACGTTTGTACAACTGAGAGTTTACTGTATACTCAGTGCAAACAACACACATGGTAAAGCTACAGACTGCGAGCTTATACACATCTGTCCAAATCTTGCTATAGCTTCAGCTTTGTTTATTTCACATGTTAGCTGATTATGATGATGTCCTATAACTGCACATTTGTTGAAGTCAGGTGTGTAGCCACAGCTCTTGCAATGAGAAGGAAGAAAACCACCAGCTGCGATCTCATTTTTTAGCATTATTGCTATGCTCATGCAGCCTGTCATTAAAACAGCATTCCGTTTGTCCAACATATTTGTCACAAGACAAAGCGATTCTATACACAACACATGTTCACAATCGGCAAACTGTACTCTTTTTGCGCAACCAAGACTTACTACCTTCCTAGTATTTGTGCATCTTAGGATCTAGAAGCCTTGCTGCACCTTCTAATGTACAGGGTAGTACAATTTTAAAGCAAACACCTAATTAGTATTCAAGTGCTCATAGCAGTAGACATTTTGGCATTAAATATAGCAGAGTGATGAAGGGGAAAATCAGACATCCACCAGTTCATTTTTCCCTTCATTAATTACTTCTCTCCACCTTGAGGGTTTCCGCAGAACTATTACATCATAGCAGAGTGATGCTTCATTAATAGATATCCACATTAGGCAACACATAAGGCACATCATCATCAGACTATTTTATGTCTACTGCAGGACGAAGGCCCTTCCCTGCGATCTCCAATTACCCCTGTCCTGTGCCAATGGATTCCAACTAGCACTTGCGAATTTCTAAATTTTCTTGCACCACCTAGTCTTCTGCCGTCTTCTACTGTGCTTCCCTTCTCTTGGTACCCATTCTGTAACCCTAATGGTCCAACGGTTATGTAACCAGCGCATTACATGACCTGCCCGGCACCATTTTTTTTCTCTTAATGTCAATTATAACATGGGCAATACCCGTTTGCTCTCTGATCCAAACCGCTCTCTTTCTGTCTCTCAAGGTTATGCCTAGCATTATAAACCCCATAAACTAGAAGACCTTATACATTTCAACAAGCCTAGAGCCACGAACTGCACAAACAGCAGAAGATACCTCAATGAGCTGCAATACACCCGATGACAACTTTCTGTGGCAGCATAGCCAAAGCTACGTGAATGCGTTTGCACATGTGGAGCTTCTCCTCTTGTGTTGCTAAGCCAAGTAGCGCTGTCATTTTGTTACAGGGCCAGGAAAACTAGACAAGGACACCAGAAAGCCAAAACTAGGAACAGCAAGTAAAGGAAATCCTTTTCCTAAGCCAGCTTTTTATTTGTTATGAAATAAATCTTGAACAAAAGCATTAAAATAATAATTGGTACAATTATTCTGCGTCATTCTGTGCCATCTAGCGGCACCGCTGCAAAGCCTGTGAGTGGCCTTCAAACAGCATGGCATGACGGCGCGTGTGAACGCTCAGAAATGTGTCATGCGGTAGCCGGGCTCCACTCTGGTGCTTCATTTTGGACACGTTGCACAATCTAGTGGCGCTGCCGAGAAGTCTGCACATGGCCTCTGACACGAGAAGTGTGGCGCACTGGTATGTGCAGACACTGAGAATTGTTCCTTTTCTTGCCACACACCTAGTGGCACATACTCAGTGACCTAAGTTGGCGAGAGGTTCACTGAAAAGTTGCACATACCCAGTGCATTTGTGGCACAGCCTGCTAAAGTGTCGGGCTGCTGTCCTTGAGGAACCCGTGTGAAGTGGGCTTGATTCTGCCCAGCATCAAAGAAATTCTTTTAATGATGTTAGCATTCTTAGCGTACTTCACACATTTTCCGAGGGTTGTGTAGGTCTCTAACCTTTTTCCCACATACCTGGGTTGCAGGGTAGTTATAGTCGAATGTGTAGTGCATTGGGCTGCTGTGCTGAGGGAACAGGGTTCGAAACCAACTTGTGCCACTGAGTATAAGGCAATGTGTACATATGTGCTGCTGTTAAACCTCTTTCATGCCGGCTTGGGTGACTGTTGATGCAGGACTGGGCAGGTACTGCTGCTCAAGGAGACTCTTAGACACCGACTCGGAGCACTGGGTATATGCCATCTGTTCTGTGCTCATCTTCAATGAGCCTCTTTGATGCCAACTTGGGTCAATGGGTTCATTAGACATTCATTATTCAGGAACAATCATCATTCAATTCAGGATTCATTACACATGCATTCAAGAGCGGCACACACATTCTGGCAGATATCCAGTGACCCAAGTTGGCATCAAAGACGTTCATTGAAGACCAGCACAGAACAAGTGGCACATACACAGCACTCCAAGTTGGCGTCAGAGTTTCACTGAATAGTTTCATTGTTAGTTAGAGTTTCATTGAATCGAATCGGTGGTGCATACCCACTACTGCATTTACAGTGAGTGACCCATGTCTCTATGAAAAAGGTTCGTTGAAGAGTGGCACATATGTACTAACTGCCACATACTCTGTGACCCAAAACGGTTCGCTGGTTGACTGAACTTTGTTCCACAGCATCCGATTGACTACCAAATGGCCATGAACTACCCAGTGACCCAGGTAGGTGGGAAAATGATTAGAAACAGATACACAGAAAGCTAGCCCCGGGAAAGTGTGTGAAGTACCCTAAGAATGGAAATGCTATAAAATAAAATATGTTTTTTATAAAGGTTTTCAGCTTTATAGACAGCCAAACTGTAACTGATGCAATATAAAGAAATTAAAATGCACAACCATGTTCATGACTACTCTGATTTCAATTCTTCCATACCACTTTTCAAAGTTTCACTCCCCCTTAAATGGTGGTCCAAGCTATCAACTATTCAAACTATCAACGACTATGAACTGAATGGTCGTATGATGATGAAAAAGGAGGAAGACAAAAACCTTGTGTTGGTGTTCCCACGCCTGCCTTTCAGTAAGACGAATCCCTACCAACTTGCTCAACTCTCAGTCACTCTGCTATTGCATGTTTGAACAGTAGTGCGGCCGATAGGCAAGTATGCAATTGGCCATGGCTCCTTTCTTCGTTAAATGACACCATGCTCTGTGCTTAAGAGATTACATCAACAACCTTTCCCCTGCACAGGTGTTTGTAAGGGCGCCAATCAAAACCGTTGAATTAGTGAATTGAGAAATATGCCAAATTAAATTATGCCAAACTGGCAGAAGCCAACAGACCTTCACTGAAAATAAAATTAGGAAGCTTGCCCAACTGCATATAGAAGAAAATGCACAAGGAACAAACAACCAACAAATACACTACTAAACGGACAGTGCTTGTTGAACGAAATAAAACAATTCTTTTTTTCAATTAATACATTAAAAATATTTAAGGATACATGATGCAAATTTCTACATTAAACTGATGTCCTGGCTCCAAAATATCCTGCAGGTGAAAAGTCTATTTAGACCACAATTTAGACCACAATAATTCCTTGAACATCTAAATGACACATACAGCAGTTGCAAGTTTTCACATTATAAAATGCTCTCCAACCTGCAGCACAGTAAGCAGTATGCAAATGCAAAAGGAGTGGGTTCAAACAAAGTTAAAAACTTATCTCTTCGTCTCTACCCACAGGCACATTTATTAAACAAATATAACACTCATCTCTGCTCTTGACTGAACTTGCCAGACTGTGGCCAGACAACCCTTACGATAGCAGGGAAGATGACCTCATTGATTCTGAGCTCTGCTTTTCAGGACTATGGCTCATGTTCACAGTGCAGCATGTATCAAGTAGCCCGAGGGAACACAGATAAGGAAGAGACATAACAGGCACTGGTGAAAGTGGGACTACTCAGTCTCAACACTTTTAAGCGTGCAAGGAAAGATAGAGACAAAAGACTCCAGTCGAGGCTAAACATCGTATCTGGGAAATACAACACAAACAAGCAATAAACTTCCAAGTGTACTTGCTCACACAGGGTCTTCATTAGTTAATTCAGTGCTTAGGTTCAACTGTAACCTTAACTAGCCAAGCTTTTCACTTTTACTGCAGCCTCCTGTCACTGCATTCCTTTATACCGGCGTCATATGGCCACTTTCGATCGCAATCATGCCCAATCCAGATCGAAATACTGGACCGCGATTGGCTCCCTTGTGCACAGGAACCAATCGTGAGTGAGAAATTCGATCCAGATCGGGCTTGATCGCTATCAAGAGTGCGCCGTGTGACAACCGTATTACATAAGCAACTTGATAAAAGCCACATGGCTGAAGCTCATGGAGGCAGGCTTTCAGCTTTTATACACTTTAACCTCTATTAACAGTTAGTTCCAGTGTGCACAAGTTCCAGCATTTTGTAGACTTAAAGCACCACTGAAGTTACAAAAATATGAACAAAGTTCTTATGTGGCATCCTAAGTAATCCACATTCTCAATCACCATTTTCACATGCTCTGTTCAAGTCACTATAGTGCCTCTACCTTTTACACTTACAAGTTTTATATACAAGCTTATATTGCACTCTTCATACTATTATTAGTTATGCTTACATCACATTTTTCCTCGCTATAACAGTTTCTGCAGTCTTTCCATTTGCTTACGCTGCTTTGAACAGAGGCAGCACATGCAGTGTATAATGCTGCACTTGCCCACTTCCCGTCGCATCACCTCTCAACAAGTGATGCCCATGTGCGCACCTCACTACATTACCCAAATACTGATGGCACTGCACCGGCCATTTCATAGCACTGTAGTGGCATCACCAAGGTTGTACTACAAGACAGTAAAGGTTCATAAAATG
This sequence comes from Dermacentor andersoni, assembly GCF_023375885.2. Taxonomy (NCBI): domain Eukaryota; kingdom Metazoa; phylum Arthropoda; class Arachnida; order Ixodida; family Ixodidae; genus Dermacentor; species Dermacentor andersoni. The sequence goes on from NC_092814.1 coordinate 332,554,543, forward strand.
CTTACACGACCTTTCAACCACTGCTGGAGTGCTCTGAAACGACCAGACGAACACGCCATGAGTACGCTACGCTGATTGAAAGACTAGATATTTATCAAATATTTACCCGACGAATTATTCGTGTTATATGCTCAACAGGAAGCCGTCGCGCTGCAAGCTCGCAGTTTTCGGGAGTCGTCGGCCGCGATTGCAAGCATTTAAATCCAGAATGCAGCACCACACCGCATCCTGCCTTCGGCCTATTTCCAAATGTCACTCCAGCACCTACGACTCCTGACAACAATGTTGCGGCGTCGCCGCCTCACGACGGGTGCCACCGACATTCGACAACGGGGAGTCGACGCTCGGCCGGCTTATTTTTGGCAACGAAACTGGCTGTCCTCCGCCAGCCGGGCACAGGTCAGCAAAGTTTATCACGAGAAGCGCCGTGTCTTTGTACACACACTGGTGGGGATGGTAATGGTCCCGGGGGGAAGAGCGCAGGGCTTCACCACCAAAAGTCGCGCGTAGGTAAAGAAAACGCAACCATACGTGCCGCGCGTTGTGTACTGAAGTGTGACGGCGGCTTAACGTCACCTCGCGCACACCGGCTTCGTTCACATGACTCCTCACCGAAACGGTTTGCCAAAACTTCTTGAAAACGACGCGAGCGCGTGCGATTACTTGCACCGCGCTCAACAGACCTCGTAGACGCTTTCCTGTTACCTTATACGGAACATGTTTCGCCAAAAAGCGCGGAAAGGAGCTGACGCACCTGACCGAGGACACTAGCCCTCGCTATCAAAATTGAACATTTATTTAAAGAACTACTGACGAAGTGAAAACTAAAACGCTCAACAATCACCAAACCATCTTCTTCAGTTCATTGCCAAACGGACGTCGACTGCACTTCAACAGGCGTGTCTGACACAAGAGGCAAGCTTTCAGAACGAAAATGAATGCAGGCAGTTCGCAAGGTGTTCAGCAAGTGCTCAAATGCAAGATCAGTGTGCTAAGCAAGTAAAGAAAGTGAATAAAACACAACGACCACAGTTCAATACAGGACCTGTCCGTCTCGTTGTATAATGCACTTTGTACGTATTTACATGCATCAACATGGTTTGAAATGTGGCTAAAACAGTATGTTCACTTGCACACTTTATTCTATCGGTGTTGGTTATCTGTACAAGCCAGAACATCGCCAGTTGTTGCAGCAAAAGTACCCGTTAGCTGAAAGTATGAATTACGCATACTGCGTACGACACGAGTAACCTCCTTGGTACGCGCATATCTGAAACACAGGAAGTATGAAACCCTGCTGTAAATGTTGGCACAGTCACGCAAAATTCTGGTCAAGCTTGCAGCAACATACGTTCATTCAGTCGTAACAACCAAACATCACAAACCCGCTCAGTTCGTTTCGGAACATGAAGGCGCTCCGAAACGAACACAGCAGGTAAGGGATTGGCTACTTTGCGCGCGACGTCTACGTACAGTTCATAGTGTATACATGTGCAGTTCCGTTACAAATCACGACACAGTGTAAGGCGCAGAAGGTAGAGGGGCTTTCTCGTAACTTGTTTGCTCAACTTCAGCTGATCTAAGCCTATCAACCGACGTTTAATCACCGCACTGAAAATAGTAGCTCGCGAGAGACGGCAAAACGGCGCTTCCCAACTCCAGACAACAAAGGCGTGCAAAGGTGCTGTTCAAGCCCATCGAAGTCCGCGCTCGAGCGCAGAATAACTTACAAAAGGAAGCTCATCTCGCCGCCGCGCGCCGATTGATGTTTCGCTGTAGATACGAAGCCGCAGACCAAGTCACAGCAGTTCGCGTTATCCGGAAGTGACCATGTTACGCACGAAACTGTGACCAACACCACCAGAAGCTCGCTGCCCTTGCTGCTGCGTGAAGTTTCAGTGGTGCAGTTTCCGAAAGGTGTTTCCGGCAGTTCCGGCCGGAAAAGCGGTGGGAGCGTTCGTGACGTACACAACGCTGCTGCAGTTTCAATCTACAAAGAGGACGCTAGAAGCCAATGCAATTCAGTAACAATAAGTAACGTAATTTGCTTGTGCAATCTAAACTTTAGGTACGTATTATTAAACAAAGTGCAAATAAGCTTCAGGCTTTTTCACGTAATGTAAATTTACGACACGCAGCATCGAACCTTGATCGAACTGATGGGACGAAAGTAAATGCATGATACGGCTCCAAGTTCATGGGAGTACAAAGGCACTACATAAAGCTATGGTATATAACTTATGAAGTTATGCACAAGCATTCAACTTTCACCAAGCGCTTGCCAATTTCACAACGTTCGGAACACTGCGGCGGCGCATTGCAAGTGCACAGTTTTATATGGCCTCCGTGATTGTGGCGCGTCTTTCACACGCGATACGACGAAATCTCAGAGGCCATGGGACACTAAAGAAAATTAAGTCAATGCGAATGAGTAAATTGCGCTTTTGCAGTATCAGAACAGTCAGGCTCATCTTGAGAGGAGGCTTCATAAGATAAAAAAGACGCAATCGCGAAAGATGAACGGAGATTAAATCAGCTCGCGTGTACTTATCGGGCCTTCCCTCACTCTAGCTGTTTACCGTTCTAAAGAAACCAAATAGGAGACGTAACAAGTTCCGATGACTTTATCTACACCAACGCGGCCCCAATACGATAAAGAAACATTAAAATTTGTGACGTCGCATCCACGTTCCGTCGCTGAGGCTTCGGCGCGAAATGAAAAAAAAAAAATTGAAATGGAAGTTTGGCCTGCATTACCTTCAATAAAAAGGAAGTTTTTCCCACCAAATCAATAAAAGTAAGGTTAGAAAGGAATACCATACTAATATAAAGTGATTTAATGCTAGTACTTAGTGCTCTGGTTTTGGCCGGGTTATTGCAGCTGAAGCGCACAGAAACATCCGAGTTCGGTAAATTTCGGCGTCAGTATCGGGGCTCGGCAAGAATGAACGCCATCTGGCCGGGACTGGTGACGTGCGTGAGCACAACAAAACAAAAAAAAAAAAGCAAATGAACACCTCGAGCTTAAAAAGCGTTAAACCGAAATGCATATTTGAGTCCATAATTAATTCAAAGAAAGGTAAACGCGAAACGCAGTTTATGTGTTGCACGCTGCCTTATAAAGCTTCAGTTTCAACCGTGTTATCGAACTTCTCCGTTTCAGCGAACCAGCAAAGATGCGGCCTCGCTGATCGATTCAAATCACACTGAATACATTAATTATAATCAAAATTATTTCAGCATGATTAAGAAATAACATAAAATTACAACCGCACGTACGCGATTATTGAATTTGCTATTTTGATAATAATCAGACACGTGCTTTCTTATAACACCAGAGAAATTTGGGGTTGAGTGCAGCTTCAGGGCTTATGCTCATGCCTTGAGATGTAAAATTTCATGAAATTTTGAGGGGCATGAAAAGAAACTGGCTTCTTTCATGTTTTTTTTCCAGAAAAAATAGGAAAAAATGAAAAAACAACAGACGATTGCACATAGAGCTATGAAAAACTCGACACATTTATTTCTCTAATACCGAAAAGAATATAATTATTACATTATTGCATCACAAAAGTCCCTGCAGCGCTTCCGCGCGCTCGAAATGTAGGCACGATTTCATGTCAAGGCGTTGATGTCACATCAAAGCTAGTGTACTAGAGTATCAAAGCGTCAAGACCGACGTTTGTGTCAATCTGTGACTGATTCATTTCCGCTTGCAGTGTCAACGCTGCGCTGTGCAGCGCAAGAGGTGGCTTCCGAACACTGAGGTTCGAGTGCACCTACACAAGTTCTTGCACGCGATGCCCTGCGAGCCTGTTGCGTAGCTTGGTGTGCACATTCCCAACCTCGGACCAGTTTTTTTTCCCATGCCGCAGAAGAAGGGGGGAATCTGCAGTATGCGACAGGCGAGGTGGCTCAAGAGTCCGCGCGCCCGCTCGGGGGCCGCCAGCCCCGTGTTGGTGTGTATTGGTGACCTCGCACGCCACGCCACGTCTTGGAGTGTGCGGTGACTCTGTGCTCCACGTGTTCTGCGTACCAGTGGGCTCGAGCGCCACGTTTTGGACTGTGTTGTGCGCTGTTCTCGCATACTTCTCTCTCTCTCTCTTTCTTTCTCAACATGGATTTCCGCGTGCCGGGGGGGGGGGGGGGGGGGGAGGGGGCGCCTGCCACGCATGGGCCAACGACGCCACGCGAGCACATCGTTCGTGACTCTCGTGCCTGCAACCCTGCAAGAGCTCAAAGCAAGAGAAGAGCTTCAGCGCCGTGCACACACATGGGCCACCGACGCCACGCGAGCACATCGTTCGTGACTCTCGTGCCTGCAACCCTGCAAGAGCTCAAAGCAAGAGAAGAGCTTCAGCGCCGTGCAGAGGACATTGTTGACAAGTGGCTAAAACAGCAAGCCGCTACCTCTCATCCAGCGGTTGTCGCCAGCCTGGGGCCCCACTTGACAGCACCAGGACCCCGGCGGCCCCTGCAGTAGCTGTGGAGCCGACAAAGGCGAACACCCTGTCTCTGACGCAGGACGGTACCCTTGCTGAAAGGGTCGCAGTCCCGCTGCCCAGCTCTTCAGACGAAGAAGAGATTGACCTATCGAGCTCGCGGAAACGCGCCCACGAAATCGAGAGCGAGGACGAGGGAGTGACCAGCCCTTGCAAGCAGGCACCGTGCGTTCTTCCCCACTCGGAGAAGCGCGTTTCTCCCGACGAATCTCCCGAAGATCAAGCTGAAAGGACGGACGACGGCGGCAACATATCCCGACACGCCGGAGAGACGGTCGCTACCTCCCCCCCTGCCTGACGCACAAGATGACGCTCCGGCCACCGAAACAGTGTCGCCTGCTGCGGCTCCCCTCCCGATTGAGAGTACGGACGCCATCTCTCGGCCTCTCGACAAGGTGCCGGCCGCTTCCCTCGCACTCCCTCGAAGCAAGGGCGCGCCTGCGGCCACAGACACAACGTCGTCTGCTAGCTTGGGGGTATGCTGCCTGCTACCACGACTGCTGCAGCGCACACTCCCAATCCGAGGGTTTCGGCCCCGTCGGTGCTTCCGGACAAGACCCTCGCGTCAAAGTTCCTGAGGGGCCCGCCACGCCAGATACCTGCACAGCAGAACCTGCGGAAGAAGAAGGCGAAGAAAAACACTTCTAGCGCTTCATAAGCTTCTGCTTCCCGGGTGACCGACTCCTCGCAGCGCGCTCCTGAGACTGCAGCCACTACAAAGGCAGTGGAACGTGAGGACCTCTCAGCTCGTGAGCCACCTGCGGATGACTTCCAGCTGGTCCTGTCGAAAGGAGATCGGCGCCGTGCAAGGGCTTTGGAGAATGCAGCACTCCCAGTCAACCCTGCGGTCACCGGCACGGTGCTCTTCCGCCCATCTGCACCGGGTGGAGCCTTCCGGAGTGCCCCGCGCCTCGCACTCGCGGCGGCACTCTTTGCGCGACCAGGTGTTGTTGCAGTTCGTGTGAACCACAAGCGCAACATCGTGGCCGCCGATACAACCACTCGGGCATGCCTTGAGGAGCTGCTGGCAGTCACCGAGCGCCATGGCATTCTAGTGACGGCCCGCCTGCCGGCTGAGCGTGGAAAGAGCACCGGCTAAACACGGGATGGACGGGATGCCTGCTGACAAGGAGCTGCTGGAGGCCATCCAGTCTTCCCTTCCAGTCCTCACAGCAACAAAGGACGGCAGCACGGTGACCATACGGTTTGCGGGGCCGGTCCCCCCTGAACAAGTGAGCATCTTCAAGCTCTGGTTCAGGGTAAGGCCGGCAAGGCCTCGTCCACTACAATGCCGACAATGTGGCCGTTTCGGTCACGTGGTGGAGAGCTGCAAATGGCCGACAGGCTGCATTTCCTGTGGCAGGAGCCACCCTGAAGGCTCCCCTTGCCAGACAGTCCGCTGTGTGAACTGCGGTGGCGCCCACACCGCGGACACTCCGGCTTGTCCCAACTGGCAGGAGGAACGACGGGTGGCCACCATCATAGCGTCCTCCACCACTGCACTGTCCAGGCGTGCGGTGCGGGCAGCGGTCCGTGAGGAGAACCAGTTGGAGCAGGCCACCACACCCTCGCTCCGCTCCTATGCAAACGCAGTCAAGGGCATCGCCGATCCTTCAAGGCGTCCGGTACCACCTCCACGCAGCTCCCAACGTTTGGTGCCGCAGGCCACTGCTGTCCCTTCGACCACACCCCCTACCGTCCCCCTGGTGCAGACAACCGTGGAACAGCTGGTGGCAAACCTGCTGCTGACTATGCAGGCAGTCAGCACCATGCTTCCTGCTGACCACCCTCTCCACGCCATCTGCCTACAGGCAGTGGTACTCCAGAACCAGACCACCCAAAATGGCTGATTCCTCTGCTACAAGGAAGGGCCGCCGTCGTCCAAGTGTTCTCCAGTGGAACGTCAACTGACTGCGGCGGCGGCATGCGGACCTCTCGCTAGATCTCCTGCAGAGTGAATATGATGTGCTTGCTCTGCAGGAGGTATACGTTGCTGCAGAGAATATGCGACTGCCAGGTTACGTGGGCTACAGTGCTCGCACTTCCTGCTCACAGGAGTCATGCCAGGCCGCTCCCTGACTCGATGACACACATCAGCAAGGAGCTCCCCGCTGCGCAGTGTACGTGAGGCGAGAGCTAGCGCAGGTGGAGATACAAGTGGCTGACCTGACTGGCGGGCCATTTGAGTGCTGTGCAGTGCGCGTACGCATCGGGGGCGTGGACACTACTATTGCCTGTGTGTATGTCCGACCCTGCCAGCCTTGGGACCCCTCCTGCCTGCTGCGTTTTGCTAGCCACCTGGGCAAAGACTTCGTCCTCTGTGGCGATTTCAATGCCCACCACACAGCCTGGGGTGGCCGGCACTGCTGTCCTCGTGGCAAGGCACTACGGGATGCTGCTGACCAACTCGGCCTGCAGATTCTAAACACTGGCGCCCCCACTTTCATCCGGCGTGGAGCTCGTCCAACGCAGACGGCAATCGACCTGAGCCTGACCACAGAGGACTGCCGGTACAGCTGGGAGACGCTTCCTGACACCTGGGGTTCCGACCATCTGCCTCTGCTTCTGTCTCCTTTTCGAGGCAAGTCCCCCAGGAGCAGAGAGTGCCTCACAGTCAACTGGAAGGCCTTCCGTGAGCTCTGCCGGCAGGCGGACAACGACGGGGATCTGCTGCAGATGATCGTGGAGTGCGCCAATGCCGCTACCATACGCTCTACTGTTCCAGAGGGCAAACCAGTTCCAGATATTCACCATTTAGAACTGCGAGCTGCTCGGCGCCGTGTGGAGCGCAGGGCCCGGCGCACCATGCTTCCGGAACTCTGGACGGCCTACCGCCGGGTGGATGCTGTCTGCCGCCGCCACGCCCGACGACGCAGACGGCAAAGCTGGGAGAGCCTCTGCTCCACCATCAGTCGCAATCCAGATGGTACTCGAGCTTGGCGCCTGTTGAGGTCACTGATGGATGCTCCAAGCGCTCAACGCCAGTCCTTAACCGTGGCTGTCCTCATGGGCATCAGCCAGCGGCCCCTGGTCGAGCGCCTAGCCGACCGGTTTGCTGAGAGGTCTCCAGTCCCGCAGAACCTGCCCTCGACGTTCGCCACAAGACGCTGCCTCCCTCCCTGCCACCATCCAGATTGGGTGGCAGCACAGATCTCTGTCCTGTGCAGCGAGCCTCTCTGCATGCACGAGCTCGAGTCGGCGCTGGCTCTCACACGACGACAGACTGCTCCAGGAGCCGACGGGATAACCTGCCAGATGTTGCGTAACCTTGCAGAGGCACAACGGGCACGACTTCTGGAGCAGTTCAACTCCTACTGGAGCACTGAGGTCCTGTCTGAGAGCTGGCTGATGGCTGTGGTGGTGCCGTTGCTGAAGCGACGGAAGCCTACGACTTCGCTCTCCTCCTACAGGCCAGTCTCCCTTACCTCTGCAGCATGCAAGGTGATGGAGAAGATGGCCCTATCACGGCTCGAATGGATAGCTGCCCAGCTGAAGTACTTTGCAGAACAGCAATCTGGCTTCAGGCACAAGCGCTCAAAGCCGGACTCCATCGCAGATGTGGTGGCCACCCTGGAGGATGCCAGGGGCAGTGGGGACGTCGTCATGCTGCTGCTCCTGGACGTCCAGAGTGCCTTTGACCGGCTACCGCACGAGGTGATCGAGGCTGCACTTGACTGCCTAGGCGTCACGGGATGTCTCCGGGGATTCATCTCTGCCTTCCTGGTGGGCCGGAGCTTTCGTGTGCGGGTAGGCAAGGTGCTCAGCGATCCCAGAGACATCACCTCCGGTGTCCCGCAGGGATCAGCGCTGAGCCCTTTCCTCTTCAACCTGGCTCTGGCAGGACTCGCAGCAGCACTACCGGCGGACAGCCGCTACCCAGTGTGCTGCGCTATCTACGCAGATGACGTGGCGCTGTGGATACGAGGACCCAGAAGAAGCATCGCTGCCATCCGGGGCTCTCTACAGAGGGCATTAGAAGCGGTCATCTCCTTCCTCGGTGGCATTGGCCTCTCCGTGTCCCCGGCAAAGACAGAGGCACTACTTGTACACCCGCTGGCCTCCGCACGCCACTACGTGAAACAGCTGCGCATTGCAAACACCACCCTCCCATGGAAGCGGGAGGTCACATATTTGGGCCTAACCATTTATCATCGGCTCTCCTGGATTCCTGCTGCCAAGGCTGTCACCTCCAAAGTCCGAACAGTCCAGGGGGCAGTGAGCAAGATGCAGCAGCGTGGTCGGGGCTGCACCGTCAAGTGGGCGCTGCGGATGAACCAAGCTGCGGCCATATCCATCCTGCTATATGCCCTGCCACTGGTTCTATCTTCAGCCAGGAAGCAACAGCTCGAGAGACTGCACAGGAGTGCAGTAAGGAGCATCCTCGGTCTCCCCAAGCACTCCCGAATTGCTGCCACACTGGCTGAGGCTGACGAATGGCCATTGTCGCTGCACATGCTCGAGCGTGCCCTTGGGCACATTGACCGTCTGCACCGTGCTCCAGATGGTGGGGCTCTGCTCGGCCGACTGCGGAGCCAGCCGCTATCTCGCATGGGGGGCCTCTGTCACTTCTACGAGGAGCTGATTGTGCAGCGACCAGTGCCCATGGTCACATCTCCGCCACACGAGCAACCTCCAGAGGTGCACCTATCCCTGAATGGAGCATCAAAGCGCCGGACGCCATCAGCAGCACTACAACTACTACTGCTACTGGCAAACTCCTGGAAGTGCTGGACGGCAGGCTGCTCGTGTACACGGATGGCTCCGTGCTCTCCAATGGCTCCGCAGCGGCGGCCTGTACCATCCCATCTGAGGGCAGGAGCAGGCAGTGCCGAGTTCGTTTTCGCGCGAGCTCCACAGCAGCTGAGCTTGCGGGACTCCACCTGGCTGCAGACCTCCTGGCTGAGGAACCCCCGACAAAACCAGTATCGGTGCTAAGTGACTCGCGACCGGCTCTCCAGGCACTCTCCGATCACCATCGACACGGAGCCACTGAGACCCTCCTGAGAGCAAAAATCTCGGCCCTCGCTGCAGTGGGGGTAGCGATCTCCTTCCACTGGCTACCTTCCCACGTAGGGATCGCCGGAAATGAGGAGGCGGATGTCCTTGCTAAGGCCGCCCACCACCCAACCGTTCCACTCACCAGAGCAGTCGCAGCATCGGACTTCTCCAGGCAGCGACTAAAACAGCTGCTCACTTCCAGCCATCCGGATAACAGGGTAGCTACCAACCGAGCCCCAAAACTCCTCACTGAGAACGGTCTCTCGCGACGGGACCGTTCTCAGGGAGCGTCGCAACGGGGCCGTCTGCGCACGAGCTCCGTGTGGACTGCAGCTAGGCTTCATGCCAAGGGACGCATCGCCTCGCCGGCCTGCAGAAGGTGCGGTGACGCCGAGACCCTCGAGCACCTACTCTGCACCTGTCCTGCATTAGCCCAGGAGCGCGCTCTAGTCACTGCCACCTACCGACGGTATGTACTTCCGGCTACCTCAGGAACACACCTACTCTTCCCGGCCCGCTACCACCTTCCAGCACTGGCAAGCCTGCTTGAACATGTGTACTCAAACGGGCTCCTAGATCGCCACTAGACTTCGGCCTCCCATGGGCCTCTGCCTCGTGCGCCGGCCATCGCCGCTGCATGATGCTGACGTGGGCGGCCTGAAATCTACTCTCCCTTTCCTCCTCTATCCCCTCATCTTTCATCCCCCGCCCCCATCCCCATTACGCTGCGCCGTGCTCCCATATGGGCTGCAGAATTGAGCGTACTTTCCCTCTCCCAAATCACGAAGAAGGAGAAGAGTTTGTTGAAGCAAAGTCCTTGCCACCACGTGGATGGATCCAGCTCCTTCGGAGACTCCCAGACCCCTTCTTTTGCCCGAGCTATGGTGGCCTTAACCAAACATTTAGATACGTCGAAAGGAGTCGCATCGCAAGAGACGGATTCTACGGGGAAGCTCTGTTTTCTCTTCTTTTTTTTTCAGTTTTATCCTGCTTGAAAAAAAAAAACGAAAAAAGAAATCAGCCTATTTTTTTTAACCGCTTGCATCTCATGCCATCGTAACAGCCAGCTCGGGGACTACGCCTAAATGCAGACCGCCAATTTTGCGAGCGTTGGACGGGCGTCATTGTATGGCTGCGAACTTCAAGCAGCCTGCACCGCTTGGCTTAGTTCATCATACCGAAAATCCTCAAACGCGAACCCATTTTCTTGCGCGTTCCCCAGGCCATTTAAAGTGAAGATGGCCGCCAACCTTGCATGTCATATTAATTTGTGATAAAACAGGGAGAATTTGCATTGTTAACAAAGCAAATTTTCCTTGTTTTGTATCACATCATACATTCGTTAACAACATACGTTAATTTCTCTTTTGCAACCTTCCAGTTTCTAATGCTTGTTTCCTGAAAATAATCGCTGATATATATATATGTTTGTGTGTGTGTGTGTGTACAGTAAACTCTCAGTTGTACGAACGTCGGTTTATCGAATATTTCAGAATAACGAACTTTTTAAAAATCCCCGGCAGTTTTCTTACAGATTCTATGCAAAAATGTTTCACTTAAACGAATTCCGGAACAGTCAATATTTCAGTTTAACGAACTCGCTCAGAGGACCAAGGCTTGCACTGCACTGCACTGCAAGCGCAACCCATGCCCACCCTCATAACACCGCCGCTCCAGCGGCAATGTAACGTCGCTGGCGCTACAGCGCCTCTGGGGCAAAGCGACGGCGCAGAAAACGAACGGCAACGAGGCATGGCCTCCGAGATCGCTCGCACAAAACGAGCATGCATGTAATCTCGGAGGCCATGAACAAAGTTACATCGCTGGCGCTTACAACGCCGCCAAAGCAAAGCGGCGATCTGTCACACCACAAACCACGTGGTGTGTTTTTTTTTCCGACCAGCTAGTCATGGCATGGTCGTCGTCTTTTTCTTTCCAGTCTCGTCGGTTCTGCGTGTGCACACAAATGACCCACGTGGTGTGTTTTTCATTGATATGTACAAATTCTATTTCACACATTTCTAACACTACGGATACCATGTTTTTTGCTCCATGAATTGCACTTCAAACTTTTGACTCTGTATGCCATGCCATGTTGGTCTAGTGAATATTCAGTTTAGTGAATTTCAGTTAATTGAACTATTTCCTTCGGTCCCTTGAAGTTCACTCAAGTGAGAGTTCACTATATATATATATATATATATATATATATATATATATATATATATATATATATATATATATATATATATATATATCCTACAGACAATGAAGCCAAAGAAAGCATCGTCACCTGCCGTGGTTGCTTAGTGGCTATGGTGTTGGGGTGACGGGCACGAAGTCGCGGGATCGAATCCCGACCACGGCGGCCGCATTTCGATGGGGGCGTAATGCGAAAACGGCCGTGTACTTAGATTTAGGTGCACGTTAAAGAACCCCAGGTGGTCCAGATTTCCGGAGGCTGGCCCCACTACGGCGTGCCTCATAATCAGATCCTGGTTTTGGCACGTAAAACCCTACAATTTTTTTAAAGCATCGGTGAAATTAGCTGTGGTGGAAATTTAAATGTAGAAAATAATAAAGGGGGGAAAGGGCAAATGAAAGTGGACGAAAGAAAACGCGTCGCCGGTGGGAGCCGAAACCACAACCTCCACGGCGACGGGAATCAAACCGATCGCTTACTTGGGTATTTATGTTTACTAGATCCTAGGAGTGTTAGCCAGCGCCAATCAGAGCGAAGGTGGGCGGATGTGGAACATCCTTTTTTTCCCGGTGGAATCACGTAACACGGGATCTTAGGAGACCAGACACGTGGCTAATAAACTCTCGCATGCTACTGTTGCGACGCCGCGGTTACTCGAACCTCGACCGACGTTACTGCTGGGTAGCGCGGCGTTGTCGGCAGGCTGCAGGTGTCCGGTAGACCATGGCGACCCGGCACGGCGAGACGATTTCTAATGCGGAACTTGCGCTGTTTATTCAATGGTTGGTGAAGGATATAAAAGAAGAGAATAATCATAAAAATACATTGCGGGGCCGCTTACATAGGCTCGCTAAAATCGTAGGCGGGATTTTGCTCACGTCAGCGTCACGTGACATGTACTGAGTCCGGTCGGTGATGGGCGGCTGCTCCCTCTCTCCTAGGCGACGTTTCACGTGCTTGCCTCCGCTGGCGGCAACCCGTGGGTCCAGTTTTGTTCGCGGAAAGGAGTCTCCCCTTGAGTCGCACAGTTCGCGGAAGGCGGCCCTCCCTCCTGTCACGCACACACACAAAGGGGCCCGTAATCACTGCGGAAAACCCGCCAGACCATCAACCTCAAATTATGGATCCATCCTCCGTTTCGATTAGGCATGTTCTTTCGATCCTCTTTTTTGCACGCTCATCGTAACACTACCTGGGGACACAACGCAACATTGGGTACGAGTTACAACAAATGATTGAGGACCTTAACAGAGAGAATGTAACAGTAGGGTTGAAGATTAATATGCAGAAGACAAAGATAATGATCAATAGCCTGGCAATTAGGGAACAAGAGTTCAGGATTGCCAGTCAGCCTCTAGAGTCTGTGAAAGGAGAAGTTTACCTACGTCAATTACTCACCGGGGACCCTGATCATGAGTAGGAAATTTACAGAAGAATAAAGATGGGTTGGAGTGCATATGGTGGGCATTATCAAATCCTGAATGGAAGCGTACCACTGTAATTGGAAAGAAAGGTGCACAATCAATGCATTCTACCGGTGCTAACATATGGGGCAGAAACTTGGAGATTCACAAAGGAGCTCGAGAACAAGTTAAGGAACGAGCAAAGAGCAATGGAACGAAGAATGTTTGGTGTAACGTTAAGAGACAGGAAGAGAGTAGTGTGGATCAGAGAGCAAACGGGTATAGCCGATATTCTAATTGAGATATTAAGATAAAGAAATAGAATTGGGCGGTCATGTAATGCGCAGGTTCGATAACCGGTGGACCATTAGGGTTACAGAATGGGTGCCAAGAGAAGGGAAATGCATTCGACGACGACAGAAGGCTAGGTGAGGTGATGAAATTAGGAAATTCGCAGGCGCAGGTTAAAATCGGTTGGCGCAGGACAGAGGTAATTGGAGATCGCAGGGAGAGGCCCTCGCCATGGCAATAAACATGTAATAGGATCGAGGCTACCAGATTCAAGACTTTCGCAATGAATAAACGAGAGGAGGAGGGGAACCGAGGTTGTTGATTTTGTTAATCATGACCATATAAAGCCAACAGAGATTGAAGCCAAGGAAAGGTTTGGGAAAATTACCTAGTGGTAGTTGAAAGCGAAATGTAGAAAATAATAAAGAAAGGGAAATGGGAAAGTGTACGAAAAGATAACGTGTCATCGGTTGTTCCACATCCACCCACCTTGGCTCTGAGTGGCGCTGGCTAGCACTGCGAGGGCTGTATCTAGCAAACATAAAACCGAATTGTAAGTGGACGGTATGATAGTCATCGCCGTAGGAGAATTGGTAGTGCAACGCACACGTAAAGCGGATGTTGCGGGTTGAGCTCCCACTGGAATACATGTTTAAGGTAGAAAGCTGGCCAAGCCAAGTTTATCCCTTCCTTGGATAGATCATTTCGCAGTAAATGCACTAGCTGTAGTAGCGTTCGACTACTGTAGTATAGTGAAATAGTCTATACAGTGTCCTTGCACAGCCTGACTGATCATCCAATTGAGATGATTACTGATGATGAGTTTTTTTATGTGCTGCCGTGTTCTATTCAGTAATCGTTACACCATTTTTGTCTCAAGAGCAAAATAACAGTTACAGCTGCGAAAAACTTCATGAACTTGTCACGCACCGTAGGCTAACGCTGCACATACAAATTTTAAATGGTTGGGGGTCAGAACATTCGGACATGAACCCTGGATCCGCGCATGATCGTTACTCCTCGTTGTCTACCGTCCCCGACTGCGCGTCCCTTTCATTGGCACCCATTCTGCCCATTCTGTAATTAAAATAAAACTCCGGTCTCTACCCTACGCACTACGGGGCCTGCCCAGCTCCACCTCTTCTTCTCAATGTAAACTTCAACATCGGCTATCCCCATTCACTCCCTAATCCACACCGCTGCCTTCCTGTCTCTTAATGTTACGCCCACCATTATCTTAGTAAAAAAAAACCTACAAAAAGTCTCGAAAGCCATGGGTAAAATGGGAGTTGTATAAACTAATTGTAGCACGTGACAAACTTTTTGAGACAATATAAAAAATAAATAAGTCAGGTTCCGATATAAAAAAAGCACGGAAATAATACTACAAGAATTAATTTGCCACAGTTTCAACCTCTCCTAAGAAAATCTGGAATTGTCTTAGTGACCGTATGGGAAGGGCTACTTGTCATGTTCCTAGCACATTAACACTCAATAATATCGACTACAGTGGCGTTGCCTTGGCAAACAAAGTTAATGCGCATTTATTATCCTCTGGTGAATCGGTTCAAGAACAAGATAGAAAGCATGAAATTACTCAATAGATTGCCTCTCCAGTTGTAAGTTCTGTATTCTTAAACCCTTGCAGTGAACATGAAGTGTTCACGTTCCTTCGAAACCTAGATAGATCCGCTGCGGTTGGAGTAGATGAAATTAAGGCAGAACCTATTATTGCTGTTGCTGATCTGCAGCTCGCCACTACAGCACATATATAATGATGCTTTAGACCAAGGTGTTTTTCCAGACGGTATAAAAATTGCAAGAGTGGTTGTTTTGCACAAAGGTGACCCCTATGACAACGTAAATAACTACAGGCCTTTATCTGTCCTTCCTTTGTTTTCTAAACTACTGGAATGTTTGAAATTAAGAGTTGGACGAAATCTTGTCTGGTCGGTAAGTAACGGCATAATAGGAATAAAATACAGAACGCCGACCAAAATGGGGTTGTCAAAAAGCTTTTTGACAACCCCATCTTGGTCGGCGTTCTGTATTTTATTCCTATTTAACTGGAATATTTGATAAAACATAGACTATGTAAGTTTCTTGACACCAGACAAATTCTTGTGAAATAACAGTTCGGGTTTCAGGAGAGGAAGTCAACTGAAACGGCACTACTTAGTATAAAGGAAAAAAATATTTTCTAATATGGATGAGAAATGATTCACAGTCGGACTTTTTTAGATTTCAAAAAGGCATTTCATTCTATTAAACACAATATTTCATTTTACAAGTTACCGTTTTATAGTATTCGAGGAGTTGCCTTAAATCTGATTTGCAGTTATCTTTCCGGTCGCATGCAATATAAATGCTTCAATGGCCATCAGTCACAAATGAAACAATTAATATATGGTGTACCACAAGGGTCTATTCTAGGTCCAATATTCTTTGTTATCTATATCGATGACATAATAGCCATCCCAAAAACCCCTGCAATAATTCCTTATGCAGATGATACCAGCGTATTTTTTTCTGGTATGCATCTCGATAATATACACATCGAGGCTAATGCATGGTTACAAGAATTATCACTATGATTGAATATAAATAAACTCGAATTAAATGTTAATAAAAGAAAGGTTTTGCATTTAAAGCGCACAACAAACCTGATGATTCTGAACTTCAGCTTACATTTGAAAACAATGTAATTGAACGTGTTTCATTTTACAAGTTTTTAGGTGCCCTTTTTGAAGAACACTTGAGCTGGCCCCAGCATATTAATAAAATTCATGCCAACGTATCAAGGTCACTCTGTGTGCTGCACAGAATCAGAAACCTTCTTCCCAGATGGCTGAAATGGCAGTTATATTACATTATAATTCATTCACATCTTCACTATTGTATACTGATTTGGGGGTCTAAAACTAAAACTAATCTTATGAGGTTGATAACATTACAGAAAAAAGCGATACGATATGTCGAAAATCCCTGGTGCAACGACCATACAGGTTTGCATTTTTTAGAACACTCGGTTCTAAAAGTGAATCAATTATATGAGTTGAAATTGATCTCTTACATCTATAATGAGATCAAGCTCGATCCTTCTAAATATCTTGAATTGCACTCTAGTAGTAATATGCCTTACAAATTAAGGCACGACCATTACAGAATTCCACTTGCGCGAACCAACTACAGAACCCAAATGCTTTCAAACTTAATTTCCAGTCTTCTCAACAGACATACACAGGCCACAGTAATTATTAAGAAATGTGTTTCCCTGTGCTCTTTAAAAAAGAATGTTAAAGCTTGCCTCTTTTCTGGTCCTAATGATTATTAAGTTGTGTATACAGAATTATTTAGAATCCTGAGGTTCCGTTATGTGTACGAATTTTTCTTTATGATTGCAAAAGTGTTTACCTTGTTTCTTTGTTTGCATTAAACTGTGTTCTGTATGTAACGATAATGTGTTATGTTCTTGTTTCCGTTGCTGCATGCATGCTCTGAGTGCGTGCATTCGGGTGCTGGAGTCCCGTCAGGCAGAGCACATCTGCCGTTTGCCCTTGTATCCGAGGCCTTGTTGTGTGAAATAAATAAATATTATTATTATCATTATATCATTATTTTTCGTTCCATCGCTCGTTGCGCGGCCCTTACCTGCTTCTAAGCTTCTTTGTTGACTTCCAAGTTTCTACCCCATGTGCTAATATACCAGTAGAACATGCAAACTGAGTACGCGCCGTCATAGGTGGCCCTTCCATCGTCCCGAAACTCTGCGCTTCCTCGTATTCGACAAGACTTGTCATCTGCAGCCGCTTATCCGGGAACACAAGGCGCCCCTCTCACATGCTATCCTCCCCACTTTATTCCGTCGAATACTCAGTGGATTCTGGAGCTTTCCGCGGTACCGCGGTATAACTGGTGCTCGCGTCAGAGGTGTCTGGTACCAGCAGTGCTTCACCTCCGAAGCCACGATGCGCTTGCGCTCTCGAGAAACTCAGGCTCCATGTACCTGTTATACAGGGTGTCCCAAATATCATGCACCAAGATTTAAACGTAGTTCTGTAAAGCAACGTAGCTGGACAGAACCAAGGTAATATTGTTTGCCGTCACTTTTGAGATACTCAGATTACTTTTTGCATTTCACCTAATTATATGATTAGTCTTAATTCATTAATCAACTTCTCAAATATTGTAATTAGATGAACAGTTTCAATGAGCAAACTGTAGAGCAACATGAAAAACTCCCGATACAGCTTTCTGTCGCTCAATACATGGTACATAAAAGTGTTTTTCCGAGTGTGAAAGAAACCCGCGAATACAGGCAAAATTGACGCGCGACTGGCCGTTCGAGACCCTTTATACGGTATGCGTCTGGAGTGTCCATATAATTTCTTTTTTTAAATTATGGGGTTTTACGTGCCAAAACCACTTTCTGATTATGAGGCACGCCGTAGTGGAGGACTCCGGAAATTTTGACCAACTGGGGTTCTTTGACGTGCACCTAAATCTAAGTACACGGACGTTTTCGCATTTCGCCCCCATCGAAATGCGGCCGCCGTGGCCGGGGTTCGATCCCGCGACCTCGTGCTCAGCAGCCCAACACCATAGCCACTGAGCAACCACGGCGGGTCATATAATTTCTATCGTAATAAAACGAAAGAAATAGTGACGAACTCATGTGACGGATGCTTGTTTGGAATAGCAGAGAGCTGATGATTAAAAAAGCTCAACAAATGGATAACTCGACGCACGCTACAGATGTTCATTATTACTTCAGCAAGAACCCAGCCAGAGAACGTAACCGCCGAAGAGCAGTGGGAGGGCCAGCTGCTGAGTCGGGATTCCGAGTACCAGCTAGCACGAACCGAGCCCGGGAGACGGCTTCCTGGAATGAGGTAACTGCCCCCCAAGGCCGAAGAACGCTTCGCTTGCTCAATAATAAAAGCGTACTCTCCCTCTATCTCTCTCTGTTTCCCGCTTATGTTAGGGAGTGTCGCGAACATAGAGGAAGGAAAAGCTGGCGCGAACGTTAGGTTGGGGGGGGGGGGGGGGGGCGTGCAGCGGTGTCACCCTCACCACCCTCCTCCTAAAACGCCTCTTTTCAGGAAAGTGGCGACACTCCTTCGCACGCGCGCTTTCGTCCTCAATTCTCCTCGGATTCCACTCTCCCACGGGCGGGCGCGCTGCGCACGGCACGCTTTTCCTGCCAGCGGCCTCTGGGCGCCGCAGAATAATCAATGCGCGCGCTTGTTTCAGCCGTTTGAAGCGTTATAGTGGAATTCATCGCCTGGTTGACACTGACACGACTATGGTAAACTTCCCATAGGGCCTACTGACGAATATTTTCGAAAAAGACTCCGAGATAAACTAGCGGAAGCGCTCTAAGAATGGTTATCGAGCTGTAGATCAGCGGCTTGCTCTCCATGGCCGCGCCGCTTTGGCCATCCGTGGCCCGGCGGAAAATTTAAGCAGTGCAGACAATTCTGGCTACAAAAAAAAAGTTACAGAACATAAGCAAGAATATACGGTATGGTTTTTTTTTTTTTTTTTTGCAGTAAATCCACATTCATCGAGTGCACCGGAAGCTTCGTCATCTCACCTCAACATAATACCCGCCGTGGTTGCTCAGTGGCTATGGTGTTGGGCTGCTGAGCACGAGGTCGCGGGATCAAATCCCGGCCTAGCGGCCGCATTTCGATGGGGGCGACATGCGAAAACACCCGTGTACTTAGATTTAGGTGCACATTAAAGAACCCCATGGGGTCCGGAGTCCCCCACTACGGCGTGCCTCATAATCAGAAAGTGGTTTTGACTCGTAAAACCCCATAATTTAATTTTAGGGGCTCGGGCCAAAACCACTACGCGAGACTCATTCTGGGCTTTCGTGAAATAAAGGAAGCAGTTCACGCGCTTGCATTTTGCTTGCGTCGCTTCACAATAAACCAATACCATGCAATCTGTGCATTTTACCAGAATTAAGGGACCGAATGCAATGCGCGTAACTCGTACTCTGTGACAAGCCGCGAATAAAACACGCCAATTACGCGATTTTCTTTAATGTTGCTGGCTTCTTAATTGCACGATGGATGCCGACATAACTTTAGGCAGCTGTTAAGTGATTTTTTTTTTCATTCAGAACGTCACATACTGAAGCGTGGGCGCCTACAGCACGTGTTTGAAAAATCAGGCCACGTTCTCAAATTCATGCATGTATATATTAACTTTACATTATTTTGTTTGACAGAAAACCTTTCTTATGCACAATTATTTTTCTTCGTGCCATTCGCTGCCGGTGTTCCAGCATTTCCGACAGTTAACTCTACGAAACAGTCGCGCTTCTAGGGATGCGAGTACTAATTACTGAAAGAAAAGATGGTTATGAGATTTGTAGGTATGCCTAAGCGTTCTCGACTGGTGGCGATTCGAAAAAAAAAACTCACCGCCCAAGCACTCCGCACACATGGTTAACCAGCGAAGCTGAAATGTGCGTCCCCGGTGTTTATCACTGGGTTAATCCCGGCGGTTCACTAGACGACGGCTTGGTAGACTGCCGGATCCTCGGTACTCAGTTGCTGCTTGCATGCGCTCGGCTGCACGAGCCTGTTCTTGTGCCCGGGCTGCAGCCTCAGCACGGCGTAGACGAGCTCGTTCCCGGTTCTGCTCGCGGCGTTGCTGATCGAAAGCTGCCTGCTCCTCAGGAGTACGTATGCCGCTTGGCCTACCCATTTCGGAGCAGGAGAGAAACTGCTGCGTGCGCGCTCGGTTGCAACGGAGAGCAACGACGTCACTACTGGCGCAGCCATTCGCGCGCCTCTCTGTTTCTTTTTTTTTTTTCGCGCATGCTCATGGGTTTGCGCCACAAGAGTTTTCGGCGTGCAGGTGACAGACGGACGGACGGACGAATCGGCTAGCCATATACAGCTTCGCTGTAAAAAAAATGCTATGGACATTAGCCTTGGAGGAGTTAATGTGACCCGAAAGTTTTTTTTATTGGCGAACATAACTTTATGAGATAAATGCAGCCTCCAAGGGTACGGCAGTACGATTGCAATGAACACAAAATTTAACTTGCATTAAATATGTGCGTAGTGTGCACAGTGAACGTCCTGCATGAAAGCCCACTGCCGTGTTTAACAGCGCCAACCAACAAATTTGAGTGGAGATCTTTATTGCACAAGAATTCAAGCTAAGTAAACGTACTCGTCGTACGACGCAATATCTTCCATCAGAATACACACCAGCAGTAATGTCTTCATTTCCCTTGTGGTGCCTCCAACAGCCTCAGGTGCGCCTAAGCATGCTGGGTGTAAAGAAGAAGGTCAATCACCCAAAAATAGCACTGAAACAGATGACGCTGCTATTAATGAATGAGACATACGGGGACCGAATACACATCTATACCGATGGTTAGGTTCCATCTACCAGCTCCTGAAGTGCCATTGTCATTCCAGCTACGAAAACTACTATCAAATTCAAATTGTCGCACATGACGTCATCAATGACAGTAAAGCTTGCTGCCCTGCGTGCTGCTGTAAAATACCTCCAACAAAATACACCTCGGAAATGGGTCATCTTTTGCGACTCTAAAGCAGTATGCCATTTGCATTTTGCCTTATATCACAGGACTCCTGAGCAGCGGGCATATGAGGTAAGAGAGGGCCACCATCAAGCTATCGCTAAAGGGCATGAAATTATATTTCACTGGCTGCCTGGATATACCAGTATTGCTGGTAATGACCTCGCCAGCGAAGCTGCCCGGTTCGCCCATATAGAAGCCCAACCAATTCCAATCTCCTTATCTAGAACCGACGCTGCAAGAAAGCTTCTTTTCGTGGCTAAAGTTATGGCACAATAATATTGGTGTTCTCCCAACCTTCCGAAGTGTCACCTTCATAGACTTGTTCCATCCCTAAAGCTACAAACGCCAAAACCTACCTGAACCCTTATATATGAAGAAAATTATAGCATAATTTATTTTCTCAGGCGGTCTACTACAACAGATCTAAGAAAAATACGCATGCGATATATAAGGGAGAGGACTGCGCGAACAATCTACAACTGAGCATTCAATCAATGAACCGAACATTATCTGAACGAATTTTCTCTGCAGTTTACAATGAACAAAAAGTGGCACTCTATACCTGGCAACTAATCACAAGTTTGCATCGGAATACTTTTGAAAACCTACTGCTCACAATTTCGGGTCTACACGATATCATAAGGTGTCGTAGTAATTATGGCTTCAAAAGGGTGACAAACATAATATCCCGTGGAACTCTGATCCGGCGATACTGCAGTTATCTCGTGAAAATGTGTCATCCTCCAGGTATACTATAGAAGAAGTATATTCATGAATTGTTATCGGACATAAAGTGCATTGTGTTGTGAGACACGTAAGTCAAATCAGTTGGCTGCTCTGCGTAGCTACTGCTGCTTAGGTGTGACTTCTTTTAGAGCGCAGTTCCTAGGCTCCCGTTCCTGCGTTGAGCGTCGGCGTGCCTCGGCCTCCCTCGGCATCCCTCGAAACCGAGCGAACGAGCCCAGCGAAAGATTGAAGAGTGAACGCGGTGCGCAACGAGGGATGAAATAACGGCGACAGCGAAGAGAGCGCGAGGAGGAAGGAGGCGGAATCCACCTTCAAGCACCACCAGTTGGCACCCCCGTCTGCGAATCCGCCGGTGTTCAGTGGGTTTTTGTGGCGAATGGGACGTGCTTTTCGGGGCTCCGTGGCGGCGACGAAATCATAAGTTTTTGTGCATGCTTTGAGCTTGCTTCTGTTTTTGATTTGCTGATTTTTTCCCCTTTAAATAGTAATTTGGTGGTTTTCTTTCTTTTTTCTCGTATTTCGTGTGCGCGAGTGTGTTTCCTGTACATTTGGTTTTGCAGAATGGTTAGAGCTTCCTTTCGCGCCACGTGCTTCAACACGTGCAGCTGGGTGGGACGTTGAGTGCTTGTAGCCTTCAAATAGTAGCTTGAAGGTGGCAAGACTAATAGCTATTAGTGGTTTTACTGTGCGTGTTTTGGTAGGAAAGTGAGAGCGTGGCCACGTAGTTGAGCGCGTGCGAGAGCGTGTCATACCTTGGGTCTCCGCGGCATTGATTGCTTTTGAAACAGTGGTGAGAGTTGCTTTGCGACATTTTGAGGATTTGGATCCTGTACGTATCGGTTTTGGCTAAAAGGAACGTGCTGTGCATTATTATAGTATTATAGTATTTGCATCAGAAAAAGCCGTGCAATACATGGCAAGAAAACCGGGAAAGCAGGCAGTGTGCGGAGGGTCCCTCAAGGCAGAGGAGGGGACGGATGAGGAATGGAGAGGGAATCAAGTCAACCGGCACACACTGTGATGTCGATACCAGGCTGCAGAAAATGGAGGCTTTCCAGGAAGAGCTTGTCAAACCGGTGGAAGAGCTCAAAAATGAGCTAAATAGGGAGCGTGATGCACGGAAGCTGGTTGAAAAAAGACTTGAAGCAGCCTAGGAAAAGCTGAACAGGGCTGCCATTGTGAACGAGAACGTGCGTGACAATGGAACTTAGTCTCCCGACGTGACAGAAGAGGAAGTGCTAGCAAAGTACGTGGAATACGTGCAACGTGGAGAAGGGTTAGCTGGAAAGAGCGGCACCTACCTTGCGGCCGCCATGCGGAAAAAGCTGGAGCTCAGCGGACAATGCCCCTTGTCGAGTCCGAAACACGCGGAAAATGACAAAGGGAAGTAGGGCGAGGTAGGAGAGAGTGAAAGGGTGATTATCGCCGGTGACTCAAACCTGGCTAGGTGCTCAGGAGCAATTATGGAAAGGGTGAAAGTCGATAAGAGAGTGTCGGTAGGGACATTTCCAGGGCGGACACTGGGTTCTGTCATGGAGCGAGCAAAAGGAAAGCTCGCGGAAAATTCCAACGTGCGCAACCTTGTCATAGTAGCAGGTGGGCTAAATGACGTCCTAAACAGGAAAGGGACAGGACTAGCCCAGCGCTTGGCGAAGGGGGTGGACGACTTGCGCGAGCTATCCCCTCAGGTGCGGATCGTGGCGTGCACGGTAACGGAGGTGCCTGTACGTGACAGTCACGTATAAAGAGCCGTAGTGGCTGCTAATGTGATATGGAAAATGAGCCGAGAGAAAGGCTTCGAGGTTGTCAAAGTAAACAGGGAAGTGAGAAGGTGTGGTGGTTTTAAACGAGACGAAACGAGGCTGGCACGAGAAGTGGGCTGGCGACTTGCTAGTCACGTTGTTGCTTTTTTAGGGGGCCCACAGACGCTCAGGAGGTCATAGTAAGTAGTAATGAAGAAGGTCCCCTAGGGGAACCTCAGAAGAGCATCGCCGTCGACAACAGAAAAAGGAGGAAAGCAAGAAAGAGCTCGCCATGCAATAGGCTACATAAACATGCAGGGCGGCAAAAGAAAGAAAAAGTGGGCAGAGATTGAGGAGCAGTTAAATAGAGAAGAAATAGGGGTGTATGCGGTTACAGAAACACACCTTAGAGACTCAGAAGAGCCGCAAGTGATTGAGAATTATGTTTGGGAAGGGTGAAACAGAACTAAGTAGGGAAAGAAAGGGAGGGGGAGTCGGAATGCTCATCCATCAAGGAGCCAAATGGAAAAGAGTAAATTCAAAATGTCAAGAGCATCTTTGGTTATCAGGTACAATGAGTGGGGAAAAACTTGGCTGAGCGTTACGTATTTGTGGACGGGAAATAATTGCACAGAGAAGAATAAAGAGTTAGTGGAATGCATAAGCGCTGATGTTAAGGGTTTCGGGAATGATGCTGAAATTATCCTATTAGGTGACATGAATGCCCACATACAGGATTTAGATGGCTATACCGACAACAACGGGAATTGAATGCTAGACCTTTGTGAGCAACATAACCTCGTTATCGTGAATACAGGGCCTAAGTCTGAAGGGCAGATCACGTGGGGAGTAGGAAACCGGCAATCAACCATTGATTACTGTCTGATGACAGAAGGAATTCAGGATAAGTTGAGAGAAATGGTCATTGATGAGGCAGGGTATAGCAGCATAAGGAGTGACCATAAACGCATAATTTTGAAAATGGGATATGTAGTTGGGAAAGAAAGCAAGGAGTGCAAAATGACCAGTCCAAATTTGAACGCTGAACAAATAACAAATATAGTCATAGAGTCGACGGAGAACTTGGCAAATGGCCAAGTAAAGAGTGGGAATATAGTGAGCTTCTAAGTGTATTAGCCACAGAAATACGGAAAGAGAAACAGCATGTTCGTTGGAAAGGAAAAAAAGAAACCGAAATGCTGGTGGAACAGGAAGATACGAGAAGCGATCGCCGAATGACAGAAAGCATCCCGAGAGCGCAGGCAAACAAAGAAGGCGCAGTTGCCGCAGGATGAAGTAACCAGTAAATGGGAAATATACCGGGAGAAAAAGTCTATAGTTCAAATACTGGTGCAAGAAAAATTAGGTGAAAGTGAACGTTGGTTGACAGAAATACGTGAGAAAAAGAAGGCCGCACCTAGAATATTTTGGAACCACATAAAATTATTAGGCAGGAAGTCAACAACAATACAACAACATATACTAGACGAAGATGGAAGCAAACTGGACGGGGAAGCGGCAATAAATTACAACCGAAAAAAAAAACAGCCTAATCTTTCCAAGGCAATGACGAGGTTGTATTTGAAGAAAAAAAGAGCATGAAAGAGACCCAGGTGGAAAAGGAGCTGGTGCTGACTAATTTCAACTGGAAGAAAGCCGAAGAGAAAATTCCTAAGCGCACAGCCACAGGGCTAGACGAGGTTCCCATTAGGCTGATTAATGAACTAGGACCAAAAAGTAAGGAAGCTCTGGTGAAAGCAGGGGGAAAAAACTTTAAAAGATAGACGAATACCAGACAGTTGGCGACAAAGTAGAATGAATTTAATTTATAAAGGTAAGGGGGAGAAAGATAGAATTCACTCGTATAGACCGTTGACCATTAATTACATCGGTAATATACAGGCTAGTAATGCAGGCAATCAAATTAAAGCTGCAAGCATGGACAGAGAATAACGGCATTTTGGAAGAAGTTCAGGATGGCTTCAGAATAGGTAGGCGTTTGGATGATAACTTATTTGTTCTTACTCAGTGTATTGAAATATCAAAAGTAGAAAGCAAACCGTTATATGTGGCCTTATTAGTTGTGTTTATTTGCCAATGGGGCCTACAGAATGCTGAAATGTGCGACCTCTTTCAAATGCAGTGCGAGGTTAAAAGCATTGTGATCGAAGTTGTGTTTATTTGCCAATGGGGACATTGGCAAATAAACATTGACATT
Source organism: Dermacentor andersoni (assembly GCF_023375885.2). Classification (NCBI taxonomy): domain Eukaryota; kingdom Metazoa; phylum Arthropoda; class Arachnida; order Ixodida; family Ixodidae; genus Dermacentor; species Dermacentor andersoni. The sequence goes on from NC_092814.1 coordinate 332,580,223, forward strand.
AGACATTACAGGAGCCTATGACAACGTAGGCCGCAACATTTTGTGGGATATTCTGGAAGGGGAAGGCTTAGGTGGCGATTGTCTACAGCTTTTGAGAGAGATTTAACTAGAAAATACAGTTTGCGTTGAATGGGAAGGGATGAGGAGCGAGGAGAAAGTTCATATCAACAAGGGACTGAGGCAAGGGTGCCCTTTATCCCCGCTGCTGTTTATGATGTACATGGTGAGGATGAAGAGGGCGCTGGAAGGAAGTAATATCTAGAGTCACTGGAAAAAATTTCAGAGTACCGCATTCGTTTTCCCCGCGCCGCCGACGCGCTCATTGGCCAACCGTACCATGTGACCTCTGGGGTGCCATATACCTTCCAAGCGCCGGGCGGGCCGGCTGAGTTAGAGCGCAGGCAGCGCAGGTTCCCTACGTTTTTTTTTTTTTTTTTTTGTGTGTGTGTTTTCTAATTGTCGCGCTCGCATTTGACTGCAAGGAAATCCTGCCTGGGTGCTGCGCCTTCGGATGCAGCAACCGAACTGAGTCTGGAAAGACTTTTTTCTAGATTCCGACCGGGAAAAATGGCCGAGAGCGTCGTTCTGCGTGGTTAGACAGAATCGGCCAGGAGAAATTCAAGCCTACAAAAAACACCCGCGTGTGCGAGGTATAAGTACACCTTGCTTGTGCTTTTCGGCACTGTTTTATAAGATATTTAAGCGAAGTGCACGCGGTGTTAGCGATGCTACGAAAATAGGAGTTCATTGCAGGGATCGTTCGCGTCTTGCACTTTTGACGCGGGTACACGTGTACGCGTTTGTTGCTCAACACACGCGGTTATTCCGTGCTCGTGGCACGCGAAGGCACACTTGTCGCGCGAGAATTCCGCGTCCTCACGTGCACCAGGTACTTGCATGATTTCTCCGCGCACGTGAGCGCGCTCTCGCCTCGAGTCACTCGACCCATATGGCACTTGTTTTTCTCAGATCGTGACGATCGCAGTCAATAAAAACATGGTCAATACGAGGCCCATGATACTTCCTTTTTTTCCACTTATCCTTTGCTCATTTATACATACGAATTTCGAGCTTGAAACCAATGGCCAGGTGATATTCACAACACATGCTGCAAATTTTGAGCTTGTAAGCCGAGCACATGCAATGAACTGAAGTCAGCATACATATTATGTTGAAACGCTACTGTGCATACACAAATAATGTTGTGCTTGATGCATAACAAGAAATACAAAACAACAGGACACCCAGTAGCTTTAGTTTCACTCTGTCACTATGCATGTTACATAAGTCGCTCTAAAAGCACAAGAATTTTATACATCGCCTATGTAACTTAGAAAAAGAAAGTGCTGCGTCACCAGCGGGTGTTCCTGCTTTTTTTTTACACAGGCAGCAAATCTTGGCAGTCTAAGAAAACAGTCATAAATAAGTTGAGAAGAGTAGTCGCTCATGAACGCACTAGACAGCCGCGTTCATAAATCGCAATGTAGCAAACTCTCGCTCATTATCAGTATACAGAAGTACATGTACGTTGCTGTAATCACGCAAATGGCTCATATTGGCCTTCACCAAGATTTAGTGCGCAAAATGGTCATCGAAGTTGGTTTTTACGCCTGCTGTGCACAGATCGTCTTACTATCACGGCCAAACACCGGTGCGCACATGGCAGTCGCAGTGTGTCGTGCGGATACGGCGGACAAAGTTGCCCTGCAGAATCGAGAACGCGCGGTATCCGTTTACAAACTTAATTAGATGTATCCGATTTAGCTTGTGGAATTATACAATGAATGTACGTGCCTGTGACATTGTCCGGTGTTAGTTTCGTCCTGCTTGGAAACATTCAATAGAAGCCGACGGCGGTCCACGATGTTCATGCCCAAAAGCACAAGCTTGCCTCATTCCGGCTCGAAGTGACGAAATGTTCCCTTCGTAGCTCGCTCCGCGGAAGGGAAAAAAAAGCGCGTGCATAAGCTCCCGATAGCAGCGCTAAGCTGCTGCCCACAATCGTAGCACAGTTCCAGCAAAAAACACGATCGGCGTGCAAAACAACCACCGGCTGCATTACTTCGCACAACATAACATTTTATTTTCGTTCTTAGCAACCATTATTTCCGGGCACAAAGTATTTGTGCTTCAGTAAACACTCAACCCGACGTGTCACCGAATATCAAGCTCTTCCAACACGGCGGCCTTCCCGCAACGCCGTCGGCTTGGAAGGTATATGGCGGTGGCCGCTCAGTGTTGCCAGTCAAATCTCAACCTTTGCGGTACTCTGAAATTTTATCCAGTGACTCTAGTAATATCGGGTTTAATCTCTCATACAAACAGGCAGGTACAGTAATAGAGCAGCAACTCCCAGGTTTATTTTATACGGACGACATTGTGTTGCCAGCTAACAAGCAAAGTGATTTGCAACGTCTGGCTAATATCTGTGGACACGAAGGCAACAAATTAGGTTTGAAATTTAGTGTTAGAAAATCAGGTGTTATGGTATTCAATGAAAAAAGTGAACAGACAGTGGCGACACAGGGCCAGGAAACACCTCGGGTAACAGAATATAAATACTTCCGTATATGGATAAACGAAGGAAATAGATATATGGAAACAGGAAAAAACAATAACAGTGAAGGGGAAGAGAAATGGCAGCCATAATGAAGCACAAAGCGCTATGGGGATACAATACGTACGAGGGGCTCCGAGGTATGTGGAAAGGTGTAATGGTTCCAGGACTTACTTTTGGGAATGCGGTTGTTTGCTTTAAATCGGGGGTGCAATCAGGACTCGATAGGAACCAAAGGTCAGTTGGTCGCCTCGCATTGGGCGCTCACGGGAAGACTACAAATGAAGCTGCGCATGGTGATATGGGATGGACTGGTTTTGAAGTGAGGGAAGCTCGCAGTCAAATTGAGTATGAAGAACGACTGAGGAATATGGAAGAAAGTAAATGGGCTGGGAGAGTGTTGAGGTATCTGTACATGGAAAACATTGATTCACAGTGGAGGAAAATACCTAGGAAGCTTACCAGCAAGTATGTGGCCTGTAGGGTGGACAACACAGCAACAAAGAATGTCTAGTGGAAAGTCGGAGCGGCTGAAATTATCTCATGGGAGGTGGCAATGGAAAAGAAACCTGCCATGAGTAACTACTTAAGAGGACAAAACGAAATCAGGAAAGAAACAATTTATGATAACTCAAAGGGAAGCTCATTACTTTTCGAACTGAGATCGGGATGCCTTAGAACACGCACCTATAAAGCGAGGTATAAGAAGGAAGAAGAAGCATGTGCATGCTGCGGTAAAGCTAGGGAAACTATGGAGCATGTTTTATGAAAATCTGAAGACGTCTACCGATCTACCGAGCGGTCGATTTAGGCACCACTGGTGATGATGATGATTTGGGATTTGTATGGCGCAGCAGCCGTGCAGACTATAATGCGCCAATGGGCATCACTGGCCTCTTTGAAGCCCTTGGGTTCAGCGAGAGCAGGGGAAAAGCAAACAGCCCGCAATAGGGATTAGTAAGAAGCGATTGGGGGATTGGTGGAAGAAAAGTAGGGAAACGACAAAAAAAAACTGAGACGTACAAAAGCACAGTGCGCAACAGGGGATCAGAAAATTTGGTTGTGGGAGTTCATAGTGATTTTTTTTCTTCTTTAACCTGGTTAGGACATTAGGCAGTATAATAGCAAGAGCTTGGTGGCGCAACCCACCGCCCCGTTCCAAAGGGGACGCTCATAACATCCATCCATCCATCCATCCGTGGCAGCGGCGGCACCGCCTGTTCGGGGAACGAAAAAAAAAAAAAAAAGAGAAGGGACCAGAAAGCTCGCCTTCGCACACAGCGTTCGCCACGTTTCCCGATAAAGATCACGGCTGCATAAGCTGCGGTTGCCGGCAAGCGCCAACTGTGCAGCCGGTCTATAAATATTGCGCTTGCGTCGTGGCTCTGCCAGTCGGTGCGGTGATCGGTGCGATGCCTCGATATATCGCGAAATGAAAGCGCGTATAGAGCTGCGCTCAAACTTCGCATTAGGAAGTATCGTAATCGTCGGTGACTTTTTTTTTTTGCACAATCACCGTACTGCTCTTGCTTTCATTTCCATCATATTTCCCCGTACATTTCTCGCCAATCTGGCATTTTGTGCTTATTTTGAATGGAATAATGGCGTTCGTAAGATCTGAGTAACGTCTTTTGCCGGCTTTCTCTCGATTTACCTGGCACCAACGTGCTGGTGCGTCGAAAGCAACAAATGAAAACAAATGAAATCAGAATAGACATGATTCGCTTCAGGAAGGAAGTTGGCGACGTACGTTGTAAAATTGTACAATGGATACAATCCGCCCGAGCAGGCCCAATCACTCTACATGCTCCGAGAGACAAAAAGTTGAAAGACGATTCCACCTCCAGTTGAAGTCGATAAAGACAAAGTCTTCCTGAGCGAGTCTGGGGGTGAGATATTCACAGCCACTGCTTACCGCACTCATCGCGTCCCTCCTCACGGGAGGGGAATAGGAGGAGCGTCGGATTCTAATATTTTTGGTCTGCGCATTCTTCGGGATCGGCCCACAATTTTAAACTGCGCTATCTTCGGGATAGGCTTACATATTTAGACTGCGCAATTTCTGGCATCGGCCCACATTTTGACGTATGATGACGTGTACGTTAATTATTTAAAATAATGTCCTGGGTTTTACATGCCATAATTACAATGTGTTTATGAGGCGCAGCTGTTGTGGAAGAAAATCGTCAATGGCGCAGTGGTTACAGTATCGGACTTCTGTGCTTGAGGTTCTCTGAGACCAGCCACTGAACAATGTTATTTATTTATTTATTTATTTAAAAAGTCAATTTCGCCATAAAGGCGAATCAATGAATGCAGTAGCCACATGTTGGAATATTACATGAAGTGTAAGGCTGGTAGCTGCAGTGGTAGTATTAATTGCAGTGGACATACGCTGACTAAGAAAACGCGCGTGGTGTGGCATGTGCAGGCACATGAACAGAGAGAAGTCGATGACCGCAAGTAGCATCGCTGAGAACTACGCAGGGTCTTGTTGTTGCTATCGTCTTGCTTCGACCGCACGTTCCCGTATCTGCGGTTCCGGTCTCGCTTTTTCTTCCTTTCTTTCTTTTTTTCTTTCTTTCTTTCTTTTTTGCGGCGCTGCGCACGATCTGTTGTGATCGTCTGGTTTCACGCAGCGCACGATTTTGCGCGCTGTGCACAAGGAACATGGCTAGCGGTATAATTCAGTGCTACACAAATACCGAGGCAGAACAAGCCGATCGCAGAGCATGATCACGCGCTGGAACACGGTAGAAAATGGCATAGTTTCGGTACCTGCGCACGTGACTGAACGACCGTGCGAACAAGCAGACGAAGCGGAAGTCTCTTTTGCTTCGGTGCGAAGTACGACAAAAAAACACGCAGACATTCCGTTTGTGTGTTTTTATTATTTCTCCAAACTTCAACTCATCAATTCAAGCAACAGATCACACAAATGACAGGTGGTGCCTTGAATAATTCTCGAAGTCACGTGTCAAACCGAGCGACGTAACACTGCGGACCCGACTACGTAGGCGTAAGGACGCGATACGTCACTGTGTAGCTTGAAGCGCGGTAGCCACGAGAGAAAGGGCAATCGGCGTTGGGACTGAAATTTCAGACCTTTCCGCGGCGCGTAGCGATGTAATTCTTTGGAAGCACGATCGCTGGCGCGCACTGCATATATGCTCTGCGATTGTCAGCTAAAAATGGCCAGACCTGGTGAGGGGCCCTTTAAGTATTGCATCGCTACGCACCGCGGAATGAGCTGAATTTTCAAACCAAACGCCGTGTGCCCTTCTCCTCGCGGGCGCCGAGCTCATAGGCGAAGAGGTGACGTATATGCGCAAGGTGCGCCTACGTACATGTATATGCTATTACTTGCTCATAGTGACTTCGAGAATTATTCAAGGAAACATCTGTTATTTGTGTAATATGTCGCTTCAATAGACGAATGAAAATTTACAGAAATAATAAAACACTCAAGCCTAATGGCTGCGTGTTATTGTTTTACTTCGTACCGTAGCAAGAGAGATGCACCTCCGTTTCGTCTGCTTGTTCCCACGTTATTCAGTCGCGCGCGCACACAGCGAAACTATGTCATTTCCTACCGTGCTCCAGCGCGCGATCATGCTCTGTGATTCGCTTCTGTCTGCGCTTCAGTGTTCGTGTAGCACTGACTTATACCGATGGTATGGTGTTCTCGTGCGCAGCGCGCAAGAACGAGACAAACGCAACAGCTCGCGCGCGACACCGTCAGCGAAAGTGCGCCGCGCGGAGCAAAAAGGTGAGAAAAGAAGTCGCAGTTTCGCCCTAAAGGCGAATCATCGATTGCAAATTAGTTGAGAGCTATACGAAGTAAGGATAGTAGTTTTATCGACCGTATAAATTTGTAAACGCAGGCGTACCAACTAAATTAACAAGCATGGTGTCACGCGAGCAGATGGAAACATGAACACATATCGATATGACCTCGGAAACTCGCTGTCAAAACGCTGGAGTGACTAAGCGCGGCAGCAGCAGCGAGCGAATTGACCGTCGTGTTGTCACTAGCATCAACGCGAACTAAGCCGAGAAAACAGCGCGGGGTGGACTATGTACGCGTCGCAGATAGCTTTCAAAAAAATTGGAGGACGCTTAAGCTTCGCCTTCAAGAGTGGAACGCGATAGCGCTATCGCACCCCGTTCGCACCGCCCACTCATTCGCTCGGCATGCTCTTGAGCCACACAAAGACGAAACGTGCGCCTGAGCAAGCGGAACGAACCAAAGAACTCGGTGTCTCGGAGGGAGAAACGATCTACGCGAGCCAAACGTCGTGATCGGCACGGACAGCCGGGCCGCGACGTGCCATGAAGGCGGACGCGATCATGGGGCTGAAGCCTCGATGGGATCGTCCTCTAGAAGCGGGTGAGGGGCGCCAGCTGTCGGGGCAGCGCCGTACATTGCGAGGAGGGCGTCTTCTGTGTTTGCCGCAAGATGGCTTAGCGTGCGTGCCAAGCGCAGAAATGTAGCGGAAACGTACTTCGCTACGCGTTTAACTGCGACTTCTGCAATTTACATGCTCATAATTACCGATATACACCGCAGTATAACTTTCTACGACACGTTTCTAAGGCAACATCGCATTCACTAGAGGCGCTTTTGTCCCGCTTTGAAGCATCGAGCTCATGGCTGAGTGGTAGCGTCTCCGTCTCACACTCCGGTGACCCTGGTGCAATTCCAACCCAGCCCATCTTGCAAGTTGTTTTATTTATGAATTGCCTTGCGCCATTTTTCGCTCACGGCGAACGACGCCGACGAAACCGGCATTTCTACGACACGAGCTCCTTAACGCTATCGCGTTAATACAGCCACCCGGGTGGGCGCGCGCTGGCGACCGCGCCACCCCGAGTAGAACGCAACCCCCCTCCTTACCCACGGCAGGCCTTGTCCCCCTCAAGATACAGCAGCCCGGACCGCCCGGAGGAAAACGCGCCTCCTCCATCCCCTCCCTTGGAGCCTTGTGCGTGGCGGAAGGCGGCGCGCTTCCTCCCCGCTTTCGTCCGTTGCTTGCGCGAGATTGAGCCGCGATCGCCAGCTCACCCTCGCACGCTTTCATTCGCATATAAGAATACGGCGCGCGGCGACGACTTTATCGCCCCGGAACCTCATGGCAACGCCGACGACAGAAATGCGCTTGGAGTGTCCATATAATCGCTATCGCAATAGAAAAGAAGGCGGGGCTTGTGACGTATGCCTCACGCTATCTTCGAGCACCTGTATGGGAGAACGCAGGGAAGGAATTTCACTCGCGGAGGCTAGACGAGGCAAGTGGAGAGAGTGTTATGTTGGCGGTGACACTCGCCTCCTGAAATCATGGGTTCGCGGCACGGAAATATTTCTATCTCCGTTATTAATCAACCAATTTGTAAATTATTGCGGTAGAATGCTCCCTAGACGACACGTAACAACTTCCAGCGTATGACCGAAATTTTCTATGTGGCCTGGTGAGGGGCCTTTTAATGTTTCACCTCACAGAACTTTCACCACACAGATATCCGTGTTGTGAAACAAAAATTGGAGTGCTTAGACGTTGAAAGATCCTGGGGCGCAATAGTAAGAGCCATAGCAGAGAAAACGGTAATTACTGAAAGGCCTACAAAGCGCGCACTATGCACGGAAAAACCTTACGCGCAACAAGATGTAACAACAGAAATCGCATACAGTGGTGCCGTGACAAGCCCGAAAGACGAGATCGAGCAAGCCTTTATGAGTATTATAGTGGTCTGGTTTCAGTATAGATAGTTACCGCTTCAGAAGTGAAATTGTGTCCTTCATGCCACAATTACATGACGAAACAAAGGACAGATCGGAAGTTTCAACGTCAGTGAGGGATGTAGAGAAAACGGTCGAGGTCCTAAATCCCGGAAAGTCCCCTGTTATACTGACGGGCTAAGTGCGGCGTTGTATAGACCGTTTTTTCGTAGGCGCCGCCATATTGTGAACGCAGTGGCGCCGCCTATGAGCAGCGCCATACTGGCTTGGGTGAAAGCGGTCTTTTGCATGGCAGGTATACGCTTGGCGGTAGGTTCTGGCGTTTGTTTTCGCGGTCGTGCGGTCTGTTTAGTATGACGTGGGTCTTCTACGTGGTAAACGGTTCTGTGAGACGTGCTGGAGTGGTTTAAGGCGTCATGGCCGGAATTTCTGCTGGCGTTGAGGTGTACACAAGACGCAGCGTGATGTGTGCTCGCATATTTGAGCCTACAATCAGCCTCGGAGATCAATTGTGTATTTCTAAATGTTCCAATCACTAATGTGACCTTATTGCAGTATTATCCTCTATTTCTAAGCTGCGGTTTAGGAGCCTTAAAACATACGCGACGATCGTAACAGCATGCATGGGTACTGTTCTGCTACGAAAGGAGCTGTGCTGTTTGACAAGCGTTCAAACTATTCACTGCAGGTTACATTGCGTGACTATTTGGTTTGATGGGTGAGGTTTCCACCCATGAATAAAATAGTTTTGGCTAGTAATAGCAGCATACCTTACAGTCTGAATTAAGCTTGTCCAACAAAGCGACCGTTTACGAACTGCGCGAGCGTCCTAAGCAGTAGTAGGTGCTGGATTACAGATATCTCTGTTCTATATAGCGCATGGTCAAAGCATACGGCATCAGCGGGTATATATTTACAAACGTTGTGCGGCGTTAGCCCGTTTTCTCGTGCTTTTTAGAGAAAGAGGATGATAACCGAATTTTTTTTTTTCGGTTGTGTTCGTTCAGTTCTCTACGACGCCCTCACACGTATTACGGAAATTTTGCGCTCAAAAATAGCCATCGCATTCTTTTTATGCGAACCGTCTCATATATTATAGCTGTATACAGGCCAAAAAGGCAATGCCAAAGCACACAGCTTCTATGTGTATCGTGCTGGCTCACCAACCGCAGTGGTCGCTGTGTTGAGAAGCGCCATGGGCCTCATGCAGCAAGGCTAGCGTAGACATATGGTAATTTCAAGCATACTAGACTTGAAATGCGTGAGAACTATGCCAGTGTATCACAAATATTTGATAGCGCCTGCTGAGATGTTTCGTGGTTGCCTTAGGTTGGCCGTGCACGAGCATGCGCTCTTATGTTTTATGTTTTACTGCCTACGCCAATCGATCAGACAGTGAGCTGATTTACCATTTAATGTTGGTAATACAGAGACGCCGGTTTTCTTTGTTGAATTAAAATCGATATAAGCAAAATAGTAAACAACACATACACGCACCGCGACTGATAATGCTCGTACAACGCGGCTGATTATGCGTGTCACATTTTTGCGCCCCCAAGACATATTTCTGCCTACAGTAGTTACCGATGCACCGAAAGGCTTCCCTGACGACCTTATATCAACGAACATGGCGTAAATTTCACGAAGTAAGATCTAAAACACCTCGAAATCGTTCCGCAGCACGCGACAGCAATACTTTCAAGCAGCGCCGCGCCGGATCGCCCAAGCCAGAGAGGAGGAAAGGCTCTCCGCGCGCCCTTTCCTCCTCGCCCGATGAAACGGTCTATAAGAGCTTCAAGCGAGACCTATTTCCGACATTGGTGCGCTTATTCAACGAAGCGTTTCAGATTAAATTTCTGCCTAAATCATTTCTCTTTTCCCATATATACTATTTTAGAGCGCATCTCTTAGGCGCCCGTTACTGCGTTTAGCGTCAGCGTCCCTCGGCGTCGGCCCTCGGCGTAAACGAGCGAATGAGCACTGCTAAGGATAAAAGAGTGAACGCGGCGCGCAGCGGAGGATGAAAGAGGGCGATAGCGAAGAGAGCGCGAAGCGGAAAGCGGAGGAGGAGGGTATGGCGAAAGCGTGAGAAGGAAAGCGTAGTGCCGCGCAAGACAGACTCTGCGGCGACGACCGCTACGAGATGGCGCCAGAGTAGCGCGCCGTCGTCTGTTCACCAATGACATGCGATGCGCGCGTCCACCGATACCATATACGGACACAAAGCGCTGCAGGAGAGGAGGTGTGTCTGCGATGGCTGCTGTGAATCGCACTCAGGCGCTGCCTCTCGCATTAGCGAGGCAGTCGCGCCACACTTCGCTCCATTTGCAATGTGCCGCATGAGACACACTGGCCGCGCCAGCCAATATCACGAAATGAAAACACGTATAGGGCTGTGCTCAAATTTCACATTAGAGAGTACCGTAATCGTCAGTGAATTTATTCCAAAAAGAACGATTCTGTCAAACTTCGGCAGGTACCAGCCTATCGACCAGTCAGTCTAGCAAACATAGCTTACAAAATATTAATGAAAATAATGGCCAGAAGGTTGCAGAGCATATTCAAAGAAAAAAATTGACTCGCCATCCTGGCCCTGTGAAAGTGGATGTCCAGCGACTCAGCTGTTGAAAACCACCACTACAATTGATGAGGGGGTATGCAATGATTTATTGCTTTGGAGTAACCGTAGTAATTGTAACTTAGAAAAATGGTAGTAATGGGGGTAATAGTAATTATGACAGCACGCTGCCGCACATAGAGGTGCTGCAACAACATTGAAATCCGTTGCTAGGCTGGTTCTTTTATATACCAAAGGCTAGGGACGGCACTCCCCACGTAGCAAGCTGCCGTCGGCGTGGCAGCTTGCGCAACAGTAATCTTAATCGGGGAACGTATGCGGGGAAGGCTACATGTTTCGCATTGTTATCAGGAGCGCCTTATCATCAATTATGTGGTTTGGATAATTATTTTGTGCTTGTTCTTTATTGAAACGTATGCTGTTCTGTATGTTGTATGCGTGATTCCAAAGAATGTATGCACTGTTCGCTTCACTTTGCTGACTGCGTGAAGCCTCTGCTTTACGGTGGTACGGGCCCCTGCTTCTGGCCCTGCACTTCTGCCGGGATCGGCCCACATTTTTGCTGACGGGCGCGGACACGAAAAATGCTGACCGACTAGAGACTAACAACTTCGTTGTAATAGTGGACCCGCATCAAACATGTGGAGTAAAGGGCAGAAACATGTTTGACAACATTCACAAGGCGAGGTGTGTATTAGAGTGTTGCGATGCCATGAAAGGTGCAGTCGCGATGCTCCAGATTGATTCCGAGAAAGCCTTTGACCACGTTTCGCATGACTTGCTTACGAACAGGCTTTAGAACAGGCGAATACTGGTACAGTCATGACTCATAACAGAAGTCGTTTTTATGGCATACAGCAGTTGGCTGATTGTTAACAAAGAGGTGGGGAATGTTATCCAAGTGCGGCGCTCAGCTCACCAAGGATTTCATATTTCTCCTCTCCTTTTTCGCATGTTTATTGAAACCTTCTGCCTAAGTATTATAAAACTCAATATAATGCGTGGCATCAGGCTTCATACATGTGAAGTACGCGTTTTGGCCAATGCAAATAATGTAGCTGTTTTTTGTTCAAATCGCGAAGGTATTGCGCAGGTTACTGACATAGTAAAACGCTTTTGGGATGTAAGCGGTAGTGCAGTCAATTGGGAAAAATGTCTTGGTTTTTGGCATGGGGATCGGAATCTCACGCCACAGTGTTTTTCCTTAATATGTAGTGGGTAACAACACCATTGAGTATTTAAGCGTACCCCTATAACATTACATTGACAGTAATCCTTACTGACGGAAACAGACGGAAGAAATCATGGAAGAGACCGAAGCATGGTGGGACAAATATTTATATATTTTTGCTCGCGCTGCAATTTGCAATTTGTTCTTCATTAGTAAACTGTGGTACGTGTTGCAAGTGCTCTACTGTTCCCGAACAAATTGGCAAAGACTTTATCGGGTTTGTGCCGTGTTTATGTGGGGATCGACATGGGAACGAACAAGCCGGACGAACCTCTTTTGGCATTTCAGCGATGGGCGGCTTGAGTTTATCGCATTTATTTCTGAAACGGGTTGTAAAGCGTTTTATGCACTTTCGAGATGTTCAGGATCGTTTCCTACAGCGCACAGTTTGCCAAGTACGTATAGCCAGTGCCTTGCCCCAGTTTGTCGTCTCTGAATTTCAATAAAAGAGAAGGTCGACTACAGGGTTACCTTAAAGAGGTTGTTGGGTCGTGCGTGTCGCTTCCTGGCCGCACAATTTTCGTTTGAATATTTGATCACAGTGCCCAGTAAAAAAATTTATAAGGATTTATGCGATGTTTTTTCCCAATTCCATTGCAGTGGACTCAGTTTTCTGGGAGAACATAGCGATAAGTGCTGAAAAGTGTAAAAAACACGCCTGTGCTTCCGGGAGTGAAAACTTTCTTCTTTAAACTGCATGCTGACATTCTGGGAAAACACGGGGACGGCGGAAGATGGAAATTCAAGACGATGGGCAAAACGAGAACAAGGTGAATGTGGGAGTCAACGTTTCGACAAGTGGACTTGCCTTTTTCAAGGCGACATATGCTTTCCTCTCAGGTGAGGTTCATCTAAAGGGGAGATGGGTTCTTGTCTTTTTCAAGGCGACATATGCTTTCCTCGGCCCAGTACACGTATACTTATGCATATACAGTATCCATATACATACTTTCCTCGGCACAGTAGGTGGGGTTCTTCTAAAGGGAAGAGGGGAACCCCTCTCCCCTTTAGAAGAACCCCACCTATATATACTGTGCCGAGGAAAGCATATGTCACCATGAAAAAGGCAAGTCCACTTGTCGAAATGTTGACTCCCGCTTTCACCTTGTTCTCGTTTTGCCCATGCTGGCATTTTGCCAGTTAAGACATGGCTGTGTGAAATGGGATTCTTCGATCCGTGGAGTTACCACCGTTTCTTGTGCCGCAAACCAGAAGCGATTGAGCACCTGTTCAGAAAGCACTATAAAAAAAATTCGGTGTAACGAGCGGGCGGAGGTAAGAAATGAAATGCGAAGAAACAAAAGAAGTGATCGTTGCCAGGAGGGATAAAAAATGTAACCTTTCTGTAATCAGTCGAATCGAATGCACTTCCAATAGAGCGCGGTGTGGGAGCACGAACGGAATTCCCGGTTGACACTTAATTAAGAATTAAATTATGGGGTTTTACGTGCCAAAACCACAATCTGATGATGAGGTACACCGTATATGGTGTACCTCAAAATTAGTCCGCAGCTCCCCACTATAGTGGGGAGCTTCGGACTAATTTTGACCCCTGTCGTTCTTTATCGGGCACCTAAATATAAGTACACGCGTGTTTTTGCATTTCGCCCCCATCGAAATGCGGTCGCCGTGGCTGGGATTTGATCCCACGACCTCTTGCTTAGCAGCGAAACACCAAAGCCATACAAGCAACCACGGCGGGCCCAGTTAGCACTCCACCGAAGTATTGTGATTGCTCATTAAAAGCGTCATCATCGCACCCTCCTCCCCCTTTTATCCTTCGCGTTTGAGTTTTGACCTTTTCACTTGCTGTTTCCGGACACGGTATATGCATTATCAGTGGCAAACACTGACTCATTTACTGTGCCCGCGCACACTATCTCGATAGGCACCTGGGATCCGTCAACACGCTCTAGATAACAATCCTGCGCGTCTTGGTGCTGCGGTTGAAAACTGTCGCTTTGGATGAAAGGTGATGGCCAGGGGTGGTGGTGCTAAACATTGTCCACGTACTTTACTGAAATGTAGTTTGTTGGCCTTCGCCCGTTAAACGTCACTACCATCACTACTCTAAGTGCACGCAGGTCTTTTGTTATCTAGGCAGCGTTGAATCCTTGGGTATAGTACTGCATTTCCTTTTTTTAAGGACAATATCTTTCTTAACGAGTTCCGTCATTTTTCTATATAGACTATGTGTGTTTCTAGCCTCTTTCATGGGCCAATTCAGGAGATAATGCAGTCTAAAAAATTACGGCTGAACCAATCTCAAGATGACTGTCGACGGCAATACGATCAGCATTCAAGGAATGCAGCGACACACCGTATTGCTGAAGTCACGTTTATTTAAAATCTGTAGCTGTCACTCTGAGACTTTCGTTGCTTCGGCAAAACGCGACATACACTATCACCGGCATCGGCCGACCTTGGTATGGCACTCGCTTGAAAAGGTAGCCCATGAGGAGCATGACGACGACGCAGTGACAAAGATGGAATGACGTCGATGGGTCGACAAATGCTGTATGACGACGATGACATGACGACAATGAGAAGACGTTTCTGAAATGATGGCGATGATATCACGACGACAGTGGGACGACGGCATGAGGACAACGACGGTGTGACGGCGTGACGGCCGCTGGATCACGAAGACCGTATTACGACGACGGCGTGATGACGATGGCCTGACGACGACGGCATGACGAGAGTTCGATGACGAAGCTGAAGTGACGGCGATAGAGCAACCACGATGGCATCACGACGACGGTATGACAATGAATGCCTAGCTGCTGTGCGATGACAATGGCGACCACGACGGCATGACGACGTTATGACAACGGATGCATGACAGCGACTTTCTCACGACGACGCAATGCTGACGATGGAACGACGAAGGTAGCATGACGACGATGGCATGACGACATTGGGGTGTAGTTTCCGTAGTGATGACGATGGTAAAACTATAGCCTGACAGAGACGGCACTGATATGACGTTGACTGTGTGACCACGGCAGAGTGGGATGACGAAGTTAAAATGACAATGAAACCACCACGATGACATCGCGACGAATGTATGACGACGAAACAATGACAATATAAGAACATTTGGATGATGAGTGTATGACGACGATATCGTGATCACAATGGCGTGACGATTATGATGAAGTTTAAAAATTATGGGGTTTTCTGATTATGAGACACGCCGTAGTGGGAAACTCGGGAAATTTGGACTATCTGGGGTTCTTTAACGCGCACTGTTACGTTTCGCCTACAACGCGCGGTAATGCCGGCGCGGATGCAACGGACGCCGGGGCTTTGTTCAAAGCGGCGGACATTTTGGCCCGTCCGACGCCGCCGCAACGCCTACCCGCCAAGCGTGTCCAGGCGTGTTTCAGCGCCACGTGTCTTCGTGTGTGTGTGTGTGTGTGTGCCCACGCTTGTCAAAGCGCGGCATCAGGGGAGCGGAGCTCCCCAAGTGAAGGTTGGCGATGCGTCACTACACTCGGTTCAGCAGGTCTCTCGGCCCGACAGTTCGCGCCGTCGTGGGGTCATGCTCCGCCGTCCCGTGACCTTCATCCCGTGACCTTCATCCCGTGACCTTCTCTTTTGGACCGCGACGCCGAGGGTATAAGAGCAGCTGCCCCCGGACGCCAGGAGAGAGGCTCCGATTTGTACTGTTGAGTTACGTGCTCTCTCGTCTCTCCACTTCGGTCGACCTGACCGGCCGCTCTTTTGCTATGTTAGAATAAACAAGTTGTTCTGTTACCAGTCTTCTCATGCTTTGCCGGGACCTTCGGATGCTTCCAGTGCCCCAGGCCGCCAGGCCAACGCTACCCTTGGGGCTTGCGACCCATTGGCAATAACAGGCGTCAGCACCGAGACCCCAACAACTCGTGCCAGCGGTGCGATTCCAACATCTGGTTGCCAGCGGTGAGATCGCGACAACGGAGGCCAGCAGCGAAGAGATGCGGTTGAATGTATGCTGAGCAGCACAACGACCATCCGGGAGCAGCGCAACGAGCCCTGTGTGATGACTGGTTGCCTGCAGCGGAACGACTGCGCTGAAGTCTTGGCTGCGAGGTTTGGTGAGTGCGGGACTTTCTTCTTCTGAGTTTTGCCAGGCTTTTGTTAGTGTTAGAAACAGAGCTGGTAATTGGGGTTGTCGTTGCTGCCGGGTTAGTTTGCGGCAAGACAATAGTAGGCAGTAGAGAAAGCAGCATTCAGAGCAGCCATGGATTTGAAGTCGTTGCGCAAACCGATATTGCTGGAGCTTGCAAGAGAGTTGGGTCTGGATGTCTCAGACAAACTCAGAAAACCAGAACTGCTAAGGGCTATTCTTGAGTTAGAAGCTGAGGATGACGAGCTGTCGGATTGCCTTGAGACCATTGAGGAGCGGGCAAAAAGACATGAGCGCGAACTTATAGAACAGAAAGAAAAAGAAGAGCGTGAACACGCTTTGGAAATGAAGCGTCTCGAGTTAGAGATGGAACGCGCTCGTAATGGAAGTCAGGCACACGGTGCAGGAGAACGAGTATTGTTCAAAATGACTGACCTGATGCGGCCGTTTAAGCTTGGAGAGGACATTGGTTTGTTCCTGGTTAACTTTGAGCGAACGTGCGAGAAGCAGGGGTTCTCTCGGGAAACGTGGCCACAGCGCTTGCTCACTTTGCTACCCGGCGAGGCGGCCGACGTAGTCGCTCGCTTGGAGAGAGAGGAGGCAGAGGATTTCGACAAAGTGAAATCGAGTCTGCTAAAAAAGTACCGGCTGTCAGCGGAGGCGTTCCGTCGGAAGTTTCGGGAAAATGAGAAAGGCAGAAGTGAGTCATATACAGAGTTTGCGTACAGGCTTATGTCAAACATGCAGGAGTGGCTCAAAGAAGAGAAAGCGTTTGGTGACCACGAGAAAGTTCTGCAGTGTTTCGGGCTAGAACAGTTTTATAGTCGGTTACCTGAGAACGTGCGGTACTGGGTCTTGGATAGGCCAGACGTTAGTACGGTGGCTAGAGCCGCTGAGTTAGCCGAGGAGTTTGTGACGCGTCGGGCTCGTGGAGCTAAGGACGGTCAAAAGGGTGAATTTGGCTCCAAGTTTGAGAGGCCGAAGTTCACACCCATGAGAGCAAAGGGGGATACACGTAGTGCGGATGCGAGTGAAAGCAGTCCGACCGAACGTAAGGAGACGGCGGCAACCGAAGCCGAACGCAGAAAGCGGTTCGAGATGAGGCAAGCGCGCGTTTGTTATACGTGCCAGAAGCCGGGTCACTTTTCGGCGCAGTGTCCAGAAACAAAAACACAAGTCGTGTTTTTGTCTATATGCAGCACTGACGAGAACATGAAGCTTCTCGAGCCTTACATGCGAGACCTCCTCGTGAACGGGAAAGAGTGCCGAGTGCTTCGCGATTCCGCAGCTACAATGGATGTAGTTCACCCCTCTTACGTAGAACCCGATATGTTCACGGGCGAGTGCGCATGGATCAAGCAAGCAGTGGAAGCTCATAGCGTGTGTCTGCCGGTAGCAAAAGTGCTTATTGAAGGACCTTTCGGAGCACTTGAGACGGAGGCCGCAGTGTCATCTATGCTGCCCCCCCAGTACCCGTACCTATTTTCGAACAGGTCCGATCACCTCCTGCGCGAGAAGGGGCTTTTGTTTGGTGAGGCTAGCGTTCAGGCCTTAACCAGATCGAAGGTTCGGGAGCTCGCTGCAAAGGCGGTAGTTGCGGGGCCGACGTTGTTGAACGATGAGAGAGGGTCAGAGGCGCAGCAAGCTGGTATTCAGAGCACGCCCGAACGGGATAAAATTGAGCCTGTAGCGTTAAAGGCACCAGATACTGGAGAGGAAAATCCCGACACGGGAAAGTTAGAAGAGCTGTCTCCAGATTTGCTCATCGCGCCTACGTCAGACGGACTTAACAGGTTGCTAAAAGTCAGCCGGTCGGCTTTGATAGCCGAGCAAAAGAAGGATGGCAGCCTAGAAAACATACGCTGCATTATCAAGGAAGGTATCGCCAAGAAAAATGCTCGCTTTGTGGAAAGAGGTGGGGTCCTGTACCGGAAGTATCTAGACCGCAGGGGAGTGGAGTTCGATCAGCTGATCGTGCCTCAATGCTATCGTCAGGATCTGTTGCGCTTGTCACATGGGGGTTCGTGGTCCGGACACCTAGGAGTTAAGAAAACTAAGGACCGTCTCTTGCAGGAGTACTATTGGCCAGGGTGTTTTCGGGACGCAGACCACTTTGTGAAGACATGCGACACCTGTCAGCGGGTGGGCAAGCCAGGGGACAAATCGAGGGCGCCGTTGAAGTTGGTACCTATCATTACGGAGCCTTTTAGACGGCTCGTTATTGATACAGTGGGACCTCTGCCGGTAACAGCCACGGGGTACCGACACATTTTGACTGTGATCTGCCCAGCGACAAAGTTCCCTGAAGCAGTGCCGCTTAAAGAACTCAGCTCAGTTGAGATAGTCAATGCACTACTGTCCATATTTGCGCGAGTTGGTTTTCCTGCAGAAATCCAGTCAGATCAGGGTACAGTGTTTACTAGCGCTTTGACGACAGCCTTTCTCGAAAGGTGCGGGGTAAGGCTGTTACACAGCTCAGTGCACCACCCCCAGTCGAATTCCGTTGAGAAGCTCCACTCCGTCATGAAGCGCGTGTTGAGAGCATTGTGTTTTGAACATCAAACTGACTGGGAGCTGTGTCTGCCTGGAGTGATGTTTGCATTAAGGACCGCGCCGCATGCGGCTACGGGGTTTTCGCCAGCTGAGCTGGTGTACGGTCGCTCGCTGCGATCTCCGCTTCGCATGCTTCGAGAATCATGGGAAGGCAGGGGCGACGACCCAGTCGTGGTAGAGTACGTGCTTAAGCTCCTCGAACGCTTAAGAAGGGCACAGGAGTTGTCAGGTGAAGCAATGGCAGAGGCCCAGCAGAGGGCCAAGGTTTATTATGATCGGACAGCCAGGGCCCGTCGTTTTGAGGTGGGCGATGAGGTCATGATATTGCGCACATCGCTAAAGAACAAACTCGACGTGCAGTGGGAGGGCCCAGCACGGATTGTTCAAAAACTGTCGGACGTTAACTACGTGGTGAGTCTGCCAGGAAAGCGGAAAGCACAGCAAGTTTACCACTGTAATCTGCTCAAACCCTATAAGCAACGGGAAGCAGTGGTGTGCATGATGGTAAACGTGCCCGAAGAGCTTCCGGTCGAGCTTCCGGGACTAGGCTCAGTGACAAACAGGAAAGACGCCGATCAAGTCATTAGTGACTTAATAAGTAAAGCATCGCTGTCGCCTGAGCAGAAAACAGAACTACACCAGCTCTTACAAGAGTTTCAAGGTCTGTTCTCTGAGAGGCCTGGTAGGACTTCTGTCCTTACTCATGACATAGAACTTACCTCCCCAGAGCCAGTACGATCCAAGGCGTACCGGGTGTCACCCCGCCAGAGCGATATTATGGAGGCTGAGGTAAAGAAAATGCTACAGCTCGGTGTTATTGAAGCGGATGAGAGTGATTATACCTCCCCTTTGATTTTAGTTGAGGTACCGGGCAAGGAACCTCGTCCTTGCGTCGACTACCGCAGGCTTAATTCCATCACTAAGGATCAAATTTATCCGATCCCTAACATCGAGGAGCGCCTTGAGAGAGTGAGTAGCGCTCAGTTTATTTCCACCCTAGATCTTGTCAGGGGTTATTGGCAGGTTCCACTTACAGAAGAGGCTAGTAGGTATGCGGCGTTCATTTCACCAATGGGGACATTCCGTCCTAAAGTTTTGAGTTTTGGTTTGAAAAACGCGCCATACTGCTTTTCAAGCCTCATGGATAAAGTGTTGCGGGGACAGCAAGAATTCGCTTTACCGTATCTAGACGACGTAGCGATATTCTCCGCATCCTGGCCTGAACATATGGCGCACTTGCGGGCAGTGCTAACCCGCCTGCGCGATGCGGGCTTGACAGTCAAGGCTCCCAAGTGCCAGTTAGCACAGGCCGAGGTTGTCTACCTCGGACACGTGATTGGTCGGGGTCGTCGCCGCCCCTCTGAAATAAAGGTGGCCGCTGTGCGAGACTTCCCGCAACCGCGCACGAAGACCGATATTCGGTCGTTCTTAGGTGTCGCCGGCTACTATCAGAGGTACATCCCCAGGTACTCTGATATCGCGGCTCCCTTGACGGATGCTCTAAGAAAGACAGAGCCGCAAACAGTCGTCTGGGATGAGACGAAGGAAAGAGCTTTTAGCGCCCTAAAGAGCGCCCTAACAAGCCAGCCTGTGCTACGATCGCCCGACTACACAAAAGGGTTCGTTGTTCAGTGTGATGCTAGTGAGCGAGGCATGGGCGTTGTACTGTGCCAACGGGAAAATGGAGAAGTAGAACACCCCGTCCTGTATGCTAGTCGTAAGCTGACCAGTCGTGAGCAGGCGTATAGCGCCACCGAGAAAGAGTGTGCGTGTATCGTGTGGGCCGTTCAGAAATTGTCATGTTACCTAGCTGGCTCAAGGTTTATCATTGAGACGGATCACTGCCCTCTCCAATGGCTGCAGACCATCTCTCCCAAAAATGGCCGCCTCCTGCGCTGGAGCCTCGCTTTGCAACAATATTCCTTTGAGGTGCGTTACAAAAAGGGGAGTCTCAACGGTAACGCCGATGGCTTAAGTCGAAGCCCCTAACGTGGGAATCAGCCTCAAAATTGCTTGTTACTGATGTTTTTCTTCCTGAGGCAGGATTTTTAACCTATTGCTTTTGTGTAGTGTTTCAAAGTGATGATGTGCTTTTTAGTGCAATTTTTCCGATTTGTGGACGCGTTCTGAGTGCTGCTAAACTACTGTAAGGAACTATACCAGTATAAAAGGGGGAAGAGCCTGGCAGGGCTTAGTGAGGGTTGTGCCGTGCTTGCTGACTGAGCGGTTGACTTTTGGCGTGGTTCTAACGCTTGCCGGAAACGAGAACAAAAATGTCAACTCTCCCGAAGTCACTTTGCAGTGTCCTGTGTGCACCTGAACGTGAGAACGAGGCCTTCTCTGTGCGCTACGCCCAAGGACGCCCAACTTCGGTTATGAGCATCATCGAGCGACATCCCTCCGGACAGCGGATGCAGTCCCCTGACCATCGGGATCTCCTTCCCCCGGCGGGGCGGTCTGTTACGTTTCGCCTACAACGCGCGGTAATGCCGGCGCGGATGCAACGGACGCCGGGGCTTTGTTCAAAGCGGCGGACATTTTGGCCCGTCCGACGCCGCCGCAACGCCTACCCGCCAAGCGTGTCCAGGCGTGTTTCAGCGCCACGTGTCTTCGTGTGTGTGTGTGTGTGTGTGCCCACGCTTGTCAAAGCGCGGCATCAGGGGAGCGGAGCTCCCCAAGTGAAGGTTGGCGATGCGTCACTACACTCGGTTCAGCAGGTCTCTCGGCCCGACAGTTCGCGCCGTCGTGGGGTCATGCTCCGCCGTCCCGTGACCTTCATCCCGTGACCTTCATCCCGTGACCTCTTTTGGACCGCGACGCCGAGGGTATAAGAGCAGCTGCCCCCGGACGCCAGGAGAGAGGCTCCGATTTGTACTGTTGAGTTACGTGCTCTCTCGTCTCTCCACTTCGGTCGACCTGACCGGCCGCTCTTTTGCTATGTTAGAATAAACAAGTTGTTCTGTTACCAGTCTTCTCATGCTTTGCCGGGACCTTCGGATGCTTCCAGTGCCCCAGGCCGCCAGGCCAACGCTACCCTTGGGGCTTGCGACCCATTGGCAATAACAGGCGTCAGCACCGAGACCCCAACAACTCGTGCCAGCGGTGCGATTCCAACAGCACCTAAATCGAAGTACACGGGTGTTTGCACGTTTCGCCCCCATCGAAATGCGGTCGCCGTGGCCGAGATTCGATCCGATACAACAAACAAGAAACTTATGGACGCGCCTAATTCGAGAATTACTACCTCTTAATGCGCACTCAATTGGATCGCTGTCTGAAGGCCTTCGGGCCTCGCCGAAGGCAACAAAGAGCGCCAGGCATACGCTGCCCTCTGTTCTCGTCTGCCACTTTGTGTGTCCGGGGCTTGCTTTTTAGTCTCTGAAAAGGAGGCTGTAAACGGGGGAAGAATTGCCAGCCCCTTTTTTTTCCTCACTTTTTCGGCGCTTTCTACTGCAGTGACCGTCTGACTGGTACTGTTTGTACACGCATATCTCCGCCCGGTTGAACCTTTCAGCCGCACCTCTACTCGCAGAGACGCGTGCTGATTTATTGTTAGGGGACGCCTTCGTTTTCTCACCAGCCACAACGAGCCCTTTGAAGTTCTGCGTGATGGCCTGTTCCCTTGTCTTACGGGATGTGGTGTGGCGACTTTCTCTATTCTTCGCAGAGCCGAATATTTGGCTCGCTTGATCTTGCGCTGTTTAACCGATTTTTGCCATGCCAGGCGATCGCCTAAGGCACCTCTGAAACTTCCCGAGCGTTGGGTTCTTGCCCTGCTGGACCGCCCTGGCATTCTCCTCTCCTTTTGACGATTCCGGAAAGTCGCCCAAGTGCGGAGGTACGAGGGAGTTTTTTAGCACCTCTTGAACCTTTTGGGGCTGTTTAAACTGGTCTCGTCTCCGCAAGGAACGTCCTCCGGAATAGTCCTTGTTTCTACTTTCGCGACGTAATTGCTCTCTTCTTCCGTCGCGATTCCTTTTTCAACAACCTTCAGTAGGTCTAAAGAGCTTTCTGAATGTGCTAGCACCGAATTAGTCTCCAATTCCTCTGCTAGCCCTTGCTGTGGTATTCTCACTGGCCCGAATGCCTCCTCGCTAGCACTTTTTCAATGATTTCACTAGCTATGTGCTGTGCTTCCTGAGTGTGACCCAAACGTGTCATTCATAAATTCTTCAAGATCCCTCTTTGACCTTCCGGGATGGACGTATACGGTGGCGACGATTCCGTACCCAGACTGCACGGTGACTGCACTAGCTTGAGCCACCGGAAACTGTCTTCGTCGGCAACTTAGTCCAGTCATTCTATCCTGGGGGAGGGTGAAGGTACGCGACTCCATGAGCACCCAATCGGTCATGATCTTGATCCCCCGTCTCTAAGCAGCATGCGAGGGGCTTCGCTTTGAGCTGAGCCAGACGGCCTGTATGCACGTGACACATCAAATTTTACCCAAATGTGCACTGCATCGCGCGCATCGCCTTCACTATACTCGATCTCTTTGCTCAGTGGCTATGGTGTTAGGCTGCTGAGCAAAAGGTCGCGGGATTGAATCCCGGCCACGGCGGCCGCATTTCGATGGGGGGCGAAATGCGAAAAAGACCCGTGTACTTAGATTTAGGTGCACGTTGGTGGTCGAAATTTCCGGAGTCCTCCACTACGGCGTGCCTCATAATCAGAAAATGGTTTTGGCACGTAAAACCCCATAATTTAATTTCATTTTTTTTATAATGACCTATCGAAGTACACCGACGGCACCGTTCCCGAGTCCGTCCTTCACGTCGACGTTGAACGTGACCATGTAGGGTTTGCTCTGAGTGAGCAGTATCGCATGGAGTAAATTGTCCATTTATACATGCGTCATACTGGCCACTGTTGGAACCTCAGTGCTGACGCCCGTTATTGCAAATGGGTCGCAAGCCCCGAGGGTAGCGTTGGCCTGGTGGCCTGGGGCACTGGAAGCATCCGAAGGTCCCGGCAAAGCATGAGTCAACTGGTAACAGAACAACTTGTTTATTCTAACATCGCAAAAGAGCGGCCGGTCAGGTCGACCGAAGTGGAGAGACGGGAGTGCACGTTGCTCAACAGAAGAAATCGGAGCCTCTCTCTTGGCGTCCGGGGGCAGCCGCTCTTATACTCTCGGAGTTGAGGGCAAGAGGAAGGCCTCGTGACGAGACCACGTGACGGCGGATACGGACAGACTGAGAGACACGTTGAGACGAGTGTAGTGACGCATCGCCAAGCTGGCGCCTGTCAGACCTCCTCGCTTCACACTTGGGGAGCTCCTCTCCCCGGCTGCCGCGCTTTGACAAGCGTGGGCACACACACACACACGCACACACGAAGACACGTGGCACTGAAACACGCCTGGACGCGCTTGGCGGGGAGGCTTTGCGGGAGCTCCGAACGGGCCAAAATGTCCGCCGCTTTGAACGAAGCCCCGGCGTCCGTTGCATCCGCGCCGGCTATACCGCGCGTCGTAGGCGAAACGTAACAGACCGCCCCGCCGGGGGAAGGAGATCCCGATGGTCAGGGGACTGCATCCGCTGTCCGGAGGGATGTCGCTTGATGATGCTCATAACCGAAGTCGGTCGTCCTTCGGCGTTTCTTGAGCGCAGCGCAGAGAAGGCCTCGTTCTCTCGTTCAGGTTCACACAGGACACTGCAAAGTGACTTCGGGAGAGTTGACATTTTTGTTCTCGTTCCCGGCAAGCGTTAGAACTACGCCGAAAGTCAACCGCTCAGTCAGCAAGCACAGCACAACCCTCACTAAGCCCTGCCACGCTCTTTCCCCTTTTATACTACTGCCTAGTTCCTTACAGTAGTTTAGCAGCACTCAGAACGCGTCCACAAATCGGAAAATTGCACTAGAAAGCACATCATCACTTTGAAACACTACACAAAAGCAATAGGTTAAAAATCCTGCCTCAGGAAGAAAAACATCAGTAACAAGCAATTTTGAGGCTGATTCCCACGTTAGGGGCTTCGACTTAAGCCATCGGCGTTACCGTTGAGACTCCCCTTTTTGTAACTCACCTCAAAGGAATATTGTTGCAAAGCGAGGCTCCAGCGCAGGAGGCGGCCATTTGTGGAAGAGATGGTCTGCAGCCATTGGAGAGGGCAGTGATCCGTCTCGAAGCATGCGAAGCGGAGATCGCAGCGAGCGACCGTACACCAGCTCAGCTGGCGAAAACCCCGTAGCCGCATGCGGCGCGGTCCGTAATGCAAACATCACCCCAGGCAGACACAGCTCCCAGTCAGTTTGATGTTCAAAACACAATGCTCTCAACACGCGCTTCATGACGGAGTGGAGCTTCTCAACGGAATTCGACTGGGGGTGGTGCACTGAGCTGTGTAACAGCTTTACCCCGCACCTCTCGAGAAAGGCTGTCGTCAAAGCGCTAGTAAACACTGTGCCCTGATCTGATTGGATTTCCGCAGGAAAACCAACTCGCGCAAATATGGACAGTAGTGCATTGACTATCTCAACTGAGCTGAGTTCCTTAAGCGGTACTGCTTCAGGGAACTTTGTCGCTGGGCAGATCACAGTCAAAATGTCTGTACCCTGTGGTTGTTACCGGCAGAGGTCCCACTGTATCAATAACGAGCCGTCTAAAAGGCTCCGTAATGATAGGTACCAACTTCAACGGCGCCCTCGATTTGTCCCCTGGTTTGCCCACCCGCTGACAGGTGTCACATGTCTTCACAAAGTGGTCTGCGTCCCGAAAACACCCTGGCCAATAGTACTCCTGCAAGAGACGGTCCTTAGTTTTCTTAACTCCTAGGTGTCCGGACCACGAACCCCCATGCGACAAGCGCAACAGATCCTGACGATAGCATTGAGGCACGATCAGCTGATCGAACTCCACTCCCCTGCGGTCTAGATACTTCCGGTACAGGACCCCACCTCTTTCCACAAAGCGAGCATTTTTCTTGGCGATACCTTCCTTGACAATGCAGCGTATGTTTTCTAGGCTGCCATCCTTCTTTTGCTCGGCTATCAAAGCCGACCGGCTGACTTTTAGCAACCTGTTAAGTCCATCTGACGTAGGCGCGATGAGCAAATCTGCAGATAGCTCTTCTAACTTTCCCGTGTCGGGCATTTCCTCTCCAGTATCTGGTGCCTTCAACGCTACAGGCTCAATTTTATTCAGTTCGGACGTGCTCTGAATATCAGCTTGCTGCGCCTCTGACCCTTTTTCATTGTTCGACAACGTCGGCCCCGCAATTACCGCCTTTGCAGCGAGCTCCCGAACCTTCGATCTGGTTAAGGCCTGAACGCTAGCCGCACCAAACAAAAGCCCCTTCTCGCGCAGGAGGTGATCGGACCTGTTCGAAAATAGGTACGGGTACTGGGGGGGGCAGCATAGATGACACTGCCGCCTCCGTCTCAAGCGCTCCGAAAGGTCCTTCAATAAGCACTTTTGCTACGGGCAGACACACGCTATGAGTTTCCACGGCTTGCTTGATCCATGCGCACTCGCCCGTGAACATATCGGGTTCTACGTAGGAGGGGTGAACTACATCCATCGTAGCTGCGGAATCGCGAAGCACTCGGCACTCTTTCCCGTTCACGAGGAGGTCTCGCATGTAAGGCTCGAGAAGCTTCATGTTCTCGTCAGTGCTGCATAAGGACAAAAACACGACTTTTGTTTTTGTTTCTGGACACTGCGCCGAAAAGTGACCCGGCTTCTGGCACGTATAACAAACGCGCGCTTGCCTCGTCTCGAACCTCTTTCTGCGTTCGGCTTCGGTTGCCGCCGTCTCCTTACGTTCGGTCGGACTGCTTTCACTCGCATCCGCACTACGTGTGTCCCCCTTTGCTCTCATGGGCGTGAACTTCGGCCTCTCAAACTTGGAGCCAAATTCACCCTTTTGACCGTCCTTAGCTCCGCGAGCCCGACGCGTCACAAACTCCTCGGCTAGCTCGGCGGCTCTAGCCACCGTACTAACGTCTGGCCTATCCAAGACCCAGTACCGCACGTTCTCAGGTAACCGACTATAAAACTGTTCTAGCCCGAAACACTGCAGAACTTTCTCGTGGTCACCAAACGCTTTCTCTTCTTTGAGCCCCTCCTGCATGTTTGACATTAGCCTGTAGGCAAACTCTGTATATGACTCACTTTTGCCTTTCTCATTTTCCTGAAACTTCCGACGGAACGCCTCCGCTGACAGCCTGTACTTTTTTAGCAGACTCGATTTCACTTTGTCGAAATCCTCGGCCTCCTCTCTCTCCAAGCGAGCGACTACGTCGGCCGCCTCGCCGGGTAGCAAAGTGAGCAAGCGCTGTGGCCACGTTTCCCGAGAGAACCCCTGCTTCTCGCACGTTCGCTCAAAGTTAACCAGGAACAAACCAATGTCCTCTCCAAGCTTAAACGGCCGCATCAGGTCAGTCATTTTGAACAATACTCGTTCTCCTGCACCGTGTGCCTGACTTCCATTACGAGCGCGTTCCATCTCTACCTCGAGACGCTTCATTTCCAAAGCGTGTTGACGGTCGCGCTCTTCTTTTTTTCTCTTGTTGCTCTCGCTCTATCTGTTCTTTACGTTCACGCTCATCTTTCTCTTTCTGTTCTTTAAGTTCGCGCTCCTGTCTTTTTGCCCGCTCCTCAATGGTCTCAAGGCATTCCGACAGCTCGTCATCCTCAGCTTCTAACTCAAGAATAGCCCTCAGCAGTTCTGGTTTTCTGAGTTTGTCTGAGACATCCAGACCCAACTCTCTTGCAAGCTCCAGCAATTTCGGTTTGCGCAACGACTTCAAATCCATGGCTGCTCTGAACGCTGCTTTCTCTACTGCCTACTATTGTCTTGCCGCAAACTAACCCGGCAGCAACGACAACCACAATTACCAGCTCTGTTTCTGACACTAACAAAAGCCTGGCAAAACTCAGTAGAAGAAAGTCCCGCACTCACCAAACCTCGCAGCCAAGAATTCAGCGCAGTCGTTCCGCTGCAGGCAACCAGTCATCACACAGGGCTCGTTGCACTGCTCCCGGATGGTCGTTGTGCTGCTCAGCATACAGTCAACCGCATCTCTTCGCTGCTGGCCTCCGTTGTCGCGATCTCACCGCTGGCAACCAGCTGTTGTAATCCCACCGCTGGCACGAGTTGTTGTAATCTCGGCGCGGACACCTTTATTTCAAATGGGTCGCAAGCCCCGAGGGTAGCGTTGGCCTGGCGGCCTGGGGCACTGGAAGCATCCGAAGGTCCCGGCAAAGCATGAGTCAACTGGTAACAGAACAACTTGTTTATTCTAACATCGCAAAAGAGCGGCCGGTCAGGTCGACCGAAGTGGAGAGACGGGAGTGCACGTTGCTCAACAGAAGAAATCGGAGCCTCTCTCTTGGCGTCCGGAGGCAGCCGCTCTTATACTCTCGGAGTTGAGGGCAAGAGGAAGGCCTCGTGACGAGACCACGTGACGGCGGGTACGGACAGACTGAGAGACACGTTGAGACGAGTGTAGTGACGCATCGCCAAGCTGGCGCCTGTCAGACCTCCTCGCTTCACACTTGGGGAGCTCCTCTCCCCGGCTGCCGCGCTTTGACAAACGTGGGCACACACACACACACGCACACACGAAGACACGTGGCACTGAAACACGCCTGGACGCGCTTGGCGGGGAGGCTTTGCGGGAGCTCCAAACGGGCCAAAATGTCCGCCGCTTTGAACGAAGCCCCGGCGTCCGTTGCATCCGCGCCGGCTATACCGCGCGTCGTAGGCGAAACGTAACACCACCTTGGCTTGTGCGCGAACGCACTCGTCGTCGGGCCTGTATCCGAGGTACACATCAACTGCTCTAGCCTCGTGTACGTCTCGCACACCCTGTAGGGCAACATCGGAGTTGAACGCATTGACGTCCTTATTGGAGTAGGAGAGTCGCACAGCAACGGGGGCAACGGCCAAGGCTCGATCGGTGCTGACGAACCGACTCTCGATAGCGAGCACCTCTTCCGGTTGGAGGGCCCTCCCGTCCCTGATTTTCATGAGGATTGCCGAGGACGCGGCGTCCTTTTGACGCACAACCTGCCCCAGCGGGCTGAACACCTTGTTGTGACCACGTGCACGCCTAAAGACCTCGTTAGCACGAACCGGAGGCAGTTGTCGCAGATTTGACGCACATTATGATGTGCAGACCACCGAACGGCTTGTCGCACTTGCACGCGATCTGTACGTTGTTCGCCTATAGAGTCATACCCCCTACAGGCTCGTGCCCCCTTAAGCAATGGCTCATACCCCGGGCCCGTAAACGCGGCCCACATGATGATAGTTTTTTGCGCACGCACATCATGAAACGTTGGAAACTAGCCTGACAGCTCCGCTGTAATAGGCTGCTATGATGATGATGACATATCAAATTACATTACAGATTTGTCCACCTTCTCAAGGAACGTGAAAGTTTGCTGGCGTCGTTTCAACTGGTCGTTTAAGTCTAAATGACCAACGAGTGAAGGGCGCTGGGAGCAGGTTCACGAGGTGTTGGCCGACAAATTGAAACAGCGCTTCTGTTATAGGGGCCATACGTTTATGGCACGATAACGACGGCCATTTCGGGCGTTTATACCAGCCAGGGGATCACTTACGGACGATTTTTCAGTTTTTCACTGGCCCTATAGGTAGCGCCTTGCCATAAAACCCTACAGTAACGGAGCGCTTATAGAAGAACCTGACCACGAGTATCGCGGCATTGAGCCGTAACATCTTGTGGTGGTGGTGGTGGGTTGTAGCAGCAGGCGGGTTTAGCCTGGTGCTCGAAGGCGGCAATTGCTCCGCCTGAGCATGTAAGTGCGGTACGCCAATTCGTGCCCATCAAATTAGTATTTCTTAAGAATGCAAGAAGGAGACTTGAAGCTTCTTTGCGGGCTATAACTGACCTTCTGGGAAACCGTGAAACCGGGGCGTGAAACCGGCGCGGCCATGACTGCGACGAACTTCTTGTTCTTCGTGCAGGTGCTTATCGGACAATTTTCGCGGCAATGCCCCATCGAGACACAACTAGCCGGCATAAAGGAATCTGCGTCACCGGACATCGGTTCATGGTGCCGTTCTTGGCGCTGTGAAGGGATCGACGAGAGCAACGGAGAGTTCACCGGCGAGAAATTCTGCACCGTCACCTCTTTTGGTCGTTGCACGCCGCCAGTTAGACAACCATGGTCTAACATCGAGGACGACTACTGCCTATATAAGCAGCTGATGTTCCGTTCGCCTTCGGGGCGTGAAACCGGCGCGGCCGTGACTGGGTCGCTCACGAACTTCTTGTTCTTCGTGCAGGTTAGTTACGATGATGTATGTTGCACTCATCCCGTTCTTGCGCTGCCGGTTTCACCCCCTGTACTTTTTGCAAGTGTCAGTTCAAACTCGAATCTACGTAGGCAGAAAACTTTTCCGTAGGCGTCACCGCTTCACTCTTTTACGGCGGTGCGCATTTTATTTTTTGTTATTGCTATTGTGCGGCGACGTTGAAAGAAACCCGGGTCCCGGAGACGACATACTAAACCAGCTTTTGAATGGACAGAAAGAGATAAAGAGTAAGCTGAACGCTATTGAACAGTGTCAAGCTGATAATAAAAAGGCAATGTGTGACCTACCGCGCGCATGACCAAACTCGAATCACAAATTACTAAGCTAGAGGAACTGCCGAATACTGCCAGGGAGTGCAAAAAAATTTGTGAATCGCAAGAAGCTAAGCTGGAAACCCCGGTTAACAAGGTAGACGATCTCGAGAACCGGAGCACAAGGAGCAACTTGCTTTTCTAAGGGGTCCAAGATAACGACGAGCATGGAAAGTATTACGTTTCTGAAAAACACGTTTTGGAAATCTGTCGGTTCACATTAGAATGTGACGCTGTAAACATTGAAAGAGCCCACCGCCTTGGAAGGTTCCAGTCGGGAGAAAACCGACCGATAATCGTCAAATTTACCACGTTCAAAGACAAGCAGGCTGTACTGGCAAATGCAAAAAAGTTGACCGCAACAGAAAATCCGAATACTTTTCGGAGGGTGTGCGGAAAAAAAAGGAAACAGCTATGGGAGCACGCGAAGGAGCACCGAACAGAAGGCGATAAGGTAAACCTAAAGTACGACACACTATACTTAAACAAGACGAAGTATGTATATGACATATGAGTCGCTCAAACAGGTTGTACGACCTGTTTGACAGGCACGGCCACAATACTCCGCTTTCACAATACTCGTAGTAAACTGCAGAGGTATTCGCAACAAAACCGACGACTTTTTCAGTCTTCTGGAAATTGCGAAGCCAACTGCAGTAATTGGAACTCAGTCGTAGCTGGACGGCGATATAGGTGATAACGAGGGCTACGTCTGTTATAGGAAGGATCGCAGTCGTCGTGGAGGAGGTGTTTTTATTTTAATTCATGAAACTGTCGACTCCCGGAAGCTTGAAGTTGGTGTTGGCCAAGGTGAGTCAGTATGGGTTCAACTTAGGTTACAGAATGGGAAATCTCTTGCAATGTGTTCGTTTTATCGCCCACCTGGAAGCCCGGTTATAGTGCTGAGTGACCTGTCTGATATCATGGAGACAATAGACGCCGATATCTTATTCGTAGGTGGTGACTTTAACTTACCTGAAATTTATTGGTCCCGACCAAGCATTACAGGTAACTTAGGAAATGCGTCAAGTAATGACAAGGATATGCCACTCCTTCGCATTATCTCAACTGGTGCTAGAACCCACTCGAGGAAATAATATATTAGATTTGCTGTTCACTAACCTTCCCACGGTAGTGCACTCTACAATGATAGTACCTGGAATAGGGGATCATAACGCTGTTGTTTGTAACATGAACATCAGATACGCTAAAATTTTTAATTGCGGCCAGCGACGCATATATGATTACAAAAAAGCCAGTACACTTGACATATGTCGAGCACTAGACGCATATTACGATGTTTTTGA
The DNA here is from genome assembly GCF_023375885.2 of Dermacentor andersoni. Taxonomy (NCBI): domain Eukaryota; kingdom Metazoa; phylum Arthropoda; class Arachnida; order Ixodida; family Ixodidae; genus Dermacentor; species Dermacentor andersoni. The sequence goes on from NC_092814.1 coordinate 332,611,902, forward strand.
AACCTTATCAGAATCTAACGATGTGCATGAACTGTGGCGCATATTTAAAAGCAAAATCTTTGAATTGTGGGAACGATACGTTCCATCGTGGTTGATGACGTCACGGCGTGGCAAAAGTAAGCCATAGTATACGAAGGAAGTACGCAGAATCCCCAAACGAAGGCAGTATGCTTACGCTAGCTACAGAATGAACCGGTCGGCCACAAGAAAAGATAAATTGCATCAACTTACAAAAGAAATGAAAACTGCAGTGAAACAGGCTAAGGGAAAATTTTTCGGCTCCTTCCCCTCGCGAATTAAAAACCAGCCTAAAGTATTCTGGAAGCTTATCAAAATGAAGAGAAAGGACGACTTATCAATTCCTGGCAGCAATGTTCATGAAAATCTGGTCAAAGCAAAATGCTTCAACTCATTCTTTGCTTCGGTGTTCTCTGCACGTGAAAACAGCAGAAAAATGAATACGAATTTTGGCAAACTGGGTGATGAACCCATGGAAGACATTATAATTGATCAGAGAGGAATTGAACTGATACTAAAGCGGCTGGATGTTGGTAAGGCTTGCGGACCTCTGATGGCTTACCTGTTGCATTACTATCATCGTGTGCTCACTCAGTTTCGAAATATCATCGCGTTATTTTTGATAAGTCATTACAAGAAAGTGCCTTACCTGATGATTGCAAAACTGCAAATGTTGGCCCTGTGCACAAGTCGGGAGCCCGTAACAGTGTATTCAATTATCGACCCATTTCTTTGACATGTATTGTTTGCAAAGTGTTTGAACTGTAGTGAAGTGGAATGCCCGGCGCTGCCGGGAGTCGGGAGTCGCGAGCTCGAGATTGCCTGAGCTCCTCTGGTTGAGACACTCTGCCTGCTGCTCTCTTGTACTGTATTCATACTAGATTCTGGTGGAGGTGCTGCGGTTTTCCCCCAACCTGGAATTACGCACCCGAACTCTGCCATCCGTCATGCCTGACGACCCCGGCCCGACATCCCCACCGGTTACTCCAGCCATCGTATGTGCCGGTGCCCAGCGTCAGCGGGATCCTAATATCTTCAGTGGCACCGATGAGAAAGACGTTGAAGATTGGCTGCGGAATCGTATGAACGCGCCAGCAACACCAACAAATGGGACTGTCCCCTCAAGCTCGGCAACGCGATCTTATATTTATCGGGCGTCGCCAAGCCGTGGTTCAAAAACCACGAAGCTGATCTCCGCACGTGGGCTAGCTTCAAAATCAGCATCGCAGAAGTTTTCGGTCGCCCTGGCGTGCGCACACTTCGCGCTGAACAACACCTCCGAAGCCGATCCCAGCAAAGTAGTGAAACGTTCACTAGCTACATAGAGGACATCGTCGACCTCTGCCGGCGTGTCAACCCGATAGTGGCTTAATTGTTTCCCCCAGTGCAAAAAGAAGAGAAAAGAAAGAAAGGGGGGGGGGAGGCCCGCACCACCATGAGGTATAACGGGCTTAAACGCCAATCAAAATATAAAGTATTGAGGGATCATCACGAATGATGCTCCAAAATAAATTTGTATACAAAAGCCAATAAATTAAGAAAAAATTTTCGGAGCTGAAGCCAGTGGTATAATTAGGGATGTATAGAAGAAGGGAGTAAGTCATCGAGATTAGCAGCTCAGATCTACCAGGTGTCGTGCTCCTGTATGTTATGTTGAGCCTTAGGCTCCGGCAGTGATGCGCTGTGATTTGGATGCTGCAGCTTTATTGCATACCGTTGCCATGTTTTAAATAGGCCATTCGTCTTCCGTCGGTTGTGCATCTTCTTGCCAGGGCACAGAACTATGTGCCCCCTTCCTGCTGCTGGGATCCAGGTACATCGCATCTCAGCTTGGCAGGAGGCTGGGTCCGTGGTAGGCCGAGAGCAGCATGATCTGGTGATGACCTGGAAGCTCTATATCATACATGCCCGGGATGGTCACCGAGCAGGCAAAGATAAATGATGCATGCTAGTATTGGTCAAAAGGTAGTATGTTACGCAGCAGCAGAGTGATATAAAGAGATGTGCAGAGGTGGATACGAAGGGAGGTAATGTAGATGAAGCATGCAGTTAGTTCCATAGGCAACGGGGTATAGACCCCACCACGGTAGGCATAGGCATAGGGGTATAGGGTATAGACCCCACCACGGTAGGCATGTACAGTGCTAATGGCACGAACAGACATGCGAAAGTAATATGAAGGCGTGACAGAGCGAGGAGAGAGACAGAAGCCATAAAATAACAAGGGGAGTTATGAGGCATCCGGAAAGGTAATAGTAGCGGGTTGTTCCGGCACAGAGCGTAGAATGGCATGAGCTAACTGTAATAACAATGCGCGGTGTCGTTTATTTTGTAGCATCGCAGGGTACACTGCTGGCGACACATGCTCGATCCGGGAGTGAGCGCACATTTGTTCCACTATTGGCGCAGTACGTGGGCACGCAGTAAAATAGTGTTCTGCTCCCTCGCACTCCGCTCCACAAGTACACAGATTTGTGGCACTGAGATGAAATCGGTGCAAGTAATAAGGAAAGTGCCCATGTCCCGTGAAGAGGTGAACGAGTAAGCGGTTTGGAGGGAACCATTTAGGAATAGAGTGAACACTAGGCACCCAAGCGTAGAGGCAGGTGCCTCGCCCCTCCCGTTGCCAGTATTCGTGCCACTGGTTCGCGGCTATCCCAAAAAATCGCTTTCTGATCGAGCGGATGGAGTGAGCGCTCGTGCGAACTGCACCAGTAGTGCACGCAGAGGAAGCGGCGGTGTCGGCAAGCTCGTTGCCCAGTACGCCCCGGTGCCCTGGTACGTGAAATAACAGTACACCAGGTCCGTTTCTTGCCAGGAAACGCAGCACATTTCTGACTCGCCTTATCTGCTCCCCCTCACTGCGCAACCGTGTCAGGGCCACCAAAAGCGACAGACAGTCGGTGTACAAGTAGACTGTGTGGCGCAGGGTAGCTATATATGTCAGCGCCTCCTCAAACGCACACAGCTCAGTGCTGAATGCACTAGAAGCGCCAACAACCCGGTATTTGCCTACACGGACGACATGACCACCCCGATCCAAGGCTACAAACGCGGCGCCCGCCGCAGTGGTGGTGAAGGCACCGTCCGTGTAAACATGATAGACAGGAGCCCGGGAAAGCTTGTTTGCCTGTTCAGGGGTGAGGCGCGTGAAGAGGAACCGGACGCGCTCACTAGGGTGCTCCTTCCACGGGTCACAGGGGAAGCCAAGTAAGTGTGGATGAAAAGTTTCAACCCCATAATGAGTCACCTGTCGGAGTGTAAAAAAGGGAGAACTCTGCCGCCAATCGATCCAGCTCCACAGTAAGGAGGGGGGGGGGGGGCAGTTAGCTAACACATGAAGTGCCGACGTGCGCGTCGTATGGTAAGCGCCCGTCATGGCTACAAGAAGGGACCGCTGGGCAGAGAGGACACGCGTGGTAAGGTGGGTGGAGGGAAAGGGAGGCCACCAAACTGGGGACGCGTATGCGACTGCAGGTAGCAGGACCTGTCGGTATAGTCGGCGAATAATTGCCGGAGGAAGCGCGCGATGTAAACGGATAAAATTTATTAATCGAACAGCCAATACCTCTGATTTGGATTTAATATAGTCGACGTGGGCAAAGAAGTTAAGTTTATCGTCAAAGACCACACCAAGGAGCTTGATGCGATCTTTGCACTGCAAGAAAGCGCCATCCAATCGGATGGACGGCCGCTGCTTTGATGTTCCAATGTGGCCGTTGTTAAAAAATACAAAGAAAGATTTTAGATGACTGATTTGGACCTTGTTCTGTCGAGACCAATTACAGACCAAGGTAAGGACCGATTCCGCCAAGGCCTGCAGTTGCAAACGCGACGTGCCAGTAATGAGGAGAATGGTGTCGTCCGCATAGGCCTGTATATGTACTCCTTCGGGGAAGTCGAGATCTAGAAGCGAATAGATGATTACGTTCCATAATAGGGGGCTGACCGAGGATCCCTGAGGGGTGCCAATCGACGAGCGTGCAGTCACCTCACCCGCGTTCGAACGAAAGACAACCGTTCGCCCCGTCAGAAAGGACTGGAGCAGGTTGTAGAGGTTGACCGGGCAGCGGTGTTTTCGGAAAAAGAAAAGAACCGCGTCGTGCCACACGCTGTCGAAGGCCCCTGTAAAGTCTAATGAGATCAGGACGGCTGGAGTTTTGGTGGATTTCAGGGCGCACAGCCTCTGACGTAATGCGTAGAGCGCCTGAAGGGCACCAAAACCGAACTGGTGGGGGTGAAGAAGATTGTTGGAGTGCAGGAAATGGTATAGCCGGGAATTTAGTAGGCGTTCGAGGACCTTACCGAAAAGCGAGTTCATGACAAGGGGCCTGTATGCGGATGGAAGGTGCGGGGGACGAACAGGCTTCAGTGTGAAAATTATCCTGCCGACCTTCCAACAGGAGGGGAAGTGGCCCAGTTTGAGAGCACTGTTAAATACTGCCAGAAAGAAGTGGGGATGCTGCTGAAAAAGCTGGCGGACAAACATGCCTGTGAGGCCGTCGGGCCCCGGCGCCGCACGAAGGTTTCCTAGCGAGATGGCATGTTCAATCTCTGCCATGCTGAACGGGCGGTCCTTGCAGTGCCAAGGATAGGGGGAAGTGGTGAGCCGTCGAACGCACTGGTGGAACTCGCCGTCAGAGGTCGGATCGTCAGTCGCCACATGCTCACGCAAGAGCAACGCGGCGGAGTCAAGAATGGAGACCCTGGATCCTTCCGAAGAGACAGCGAGCGGGGGAAGGGGCGTCGGTGCGACGTGTTTGCCAAAAGCCAGTTTAAACGGTTTGCCAAATAGGTGCTTCGCAGTGAGGTCTCGACAGACAGTCTTTTCGAAGCTGTCTTTCGCTATTCGGATGTGGTGTTTGTAGACCGCGAATGCGTTGGCATATTGCTGCCTGAAAACCGTACGTAGCGCAGGGTGCCGTGTATGCTGAGCCCGGCGTCGCATCGCGCGTACTCTTGCCCGCTCCTCCCCCAACTGCGGGGTCCACCACGCGTTGGCCCGCTCACCCCGTTGTCGTATAACTCGCATGTGCTTTCGGGAAAGTGCATCATAGATACGGTTGAATTGGCTAGCACCACGTCTAACGAAAGGGTCGTGGAAAAGGCTCAGCGAATCACCCGTGCGAACCAATCGGAGCTCTGCAGGACGTTGAGCATCTCACATCGCGCATAAGTGCTCAGACGCTTTACTGTTACACCGGGAGTCGCACAAAGAGAAAATTCAATATACCTGTGGCCCGAGAGCGTGTCCGCGTCCGATACTGTCCAGATGTACCCCTTCCGGGCTAAAGGTATGGACAGCATCGTAACGTCGATCCACGAACTGGCGTAAGGCGTGTCGAAGGTAGGGGCAGGTGTGGGGTCGTTCAGGATGTGAAGACCATTGCCGCTGGCCAAACTTGCCAGCTGGACGCCCCGCATGTCATCAGCTACAGGGCCCCAGAGTTCGTGCTTGGCATTAAAGTCTCCGGCCAGAACAAAGTTCTGAGAGGAATGCCGCAAGAAACATTGCCAGAGCTCGTCTAGGATGGGGTCTATAGGGCGATGCGGTGGGGCGTATGTCGCTACTAGGATGAATTCCTGCCCCGGGCAAGCACAGCTGACCGCAACTACGTGGTGCGATATATATACCGGGAACAAGTCAAACCCGGGAGCTCGTGCCAGCAGCATTACGCGCGGATTCTCCGGGGCGTTGAAAGACGTTAGGGTAGGTGGTACATTGGCAATTTTGCCATCTCGGATGTGTGGCTCCGAGACGATGGCAAATGAGAACCCACCTCGATCCATGTGGTCGACCAACACCTTCATCGCGTCCCTGGTGTGGTCGATGTTGGCTTGCACGAACTTAAAGGTTTGCGTCCTAGCCATAATCGATTAAGAACCATTGATGCCGGGATGGAAAGTCTGGCCGCCAGAATATACCGGTCGCAAGCACGTGCCCGAGAGCCAACGGGTCGCGTTAAACAACCATGGGCGTGTTTCCTCGCACGCATAGACCTCATGGAAGAGGTCGCTCAAATGCCGATAGAGTGTCAAGGAAGGAAAGGCGGGCAGGAGGCGCGGAGAGGCACCGAGCACGAAAATAGGCAGGGGAGAGGAAGGAAAAAGGAGTGAGTAGAAGCGATTCGGGAGAGAGAAATCAACGCACGTGACCGTAAATGAAGAATCACGGTGAAAGAACAAATGAACTCACGTAAGAGAGAGGACGGCGCGCGGCAGCCCAAGTCGCACACTCGAGCACAGTGGACACGTCCACCACTGTGTGCAAGCGCGGGACCTACCATCCGCTGCACTGAGGCCGTCGCGCGCCGCTCCATGAGCAGTGTGGGGGGGCGTTTTCCATAATCGGTTCTAGCCCTCAAGCGGGCTATCCGGTTGGCGAAAAGAGGGCAGAGGCGGTCCCCAGTGGGGTGTGAGCGTGCTAGTCCAGCCTTGCGGCATTCGTTACAGCACACTGCCGCGTCTCCCAAGCGGACAGTGCATTGTGTGTAGAGATGCGGGCCCGCGCAGCGCGTGCAGACGGCCATAGCCTCCTGCTGTCGCGCTGGGCAGGCGCGGCGAGGGTGGCCATAGGTCGCACAAAACGTACAGGCGGGGACATGGAGGTCCTCTACTACCGCTGCTGATGTCCAGCCCATCATAACACGTCCGCGGCTCAGGAGGGAGCGGAACGCCGAGGGATTAACTTCCAGCACGTGGGAGAAGTTGCCCGAGCGCTCCTTTATGGATACGCGCACCGAGCACAATGAGATGTCTAAGTCTAGGCCAGGATTGCGAGCGTTCAGTTGCGCAATCAGGTTAGTAGCAGGTGGCGGAGGCGGACAAGGTATACGTCACATCATGAAGGGCATTTCCGACGATGCCTTTCATATGCTGCTGTCCAAAAACCCAGGCACTGTTTCTCAAGTCATTGAGCTTTGCCCGAGTTTCGACGAGCTCTGCAGACAGCGTCTTCTCACGCGGCGCCCCCCTGCGTCCGACGAAACCCTCGCGAGCATGACTGCGGCTCCTGAGATGGACTCCCTGCTTTGCCAGATAAGAGTTCGTCCGTGCTGAGGTCGCTCGTCAGCTTTCACTGCTGTCCTCAGCCACGCCACCACCTTCGCCTTTGCCGGCCAACCTTCGCCAGGTCATTCACGAGCAAGTTTGCGCAGCTCTTCCTTCTGCCCGCGAGACTCCGCCGGTGCCAACTCCCGTTGCTTTTCCCGAGGTGACTGCACCTCTCAGCTACGCCGAGGCTCTCGCGCGGCCACCACCTCCGACCTTTGCGCCATCCCATCAGTCATGCCACTGCGTCCAGCTCCTGACTTCGTTCAGCCGCGATACCCACACAGCAGTGGACATTGGCGCACTCCTGACAACCGGCCAATATATTTTGCGTGTGGTCTACCTGGCCACATTGCACGATTTTGTCGTCGCCGCGCAACATCCTACGTACCGCCGTAGCTTCGACACCGAACCATACGTTTCCCCATACCCGTCATCCTCCGCGTCTCAGAACCCTGGCCAGATGTCTTCCTACTCGGACCACCGCCCTCTTGTTGACCGCCGTTCGCCATCGCCTCGACGCCGCTCGCTTTCGCCTATGCGTCGTCGTCCTTCTACGCCGGAACGGAAAAACTAATCGTCGCAGTTCCAGAGGCAAGAACTGCGTCAACCACGAACAGACCAAGGCCTCTCCCTTATCCGACTAATGTTATTGATGTATATGTGGACGGCGTCGCTGCACTCGCCCTCGTTGACACTGGTGCCGCAGTTTCAGTTATTAGTGCCAAACTTTGCCGTTCGCTCAGAAAAGTCACGACGCCACTGTCCAATGTGTCACTTCGTACTGCCAGCGCAGACCGCATCACGTCTTCAGCTGCGTGTACTGCTCGCGTTGTGATCAACGGCCTCCACTATATCGTCGAATTTTTGGTGCTGTGTTCTTGTTCCCACGATCTTATTCTGGGCTGGGACTTCCTTTCCGCTAATAAGGCTGTCATCGACTGTTCTCGTGCTGAAGTGGGATTTCAAACGCTGTGTCATGCCCCACTCCTTGACGCTCGTGAACGTGAAGATAAAGTATTTGTTGCCGAAGACGTTACAATTCCACCGCACGCATCTGCCCTTGCCACAGTGTCATATGCAACATTGTTGCTGATGCCAGTGCACTTTTTATGCCATCTGCCATTTTCGCTCGTCGCAAATGTTCCCCGCTGCCTTTCGCTCTTTTGGACGTTCATGCCGGCGTCAGCAGACTGCTCGTTGCCAACCGATTGTCCTGTCCTCTCACTTTGCTTCATAAGGAGTGCGTTGGCCGTGCCCAGTGTGTGGACCCTGCTGCCATCATTGACATGCCAACTGGTTCCATCGCCACTCATGAGGTCGCCGGAGTGACCTGTAACCCCGCGCAGGAGCCGACTTCGCCCGATGCTTTACATAGCACCATCGTCGACACGTTGACTGTTTCTCAAAGCGCCCAGCTTCTACGCCTTCTCGACAAGTTACGTTCGTCTTTCTACTGCCAGAATGTTCCCTTGGACCGCACGTCAACTGTTTGTCATCGCATTGACACGGGTACCAGTGCGCCGCTGCTACAAAGACCATATCGTGTATCCGCGACAGAGCGCCGTGTTATCGACGACCAAAGCTAACATGCTCAAGCGCGGCGTCATTCAGCCTTCGGATACCCCTGGGCATCTCTCGTTGTTCTTGTTAAGAAGGATGGATCGATTCGATTCTGTGTCGATTACCGTCGTCTTAACGAAATAACTCGTAAAGATGTTTACCCTCTTCCGAGAATTGACGACGCCCTTGTTGGGGTCTCGGTGCTGACGCCCGTTATTGCAAATGGGTCGCAAGCCCCAAGGGTAGCGTTGGCCTGGCGGCCTGGGGCACTGGAAGCATCCGAAGGTCCCGGCAAAGCAAGAGAAGACAGGTAACAGAACAACTTGTTTATTCTAACATAGCAAAAGAGCGGCCGGTCAGGTCGACCGAAGTGGAGAGACGGGAGAGCACGTAACTCAACAGAAGAAATCGGAGCCTCTCTCCTGGCGTCCGGGGGCAGCTGCTCTTATACTCTCGGCGTCGCGGGCCAGAAGGAAGGTCACGGGATGAGCCCACGCGACGGCGGAGCATGAGCCCACGACGGCGCGCACGGTCGAGCCGAGAGACATGGTGAGCCGAGTGTAGTGACGCATCGCCAACCCGCCGACGGACAGACCTGCTGGCTCCTCAATTGGAGAGCTCCGCTCCACGGCTGCCGCGCTTTGACAAGCGTGGGCACACACACACACACGCACATACGAAGACACGTGGCACTGAAACACGCCTGGACACGCTTGGCGGGGAGGCGTTGCGGCGGCGTCGAACGGGCCAAAATGTCCGCCGCTTTGAACGAAGCCCCGGCGTCCGTTGCATCCGCGCCGGCATTACCGCGCGTTGTAGGCGAAACGTAACAGACCGCCCCGCCGGGGGAAGGAGATCCCGATGGTCAGGGGACTGCATCCGCTGTCCGGAGGGATGTCGCTCGATGATGCTCATAACCGAAGTCGGGCGTCCTTTGGCGTTTCTTGAGCGCAGCGCACAGAGAAGGCCTCGTTCTCGCGTTCAGGTGCACACAGGACACTGCAAAGTGACTTCGGGAGAGTTGACATTTTTGTTCTCGTTTCCGGCAAGCGTTAGAACTACGCCGAAAGTCAACCGCTCAGTCAGCAAGCACGGCACAACCCTCACTAAGCCCTGCCAGGCTCTTTCCCCTTTTATACTGCTGCCTAGTTCCTTACAGTAGTTTAGCAGCACTCAGAACGCGTCCACAAATCGGAAAATTGCACAGAAAGCACATCATCACTTTGAAACACTACACAAAAGCAATAGGTTAAAAATCCTGCCTCAGGAAGAAAAACATCAGTAACAAGCAATTTTGAGGCTGATTCCCACGTTAGGGGCTTCGACTTAAGCCATCGGCGTTACCGTTGAGACTCCCCTTTTTGTAACGCACCTCAAAGGAATATTGTTGCAAAGCGAGGCTCCAGCGCAGGAGGCGGCCATTTTTGGGAGAGATGGTCTGCAGCCATTGGAGAGGGCAGTGATCCGTCTCAATGATAAACCTCGAGCCAGCTAGGTAACATGACAATTTCTGAACGGCCCACACGATACACGCACACTCTTTCTCGGTGGCGCTGTACGCCTGCTCACGACTCGTCAGCTTACGACTAGCATACAGGACGGGGTGTTCTACTTCTCCATTTTCCCGTTGGCACAGTACAACGCCCATGCCTCGCTCACTAGCATCACACTGAACAACGAACCCTTTTGTGTAGTCGGGCGATCGTAGCACAGGCTGGCTTGTTAGGGCGCTCTTTAGGGCGCTAAAAGCTCTTTCCTTTGTCTCATCCCAGACGACTGTTTGCGGCTCTGTCTTTCTTAGAGCATCCGTCAAGGGAGACGCGATATCAGAGTACCTGGGGATGTACCTCTGATAGTAGCCGGCGACACCTAAGAACGACCGAATATCGGTCTTCGTGCGCGGTTGCGGGAAGTCTCGCACAGCGGCCACCTTTATTTCAGAGGGGCGGCGACGACCCCGACCAATCACGTGTCCGAGGTAGACAACCTCGGCCTGTGCTAACTGGCACTTGGGAGCCTTGACTGTCAAGCCCGCATCGCGCAGGCGGGTTAGCACTGCCCGCAAGTGCGCCACATGCTCAGGCCAGGATGCGGAGAATATCGCTACGTCGTCTAGATACGGTAAAGCGAATTCTTGCTGTCCCCGCAACACTTTATCCATGAGGCTTGAAAAGCAGTATGGCGCGTTCTTCAAACCAAAACTCAAAACTTTAGGACGGAAGGTCCCCATTGGTGAAATGAACGCCGCATACCTACTAGCCTCTTCTGTAAGTGGAACCTGCCAATAACCCCTGACAAGATCTAGGGTGGAAATAAACTGAGCGCTACTCACTCTCTCAAGGCGCTCCTCGATGTTAGGGATCGGATAAATTTGATCCTTAGTGATGGAGTTAAGCCTGCGGTAGTCGACGCAAGGACGAGGTTCCTTGCCCGGTACCTCAACTAAAATCAAAGGGGAGGTATAATCACTCTCACCCGCTTCAATAACACCGAGCTGTAGCATTTTCGTTACCTCAGCCTCCATAATATCGCTCTGGCGGGGTGATACCCGGTACGCCTTGGATCGTACTGGCTCTGGGGAGGTAAGTTCTATGTCATGAGTAAGGACAGAAGTCCTACCAGGCCTCTCAGAGAACAGACCTTGAAACTCTTGTAAGAGCTGGTGTAGTTCGGTTTTCTGCTCAGGCGACAGCGATGCTTTACTTATTAAGTCACTAATGACTTGATCGGTGTCTTTCCTGTTCGTCACTGAGCCTAGTCCCGGAAGCTCGGGCGGAAGCTCTTCTAACTTTCCCGCATCGGGAATTTCCTTTCCAGTATCTGGTGCCTTTAACGCTACAGGCTCAATTTTATTCCGTTCGGGCGTGCTCTGAATACCAGCTTGCTGCGCCTCTGACCCTTTCTCATCGTTCAACAACGTCGGCCCCGCAACTACCGCCTTTGCAGCGAGCTCCCGAACCTTCGATCTGGTTAAGGCCTGAACGCTAGCCTCACCAAACAAAAGCCCCTTCTCGCGCAGGAGGTGATCGGACCTGTTCGAAAATAAGTACGGGTACTGGGGGGGCAGCATAGATGACACTGCGGCCTCCGTCTCAAGTGCTCCGAAAGGTCCTTCAATAAGCACTTTTGCTACCGGCAGACACACGCTATGAGCTTCCACTGCTTGCTTGATCCATGCGCACTCGCCCGTGAACATATCGGGTTCTACGTAAGAGGGGTGAACGACATCCATCGTAGCTGCGGTATCGCGAAGCACTCGGCACTCTTTCCCGTTCACGAGGAGGTCTCGCATGTAAGGCTCGAGAAGCTTGATGTTCTCGTCAGTGCTGCATAATGACAAAAACACGACTTTTGGTTTTGTTTCTGGACACTGCGCCGAAAAGTGACCCGGCTTCTGACACGTATAACACACGCGCACTTGCCTCATCTCGAACCGCTTTCTGCGTTCGGCTTCGGCTGCCGCCGTCTCCTCACGTTCGGTCGGACACTGCGCCGAAAAGTGACCCGGCTTCTGGCACGTATAACACACGCGCGCTCGCCTCGTCTCGAACCGCTTTCTCATGGGCGTGAACTTCGGCCTCTCAAACTTGGAGCCAAATTCACCCTTTTGACCGTCCTTAGCTCCGCGAGCCCGACGCGTCACAAACTCCTCGGCTAGCTCAGCGGCTCGAGCCACCGTACTAACGTCTGGCCTATCCAAGACCCAGTACCGCACGTTCTCAGGTAACCGACTATAAAACTGTTCTAGCCCGAAACACTGCAGAACTTTCTCGTGGTCACCAAACGCTTTCTCTTCTTTGAGCCACTCCTGCATGTTTGACATAAGCCTGTAGGCAAACTCTGTATATGACTCACTTCTGCCTTTCTCGTTTTCCCGAAACTTCCGACGGAACGCCTCCGCTGACAGCCGGTACTTTTTTAGCAGACTCGATTTCACTTTGTCGAAATCCTCTGCCTCCTCTCTCTCCAAGCGAGCGACTACGTCGGCCGCCTCGCCGGGTAGCAAAGTGAGCAAGCGCTGTGGCCACGTTTCCCGAGAGAACCCCTGCTTCTCGCACGTTCGCTCAAAGTTAACCAGGAACAAACCAATGTCCTCTCCAAGCTTAAACGGCCGCATCAGGTCAGTCATTTTGAACAATACTCGTTCTCCTGCACCGTGTGCCTGACTTCCATTACGAGCGCGTTCCATCTCTACCTCGAGACGCTTCATTTCCAAAGCGTGTTCGCGCTCTTCTTTTTCTTTCTGTTCTTTTCGTTCACGCTCATCTTTCTCTTTCTGTTCTTTAAGTTCACGCTCCCTCTCCTCAATGGTCTCAAGGCATTCCGACAGCTCGTCATCCTCAGCTTCTAACTCAAGAATAGCCCTTAGCAGTTCTGGTTTTCTGAGTTTGTCTGAGACATCCAGACCCAACTCTCTTGCAAGCTCCAGCAATTTCGGTTTGCGCAACGACTTCAAATCCATGGCTGCTCTGAATGCTGCTTTCTCTACTGCCTACTATTGTCTTGCCGCAAACTAACCCGGCAGCAACGACAACCACAATTACCAGCTCTGTTTCTGACACTAACAAAAGCCTGGCAAAACTCAGAAGAAGAAAGTCCCGCACTCACCAAACCTCGCAGCCAAGAATTCAGCGCAGTCGTTCCGCTGCAGGCAACCAGTCATCACACAGGGCTCGTTGCTCTGCTCCCGGATGGTCGTTGTGCTGCTCAGCATACAGTCAACCGCATCTCTTCGCTGCTGGCCTCCGTTGTCGCGATCTCACCGCTGGCAACCAGTTGTTGGGGTCTCGGTGCTGACGCCCGTTATTGCAAATGGGTCGCAAGCCCCAAGGGTAGCGTTGGCCTGGCGGCCTGGGGCACTGGAAGCATCCGAAGGTCCCGGCAAAGCAAGAGAAGACAGGTAACAGAACAACTTGTTTATTCTAACATAGCAAAAGAGCGGCCGGTCAGGTCGACCGAAGTGGAGAGACGGGAGAGCACGTAACTCAACAGAAGAAATCGGAGCCTCTCTCCTGGCGTCCGGGGGCAGCTGCTCTTATACTCTCGGCGTCGCGGGCCAGAAGGAAGGTCACGGGATGAGCCCACGCGACGGCGGAGCATGAGCCCACGACGGCGCGCACGGTCGAGCCGAGAGACATGGTGAGCCGAGTGTAGTGACGCATCGCCAACCCACCGACGGACAGACCTGCTGGCTCCTCAATTGGAGAGCTCCGCTCCCCGGCTGCCGCGCTTTGACAAGCGTGGGCACACACACACACACGCACATACGAAGACACGTGGCACTGAAACACGCCTGGACACGCTTGGCGGGGAGGCGTTGCGGCGGCGTCGAACGGGCCAAAATGTCCGCCGCTTTGAACGAAGCCCCGGCGTCCGTTGCATCCGCGCCGGCATTACCGCGCGTTATAGGCGAAACGTAACACCCTTGACTGCCTCCAAGGCGCGGAGTTCTTCTCTTCTATCGACTTACGCAGCGGCTATAGGCAAGTTCCCATGGCACCCGAAGACCAACCTAAAATGGCCTTTGTAACACCAGATGGCCTATATGAATTTAGTGTCATGCCTTTCGGGCTTTGCAACGCCCCCGCAACATTTGAGCGTATGATGGACAACCTTTTGCGTGGTCTCGAGTGGAAAACGTGCCTGTGGTACTTAAATGATCTGCGTACTTTTTCGCCCGATTTTCCCACCCATCTCTGTTGGCTGGAAGAAGTGTTACAGTGCTTAACTGCCGCTTAAATGCCACTTTGACGCAAGTCAGCTCACCATCCTTGGCCATGTAGTATCTAAACACGGTATTCTTCCCAGGGCCGGATTAAGAAAAGTGGGGGCCCTGGGCTAATGCGCATGCAGGTCCCCTTTTCCTATACTGACCTCCCCCCCCACTGTTGCCTGCTCCGCTACTGGAAATATGCCATGTTTCATTTTAATTCCACCAAATTAAAAAGAACGACGTGCGATCAACGGGATTGTTATTATTGTTATTATTATAAGGAAAACAACAAAACTTGCTTGAAACGCGTGCTGTTGTAAACACCAACGCATATGTCCACTTTGTGATTAATCGGCATTGTGTTTTCCGCAAAAGCTCGGCTTTAAGAAAAAGTTTAGTGCATTCAAGGGAAACAAGAACGTAGAAAAGGCAACACAGCTCAGATGTCGATCCTTCTGAAGCTAGGCTTTGTTTGCATCACTAAGTTTAATCCCGTGAGGAGACGCATGGCTGTATCCAAAACATTCTTTATTAAAATTCAAGCATCAGACTGCAGTAATCGTTATACACGTTACTCTATAAATATGGAATAGATTTGTTACTGAAGGCAATGCAAACACAATAAAAATGCACTAGAATACAGATGAAAATTACCAACTGTAATTACAAAACATTATTTTAAAATATTTTCGTTAAAGGTTAGACAAGCAAGGACGACACCAAATAAACGTGGCACTATCAAAAACAACAAAAATACAGTTCTTTATAAGCACGCTAAATATCACAAGAAGAACAAACAAGAGACGAACAACGAAGATTTGCATATCTTGAATTACACTGCTCAGCATTTCATTGGCAACGTGGAGCACGGCCGCTCGATGAAAACGCACAGGTGTGCGCTTTCATCGAGGGGCCGTGCGCGGAGGCTGGGAGGCGACACAACGAACTTATTGGAACTATTCATGTATAGCGCAAACAGTCCTCTTTTAAAATGGCATCTTTCGCGCCTTCGCTTTGGCGAAATCAGATATAGTCTGTTCGAAGGATAGATTGCGGAGGAGGTCACTTTAAATGGACATGATGGCAAGCGAGTTCACCTTGTCGTCAAGGAGGCTCGAACGAAGGCGATTTTTTATGAGCGACAACTTGGAAAACGATCGTTCAGTCTCACAGTTTGCAACGGGTATGTTTAAGTACATTCGCAAAGCAATAGAAAGGTTCGGAAACACATCAATAAGCTTTCTTTCGTGCAGCAACTTCATTATTCCCAGGAAACTCGCGTCCTGGCACACAGAGTTGTGCAGAAAGTTCGCAAATTGAACGATTTCAGTGGAAAATGCTGGCTCCAAATCATTTTTGTAGGTTTTCACCAACTTCTCAGCCTGTTGTGCCAGAGAGGCCTCGCTCCCAACTTCTGTCAGCAATTTTAAGAATCCGAACCTTTCGCAGAGTTCAGTGTAGGCAGCCTTTCGCACTCGCAAAGCAGAGCCTAGACTGTCAAGCACAACATTGTAGGTCTCTACGATAAACTTTTTTCTACCTTGTAGCGCACTATCGCTTTTTCCGTCCGGGTGCTTACTCAAAACGATGCGTTTCCCCTCATCCTGATAACATTACTTGGTACCTTAGCGTGCGTACTCTTTCTTCGAAGGTATCAAAGAGAGGTCGCAAAGAATTAACAAAGCCTTCTAGAGAGCTCAGCAGGTCTACAGCAGTTGAAATGTCTAGGCCTGGTTTCTGAAGTGCTACGCTCGTTTTGTCAAAGCGCTCCAAGATTTCACTCCAGAAAATCGCCATGAATGCACTCTCTAGTTTTGTCATTTTCTTGAAGAGAGAGTGCGCTTCGTTCCTAGTGTCATCGTTTTCTTCCTCGTTCTTTGATATAGCTTCAAGGCAACACAAGACTGCATTGAAATTTTTCAGAATAGCCTTACATGATTCAGCGTGCCTTGACCACCTGGTCTCAGAGAGACTTTTCAAAACAAGCTGCTGGCCAGTTCCGCCCATGCTGTCCAAAAGATACCTCCATCGCTTAGGTGAGGCAGCAAAGAACACATACAGTCTCTGAATTACGGTGAAAAAATTTGACTGCCTCAAGCAACTGTCAAAGCTACACGCGCCAACTAAGTTCAGTGAAAGACCAGCACACGGGACGTAGACTGCCACTTCGTTCAGGTGTTTGATTTGAGCTTGCAGTGATTTGTATTTTCCTGACATATTACTCGCATTATCATAAGCTTGGCCCCTACTATCATCAATTGAGATGCCATTGGTCATCAAGAGGGACATCACGGTATCGAAAACATACAAGCCGGTATGCGATTCAGTTGGAGCAAATCCAAGAAAGCATTCGTACACTTTCCCATTTAAATAGTATCGTAAAACAACTGACAGCTGATCACCGTAAGGTCTGGAGTCGAATAAACAATTAAAGAGAAATATTTTGCGCGTTTCACTTCGTCAACGAGACGTTCCTTGACAGCCTTTGCTATATACTCGATAAATTCATCACAAATGGTTTTTGACAGATACGATGGGTGACCTTCTCCTTTGTTCCCGTAGCGTTTGATGTGCTCCTCTAGAAAGGGATCAAACTTGGCAATGGCCTCAAGCACTCCCATACAATTGCGATTTCTCGGTGAACCAAAAATCTCCTCACTGTCCCTAAACGCTAGGTTGCGCTCAGCTAGAAGCTTAACTACAAAGACTACGCGCTTCACCACCTCTGTCCAGTAAGCGGTCTCAGTGACAAGATGCTTAACCAGCTCCTTGTGAATTGTGCTGCTCGAGTTAGAGCGGGCGAGCCATGCTGCCACGCAGTTCCGGTGCTCGACGCTATTTTAATGTGCGCAAACATTTGCTTCTGCTCTTTTCCAATCAGAAAAACCGTGCGTGGTAAAAGCACTGGGGTTGCTTGAAATCGAAAATAGTTTGCACATGAAACAGTAAACGGAACAGTTGGACTCCAAGTACATTAACCAGTGTCGCTCGTACGCCTCCCCATTTACAGCCTTTCGCACGAAAAGATGAGGTATACAGTCTAGCCCGGTTATAACGAAGTCGGCGGGAAACGGAAATCACTTCGCTATATCCGCTATTTCGTTATATGTGGACTATGAAAAAAAAAATGCTAACATGGGCATACCGATTTATTCCCCCTGAAAGAAGTGGTCCAGCGTCCCCTGAACACGTTTCGCGAGTGCGGACTTCAGGATTGCGGCTTCCATACCATCCAACTTCGAACCAAAGATCTGGTCGAACTCCGGACTCCCGAGGTACATCCGTAGCGTGTCAACAGCTGCGATGGCCGCTGCGGAGGTGACCGGCGTAGGGGCGCAACTAGCATCGTCGCATTCGCTGTCGGAGGCGCTGTCCGCCAAGGTCTCTACCATGACACTCCCGGCAACTTCTTCAGTCGTGAAGTCCTCGGTGGCAACAAGGTCTTCGTCGGCGAAAACGAGGTTCATGTGGCTTAGACCCGCAGGCACAAGGTTCAAGTCGCTAGCGGAATCCCAAAGCTGCATGCTGCATCGATGCTGCCATGCGATGCAGTGAAGCAACCTTTCGCTCCGCAGGAGAGCAGACGACGCCATGAAAGGACGCCGTCAGCCGAATTTTGCTCTTATTTTCGCGGAAAAAATCACCTCAACGACGAAAAAATGTGATGATTGACAGATTATTTTTCGGTTTGTATTAAACCTCTTCATTATATCCGCTGACGCGCTCTTATTTACTTCGTTAAAACCGGACCCAAAATGTATTGAAAATGCAAAGATGGGAATGGGAAATTGAAATCCCTCCGTTATAACCGCTATTTCGCTATAAGTGGCTTTGTTATAACCGGGCTAGACTGTATATAGCGTTTCTGAGTTTTGTATTGCCTTTCGGAAGACGAAAAATTTTCTGCCCGATTTTGAAAATACAATGGCCCTTTCTCAAGGCATACACTACGAAAGCTGTCAGTAATAACGTACGGCCACTTAGCAGGGTCCCTTCGGAGAATCTCGCAACGTACATCTTGCTGCGGGGGTGTCTGTACTTCTCTCTTGCTGCATCGAGAAGCCGTCTCATTCGTCCTCTCGAGGCACACTTTGTGGGTGGGAACATAATTATTTGAAGCCAAACTAACATGAAACAAGGGAGTCGGTTTTTGGAGTGTTGTTTCCTGGCGCTCGTCAGTAGAAGGAGGCTCATCGGGGAGGTTTGGCACCTGTTGATCAGCAGCAGTAGAAATCGGGCGTGGCGGACCGGACACCTGGAGCTCTGTGGCAGGGGCCCGGCCGAGTAGCATAGACGTTGCTGACTCAGGGACAGGACAGGGCTCGGTTAGCGTCGGTTGCTCAGAAATATGGACGACCGAGGTTGGCACCGTTTTCACAAGGTCCAGACAACCAAGATGAGTCAAACCTTGCTTCTTGCCAGGAAACCGTGGCGATGGAGTTGGCAAGTCCTCCACAGAAGCACAGTCGGTACTATTGGGAGTTTGACACGGACTTTGGGTAGAGCGATCATACTGCTCCGCGGAAGCTGCATTCAGTAGGTACTTTGTTATCTTTGGTAGCTTCTTTTCACGCTCTTCTCTTTCTAACTTCGCCTTTCGTTTAGACACACCACTTTGATGCTTCCGACCGAGCATTTTCGCATGAATGGATGCTAATTGTTCACCGGGCACTTCGTCAGTCCGACGCGACCGCAGGTGTCCAACGGTGGCCGTCCCGATGACTGGCGCACGCTGCCTGGATGGTCCGTGGCTGGCCGAGAGTGGTGCGTCCCTCGGGAGCTCCTCAGCGGGCGGGCTTATGCAAGCTTAACCGGCGGCTCGGGGCTGAATCGCAGCCCGCGATCAACTTCCTTTTATAGACGCGCGCCGCGTCTGTCTGTTACTAGCGCCAAAGCAGGCGTTCACATACGCATAGAGTTCCTTGTACAAATTCCCTCCTTCTCCGTACAAACCCACTCCTTCTCCCGTTCCGGTCTCGTCTTCCTATTGGCTAGGAGCAATCGTCTGTTCTGGGAGGTTCTCGATTTTTCTTTCGTCCCGCCGACGCCGAGCGCGAGAACGAAGGGGAGAGGGCGACTCCTAGCGCGGGCGAAGTTCGCGCCCTCCGTCGGCTCTGAGTCATCTTTTTCTACTTCTTTCTGGAAAGCTCGGCGGCCAGTCTGGCCTCCTTGTTCCGTCGAGCGCTCGCGAGGGTGCGCAGCCACTAGGCAGGAATGGGCCTTGGAGACAGTCCTTTGTGTCCAGCTCTCCAACTTCCCCCTTCACTCTTCCACGGCCCTAGCCCGAACAGTGAACATTCCATGCCCCACGGCACGCGGACAAAAGCACGTGTGACGTCTTCTTTCCTTTCCTGCCTAGACTCTGCCGTCAGATTCATCATCATCTGCTATCGGACTCATCCTCCCCCGCCCAAATTCGACGGGGAGGCACTGTTGGGTACTGCAGCACATCCTTTCTGTGAGAAGGACAGCGGCGGAACTATTTGAGAGGTGGAGGGTGACATGGGGGTGACGAGGGGCAAGGGAGATTTAGGTCCTCATCCCACATCCCACGCGGGCAAGACAGATGACGACTATTCACTCTAATAACAGTCGCACCCTTTGGGTGTATATTTGCCACACAACGATAATCGTCATCTGTCTTGTCCGCATTTCCTTTCTTTAATGCGGCGAGCCCGGTACTTCCCAGTCACGAACGGCATGCGCGTTATCAGTGTGACGCAGCATTCTCGACAGGAAAGTAGCGAGCGCCGAGTTTTCAAGAAAGGAAACGCAAGCTAGGCAGATGACGATTATCGTTGTGGGACAAATATACACCCCAAAGGGTGCAACAGTTTTCAGAGTGTAGAGTGTTGTTGTTGGACAAGATACGCCCCAAAGGGTGTAAATTTTTCTAAGAGTGTAGTGTTGGCGAAATTAGTCAGTGTACATGCGGTCGTTGCTTCGTTAGGTGGGAAAACACAGACCATCAATTGTTAAACCAGTGTCATAAACTCGGACCTCTCATAGTAACTGATTTGGGGCCTACCTTACAATGGTGGCCAGGATTAATTCGGAAACATGTACGCATTTTCTGTAACATTAATCATTCTGAGCGACGAGACAATTAAGGTGTAGCGCAATGTTTTCGGCAACGTCCAGCATTTAGTAAGAGAAAAGAGAACAGTGTGCATGTATGGCATGGCATGGCAAGAACTTTATTTTGGTCCAGAGAAACTAGGGCCCGATGGCACAAGCCCCCAGGCTAAGTCGGTGGCTCCGCCCACGTAGGCACCGGTAGGCCAAAGGCTTTCCCGATGTCGTGAGCTCTCCGGACGGCCAGGAGTTGATCTTGGAGGACTTCGCTGGATATGCGCCGACTCCAGTCCTCCTCACTGTTGAGATCCGAAGCCCTTTCGTTGGTGCACAGCCAGAACATATGATCAAATAGACACGGAGTGTGGCCACAACTTTTACATTCCGCGGGAAAGTTCTGGTCAATTTTGTTAAGCACAAAAGGTGTGGGATAAGGTTTAGTTTGAATCAACCCGGCTCCGGTACATCTCTCCAGAGCCCTGGCCATGGCGGCAGCCTTAGCGCCGGAAGACACAACGGAGGACACGTACTGTCCGAACGGCTGTCAAAACATTTTGGTGGTATCGACTCCGCGGGAAGAAAATGCGAGAGCTTACGCCAAGGTACGCAAGATCCATACGAGGGATGGACCTTTCGAAGTGGCGGCCTACACCGCAGCAGGAGAAGATGCATGCAAGGGTGTTGTTCGCGGTATCGAGCTGGACATTAACGACACGGAACTCCTAGACCTCCTAGTACTCCTAGACCTTGCCCTTGTCGGTTGTCCTGGTTTCCCAAGGCCTCCGTTCTTGACTCGACCGGCCCATCTTGCTCTTGGGGTCGACTGTGAACGGGACCTCGATCTTGCCTCAGGTCCGCGGCGTTGCGAGTCGACACCAGGGGAGGTATTCTGTGAGAGTCCACCTGGTGGACATGTCCATTTCGTCTGCTGCTGAAGTGCTGATTGGCTGTGGCGCCTCGCTGCTGCGCACACGCAGACCAGCTCAGCCAATCAGAACTTCAACAGCAGACGAAATGGACATATCCACTAGGTGGACTATCACAGAATACCTCCCCAGAAGATTCTCCGGAGCCGGGTGTGCGCCACCGCAAATAGCGCACTTGGGATCACAATGATGATCTTCAAGTGGGGAAGTGATTCCACAGCCCCTACACTTTCTAACACTTGCCGGATTGGGACACACGTCGGATCTGTCTACGATTTCACCACAGCCGTAGCACACATGTATCTGTCGTCAGTAGAGATTACAAGGCATGAGTACGTTACCACAAATAACGTGGTTTGGCACTCTTTGTTCTTCAAAAAGTACCACCACCGTTGTAGTTTGCTTGATCCGACGTACCTCGACGAGGCCCGGATTTCGATTATTGACGAAAAGGGCTTTCAGTTCCGCGTCGTTAATGTCCAGCTCGATACCGCGAACAACACCCTTGCATGTATCTTCTCCTGTTGCGGTGTAGGCCGCCACTTCGAAGGGTCCATCCCTCGTATGGATCTTGCGTACCTTGGAGTAAGCTCTCGCGTTTTCTTACCGCGGAGTCAATACCACCAAAATGTTTTGACCGCCGTTCGGACAGTACGTGTCCTCCGTCGTGTCTTCCGGCGCTAAGGCTGCCGCCATGGCCAGGGCTCTGGAGAGATGTACCAGGCTGAACTTTTTAACGTCGAGGCCACCGCGTGCGCGGACAATTATCTTGATGTGATCCCTCGGTAGCATCGGGATCCTAGAGGCGGTAGCGACGCGCTCAAACACGTTCTGCGAGGTGGCCGTGCGGCGACTACCTTTCCCGCCATGATTGGTATCCTTTATAGCCACGGATTTCCCGCCAGCGGCTAATGCACGTCTCCTTCGGCGAGTGATGGCTGTCACCCATCCGATATCTTCCTCCGAGGTGATCTCCATGCCTCCAACAGCTAAGCCTGAGGCCATGCCTACACACCGTCGTGCGCGTGAGGCCTAGGCCTACAGCGCGAGTTAGGGGCTGGCACCTTTTCTACGTGGCACGCAGAAAAGAGTTTGCAAACAGGCGAAAAATGGGCCCACCGGCAAAAAACGGGCATCCACGTAATCCTTGTGATACGACGCGTCGATCGACACCAGGTTCTCAGAGGTGGAACAAAAATTCGGCGCAAAAACATTGATCGAAGCGGGAGCCGATGTTTGCACGACCACGCTAGTCGGCTTCTTCTTCTTCCTCCAGTGTGCATGTAGCTATTAATTTTTTTTAAATACTGTAATTTGGTGATGTTACACAAATGCACATGAACGAACTTTGCAAGGGTTGAGTTTCGGTTTTGTTATTACGACATATTTTCTAGTTCTTATCGCAGAAACCTATCTGGACGACAGGTTTAGAGGACATTGATTCAAGGAGGTTATACTACTAGTAGTATTAGTATAACCTCCTTGCACTGAATAACGTCAACAAAGGACGTGATGGCACACTGCAGCACATGCAGTCGCTCGCATCTGTTAAATAATTGCTTTGTTGTGTACAGGCATAAAGACAATATGATCAGAATAATAATCGAATCCGCAACAATAGATAAGCTTGACCAAGAGTGCGCTAGCGCTGCTTCGCTATCCTTATCGAGAAAATAAATATCGTTTCTCGCCGGCTCATATAGCATAAGCATGCTATTTGTCTTAGGTATACAAACCTTTGATCCATCTTCTAATAAAGCATTGTTGAAAGTAGCAATCACAAGCGCTACTTTTAAGAATTCTGTCCGTTTTATCTTGCGTTTCTGCGCTAAGAAATTAAAAACGCATGAATTAAAGCATGCACGCAAAACCGAAACCGAAGCGAATGTGGCGGCGCTGTGGCGTTTACGATGGGGGACGCTCGGGGCGAGGGAATTTCTTTCTCTATGGCGAGGGCATAGCGAGCAGAAGCTGCGTATGGCCGTGTGGTTGTAGCCGATTGTTTTAGCTTCATTTTTTTTCTCCGTGGTAGAATCACGCGGAGCTTTTGGTTGATCGCGCCAAACGAGCAGCGACGGCTATCAGCGGTTGTAAGTTTTGCCAGCGTAAAGAGGTGTGTTTTGAAGTTTCGGACAGTGCAAGACTCTTTGTGAGACAGTTGCGTTCGTGGAGTTGGCGGCAGCAGCTGCTTCGCGGTAACTTTTGAGAACTCGGTGCGTAACAAGTGGCTTCACGGCTTCACACTATGGCCAACAAGAGCGGAGATAGTTTTCAGGGGAACGACAAAAATGGTACGTATGACAGATACCCTGCAGGCGATCAAGACCTTCTTGCTGGTTTGTTAGGCGACTGCTTTGCTCCGTTTTCAATCCGGCGTATGCGCGCGTGCCTTGCGTGTAATTAAATTAGATGTAGCTGACGCTAGCTGTTAAAGCGGTACCGACTGCTTCGCGTGAACGTTTCTATTTTGCGCCATCGTTGGAGCCGGCATTGCGGCGTATGCTGTAGTGGTGCAGGTTTTGTGAGCGTTGCACAATCACATTGCAGAGTGGCGCAATAACGGATTTCCTGAGAGTACTGGCATCAGGAATTGGACCATTCAGCAAAGACCGCGTTGAACAACCATGTTCTTGTTTCTCTATTAGTTCACTGGCAGAAAATTACACCTTCTGACGCTTTCTTGGTGGTCGTGTAAGAGCATGTGGGATTGTGATGGTTTTTTCATTTCATGCTCTTTTCAAAGCAATGTAATAGTTCGCATGACGGCCTCTTTTTGACATGTCATATTAGTGCAAGTACGAACAACGCGTTTTGACACTGAGTATGCTGTGTTGAAGGTCACACGTTTGAAAAATTAATTTAAGCAAATAAATTCGGAAGAGTGCTGTGCGTTAATTACTGAACATGCAACACTCTTTGTAGTGGTGGTTGACACTATCTGTTAGTAGCACCTGAAATTTTTTTATTAGTAGGGAAGTACAGTGCTGTATGCTCACAGCTTTCATCCAGCACCATACAGACATTCATTTCCTTCTTGTGTCTATCACCTGCCTTGCAGCTAATATCTTTGTGTACTCTGTCTTATCACACTCATGTGCGTCTGAGTCACCTAGTTGCATGTCTCTAAGAGGGCTGAGCGAACATAAGTTTCGTATGGCTTGCTGTACAGTCAGCCGCAAAAGCTTGCGGGATATAGTCGCCTAGTTGCATGTCTCTAAGAGGGCTGAGCGAACATAAGTTTCATATGGCTTGCTGTACAGTTAGCCGTAAAAGCTTGCGGGATATAGTCACCTAGTTGCATGTCTCTAAGAGGGCTGAGCGAACATAAGTTTCGTATGGCTTGCTGTACAGTCAGCCGCAAAAGCTTGCGGGATCTGCAATGCGTGGCGAAGCTTGCAGATCCTGCATACTTTTGCGGCTGACTGTACACCACTTGCACTGATAACCAACTATGATAGGTAGTGTGTAATCTCTTTATTGGGCTTCAAACTGGGCAATGAAAGTAACATTTTTTGCGTGTAACTAATTTCCACTTAAGTGTAACGAGTTGCAAGCCTTTATGTGAGTGTAGCAAGCTTTGTTGATTGGTTATTAAAACATAACTGTCTGTCAGGTGCGTAAAAAGAAATAAAATAAGGAAAGCTTGGTTGGGATGTACTAGTTGCATTCACACGGGCTGTTGCAGGGTTCCTTGCAGATGTACAGACTGCTATAAAATGTCATGCAAATGTTTAATCTGTTTTTGCAGGGCATGCGGGAAGGGGGGGGGGGGGGGATTGTGCTCTTAATGTTTTACGAACACACACACTCAATTTAGCCCTTTCTGTGTCTTTCTTTTGCAGCTAATAGCAACAGTGAGACTGATGCAAGAAGCGTTTTTGGGGGGTAAGTGATATTTCAAAAACTTTTCTTCTCGTCAAATTATGTCCATTTTATTTCCCGTGTCCGAAAAAAAGAAAAAAGAATGCAGGCTAAAGGAATTAAGGGACGTTCTTCCTCCTATTAACAAACACCACATGTCAAGCTGGTTTCAGCTGATGTCAGTGGTAGCCTTGCAAATGAGTGAGAAATTGAGGATAACATTGTTCAGTGGGTGATCTTGGTCACGAGTGACAAATTGGTGGCTCTCTAATGCTTAAGATTTCTTGATATTTTTAAATGGTGTTTACACTGATATTTGCTGGAAAAAATGTGCATTTAATAAAGAAATTAGCTCTCACCCAGGGTTGTGGAAATGTAGAATTCTTAAAATATCAACATAAATATTGAGATCTTTGATTAACTTTTAGAGGCAAAGAGGTGGTGCTGTTTGACTTTCCAAATAGTTATAAAATATACTGTGATTATTATTCTAATATGTGAATGCTGGAAGTTTGTCCTTGCAGCTAGTGACAGTATATGGCAGCACTTTTGAAATTGAGCAGCAAGTGGAATGAAGGTGAACAGCTGCTCTGAGAGAACATCTTCAGTGTATTGCCACATTTGAAGAATGATGAAGTGTAGTGTTGCCTGACACATAAGATTTGACAGTGCGTACAATCGTCAACATGGCCTCATTTGGGCAGTCTCATACATTGGGGTCGGGGGAATGAGATTGATACGTTGCAGCTTGACAGCACCTCGCAACACCTGCACAGTATATAGCAAGTGAAAGACTAATTCTTGTTTGCTGAAATCCGGCATGCGGATCACAACTTATTTTTTTTTTCAGAGATGTTGAACTTGTTTTATTACGCATAAATTCATTTAGACTATTTTGATAAAGTTCCAAGTGTCTCAGGAATAGGAATTTATTTTGAATTTTACTCAAAATTGAGAATTTCCTGTTAGTTTCCACAGTCACTCTCAATGCCATGGCCTGTGCTGGTAAGTCTGAAATATGTCTGTAGCCTTGTGCATATGCTTCATTAATTTGTAGGTAAACGAAAGAACAACCACTTGTTATTCTTTAGACTGAGTATTTTTGCAATTTGATGAGGTGTTTGTTTTCAGTTAGAATGATATGTTTACTGGTGCATATGATCTTATTATTGAAAAATAAAGATCAACTTGTGGCTTTCCTTCCACTGTTTGCCACACTTGCATGCCTTTAACCATGCTGTATCAATGAAATGACATATACTCTTGTCATTTGAAAGACTACCATGCATGGGATACACCTGATGTTTTAGAAGTGAAAGAAAAAAAGAGGAAAAAAAGAAAGAGCTAATTATGAGTGATCATACTTGAGAATCGGATGCAAGATTGCTGTTTGAACATTACCTAAAGAACAAATAATATGCGAAAAGCTTTCAGTTCAGTTTGATATACATGGTTATTAAATTTGCATATAATTCAATTTAAAAAAATCAATACTTGCAGATCCCTGCTGCAGTCTACAGGAAGTATAATATTAACCACCCATTTCATTTTAAGTTGCAGTATCCTTACCTCCTTTTGGTTTCACTGATGGTTGACCGTGCTGCTTTATTCTCTTTATTAGTATATTACTAATTTAAAGCAGAACTAACACATTTTCAAAGTTGTAGAAACAATGCTTACACATAAAAGCATCAAAAGTTATTGTTGTGATAGTTAATTTGTTATGGCTCACAAACGGCACCAGACAACATGAAGGACAAATAGGAAAACATTGTCCTGATGTCTTCCTATTTGTCCTTCATGTTCTCTGGTGCCGTTTGTAAGCCATAAAAAGACAACACCTAGCTATTAAGGTTGGGAAACACAAGCTGTTCTAATTTGAAGCCAAAGTTGGTCTCGAAATGCCGGACCTGGTGTTAACTTCATTATGACGTGACGACATGGAGGTAGATTTGCTGATAGTGTGAGACCAGGTATGATCAAACACGAGTGCTGCTGGTGTATCTTATGGATTTTCTCAAGTGTGGCAGCCACAGCGATCGTAGGAATGGAGCAAGCCAATATAGGTTAACGTGACGCATCTACCTCCTAGGTACCAATACTAATTAGCAGAAAAATTGTAGTATAATAAATTATTTAGGGTGCTGTGATGCTTGCCAGTGTTTTTTTCTGATGGTTTATAGGTTTTTGATGTTCATTTAATGCAAAAAAATGACAAGTTGAAAATGTCATGTCAGTGCTCCTTGAACATCTTTACTCATCTCAATCATTAGCTGTCCATTTCTCAAGCGTCATAATGCCGTAATCTCTTACTTGGTAGTAACACTGTGCCTTTAACCACTAAGTTGCTCTTAGCTTGTTCGCTAGCCCGCAGTATAGTTACAGTGCCGGCCCCGTGTTGCCAAAATGCATGGCAGCCAGTGGTCCATAGTGGCAGTGCCACATTCCTGGACACTTTATACCTGCCATTGCTAGAATACAGACAACTTCTGGTGTTGTACTCCTGCTCCTCCACCTTCATGTGCAACTATGTAAACAGCCGTGAGAAATGCCAAACTTTTGTTACTTGTAACTTGAGGCAAAGCACAAAAAAGCACGTAGGACAACGGAAGGGAATGAAGAAAAAGCATATTGTCCTATGTGCTTTCTTGAGCTTCGTCTTAAGTTATGCAGTACCAACTAACCCACCAGTCTGTTCTTTTGTTACTCATCGATATCCCATAAACAGTGATCTATTTCTGGAAAAGTGGTAACCTCCTGACTCCTTGATGTTAGCATGACTTGGTGGGCATTGTGAAATACAGGCGGCTGTGCTTGGACGATGATCCACGTAGTAGCTGAGGTGTGATAATATACTTACTGTTCCTTCATTTGACAATGTGGTCGGGAGCAGCACTGCATGGCTAACACTCTAAAAGCTAGGTTATTTATTTTAAGTGAATGTGAAAGTAGAGGACAGGACAGCCACTGATGTAGCTCAATAATACGCTGCACCTGACATGTAGCAGTTGTGTGGTCCCTTTGTGGCAGTGTGTTGTCTTTCCTGGTATTTTTTTTTTCCAATTTAGGCAGCTGTCTGAAATTTACAAATCTGGACCTTCCACTGGCGTTTTCAGGCTCTAAATTTTCCTGGTGCCTTGTTTTGTTTCAATGTCTGTTGGCCTCTCTATATTTTCATCTGTAATTTGTTCAGGAATGTGGCACTCAAATGTATATGCGTAGAGGCATTGTGCAGGAGTAAGTGGTGTATGTGGAAAAAGATTGGGCCCTCAAGACGGTTGTTCTTGTGGGTCGCCTGTATGGCCAAAGCTGACACATTCAGTATGGAAAACTGTGTGCAGAAAAAGGGGTAATGGAGGAGGAAACAAAAATGAGTGTGTTTTGTCCTCGTTTTTGCACTTTTTACCATGGTGAATACATGCCAACAGACCGAAATGTTTGCCCTTCTCTGTGTCACTGTGGGCTCTTGTAGTGATTGCAGAGATTACAAAAGGTGATTGTCATCAGCCAGAGTTTACAGTGAAATAGCGGCCCCTCTCTAAATTCTGTCTTTCACCACTCTGTGCCCTTCCTCGCACCCATAAATTTCCTGGCCTCATCTGTCCAGCTGATTCTCTGCTGCCCTCAACAGCGTTTCACTCTCCTTGGTCTAGCACACATTGCTGTTTGCCTACCATATATCTTCTCCAGACATTTTGTGGCAGGCTCAGTTCCAGTTGACCCATTTAATGTCAGAAAAATCTGCGTTCAAAGCCTTTCTATGAAAGCAACGTGAATGCATATGATATTGCCCTTTAGGTCATGTGCTTCTGCATTAGCTTCTGTACAACCATTATGGCCTTAAGTTTAATGATTGCATAAAACTGTGCATTCCATTGTGGCTGGGCCAGTAGTGTCACGGTGTAAAGTTTTGCTAGTCATGCCTGGGAACTTTGCACAGAAAGGGAAACAAGTGTCACAGCACCAAATATATGGTAATCAGTGGACACTTAACAGTCGCTATTGCAGCAAGCCTTCTTTTCATGTAAATTTTGGCAATAAATCTGCCTGCAGCTTAAAGACAACTCATCCTGTCGTGCACTGCAAGTAGTTGGAAAAAAAATGCCACCTGCTTTGTAGGTTTCCTCAGTAACTGCTTCTCTTGCATTGTGACCAATTCCTCTTTAGTATAAATAAATTGCTTTACTTGGAACAGAGGTTGCGGTGCGGTACCAGCTAAGAATTGTTGATTGTTGACTATAGTTAAGAGTTGAAGCAGCTAGCAGACTGCTGGTATCTTGCCTTGCTCTTCGCACCTTATGTGCTCTGCTAATTTTAGTACGGTCTACTATACTTGGTTGTAAGTGAATGTCTGAAATTTTCTCGCATCAAAAGTCTTCGTATTACTTACCAAAAGCTGTTCAATTCATATTAAAGTTTGGAAATACCCTCACACAGCAGCTTGACAAGTGCACGGGGAAGTCTGAAACTCTATGGTTGAAAGGAGAGTTACTGTTAGTAAGAACAATAAGAAAAGTTAAAAATGGACATCCATAGAGATGCGTGGGGTAAGAAGCAGTTGATAACATTGTGAAGTTTGAAGCTGAATGTAAACACCAGCTATCCCAGAGTTGGAAACACTTGTTATTTTGTATTGTGTTATGATTGAGTCCTTTTTGCACTGTTAATAATAATAAGTTAGTAAGTTAAGCTGTATTACTGAATTAAGCTTTGGCAATGACAAATGAGCCGCTCTTAGCATGATAGAAGGCTTGGTAAACCAGAAAAGACAAAAACTGGGTGGTGACATTGCCCTAAAGCTCCTGCACTAGCTTGCCTTGACGTCGTAAACTTTCACAGCATCTGCTCGGGTCTGGTTAATTGTTTATTGGAGAAGTACTTGTTTGCATTCTCAAGGAACCAAAGGGTCATCCTTCAACTGTCAAGCTTCGAGAACTTACATGTGCCAAAACAGCCCAAACGAGAAAAACTACTCTGAAAATTCTGGTGTCATGCTGACTTACTGGCCCCGAGACTTTGGTGCGAAAATAAAAAAAAGGAACTTTGGCTTTCAGTTTCTCCCGTTTAAACCAACCTTTTACCATTGAATGAATGAAAATGGGGTTTTATAAGAATACTTTTGCCACTCTAAACTAACCTAAACTTTTCAGTGTCCCTTCACCACTGCAGACATTCTTTTCTGTGTTGTTTTCCTTGTGTCCTCCTCTCTTTGTGTTCTTGGGGCACTGTTGAAGCACTCTCTCTCTGCATGGTTCTGTTGTTTGTGCCACGCCTTGTTGGATGTGTCGGTGGTGACGGTGCTTTGTGCGCTGCTTCTGTGTCGTGACATTCCCCCGTGCTGTCCTTCCCTGGGTGTTGCAATGGCGGTGTTGGCAGTCTGTCTTCGGGCTGCTGTATACCCAGAATGTTCACCGGGCGGTCGGCCTCCAAGTACCCTGTGCTGCCCACATCACTCGAGGATGAGGAGTACAACATGGCCCACCCCAAGCGAGGCAAATGTGTCATCTTCAACAACAGGGTGAGTATGCATTCTCTGGCCCTCAATATTTTAAATATTATTTAACAATACTGTAACCCTTGACTAGGGGTCATAACAGGAAGGGCAGGGCAAAGTTTAAAGAACTAAATAATACCCATCGAAACCACAAAAGCCATGACACATCAATATGACGTCGAACATTCATGTAAATACACAACAGCGGCATGTCCACTGACATCGTTCAATGCAACAACATTGTTTAGTGGATCATTCCACATTTCATTTGCAGCCGAAAAATATGAGCAACGAAATCTGTCGCTGTGACGTCTGTATGACAGAATAACATAACTGTGGTTGGTTCGCAGATTTCTTCTACTTGGATCTTGTAGGTATTTATCCTTGTCAACCTTAATTTGACCTTGAAGTATTTGGAAAAGCAGTTTTATCTAGTATTTTCTTCTACGTGTTTCTGAAAGGTCCATACTACAGGACTAACAATATGTGTCACTTGAGTTCATCCTGTACCTTGAACAAATGAAATTTTGCAACAGAATTAACATTGTGCATCTATTCGCTCACTTACTCAGTAACAAACTTTCCAGCTCATGTTCAGTTGCCAGCAATTTGTCGGTTGCGCATTAGTGCCCTGCACATGAGTGTTTTGCATAGCCTTAATGCCATTTCTTCAGCCGTGGTGGTTCAGTGGTTATGGTGTTGGGCTGCTGAGGAGGAGGTTGTGTGTTTGATTGAGCTGCATTCTGATGGGAGCAGAATGTGGAAACGGTCATTCACCATTCTAAATGTGTGCGTTAAAGAGCCACAGAGGGTCAAAATTAATCCAGAGATCTCCACTATACAGCATCCCTCGTAGCACACTGTGCAGCTTTGGAACATAAAACCCCTCAATTGAACGAAAAGTCTTTAATGCAACCTAAAGAAGAAAGAAATAAGAGGAGGGAAGGGGGGGAGTTGTAAATGAATGAGGCTGATTAACCAGTATGTTGTGGGCAATTAACCTGAACTTTTTGGCTGATCTTTTTTTGTCCCCCGCATAATTAGGCAAGTTACACGAACCTTTATATATTTATGTAAGGGCACAAAATTTGAGAATGCCTAACATGTTTAGAAAGGCCTGATGTTATTTTTAGCAAGTCCCCTTGTGCATTCTCTCTTTTGTGGGCTTTGTGTAAAACCTACAGAGCGTGAAAAAAGAAATGTTGCCACATGCTTGCGCATGAATTGAAGCACTGTCAAGCGCGTCTTCAACAAGCCAAGCTGGTGTGCTAGTTGTAGAGAGTATGCATACAGGCCACAGCATTTAATAATTGCTAGTGAGCCCACGTCAACAAGATCTCATTAAAACAGCACACTTGAAAAAAAAAAAGAGAGGTTTTGTTTGTATCTATATTTTTCAAGTGCACTGCTTTTGCAACGCTATGAATACTACCTAGCCCTTAGTGACAACTTTGTTCCAGAGCCGGACATTTCCTGGGGCCGCAGTTGCAGGTGGGCACCAAAAGCTGATTACTACAGCATTATACAACAGCGTCATTCCAAAGGCATAGCAACTATGTTATTTAGCGGCTTCATTCCAAAGGCATAACAACTATGTTATTTAGCAGCTTCATACCAAAGGCAGCAGATAGCAACTGCGTTATTCATCCTCTTGACGCCAACGTACAAGACCATATCATGGAAAACAAGAGCAAAAATGATTCACTCCGTGCAGTGGCGTAGCCAGAAATTACATTCAGGGGGGGCTCGTGGCAGCTCGGCCTCCTCCTTATAGAATTTGTCGAGGGAACAAATAGATGAATAACTGCACTGCCATTGCTAAAGATCCTGAAAACGAATTCTTGAACGCTACACACTGTCAAGACAGGTAAAATATGAATTTTTTCATTAAAGAATATACTCGTATCTCCCCAAAATTGTGCCCAAAATAACTGATATCAATGGTTCCATGTTTTTTGTCTACCTAATAAGTAAAGAAAATATCGCACGAACTCGCTTCGAAACGAGCGGAACAGTGCATGCCGCTGATATGAAAAATGTAAAGGCCATGAAATCAACAAGTTGAGGACACATATTTTAATGAAACTTTGTCATTCAAGAACCTTGTTTACATTTTTGTACATATGCAACGTCCAGGGAAAAATCTCAATGACGCTGTCCGTTGTTCCAATGTATTGTGCGGAAGCAGCTGTCACCGGTCGTGTATTGTGAGTAATTGCACCGAAATTATAGTTGCAACAGAGAGCACATATAAAAAGCAGAAGTTCTGCAATATATACAAGGCCAAGTCAAATGAAAGTGAGCCAATGTTAATATATGACAAACGGGGTACTTTATTTAAAGGTTATCTTCATGAGCATTCAGGCATTTGTACCACTGACTAATGAGTGGCATGATTCCCGTCTTGTAAAGCTTCTCGGGTTGCTGCTTCAAAAAGTTGGGAACTGACTCTTTCATGTCATCTTCCGACACGAATTTGATGCCCTTGAGCTGTTTTTTTAATTGCCCTAAAATGTGGAAGTTGCAGGGCGACAGGTCTGGGCTGTATGACGGATGTTGCAGAGTTTTCCATTAGAAGTTTGCCAGTTTTGTGTTGATCACATCAGCGACGTGGGGATGGGCATTGTCGTGGAGCAAGATGACCCCATTTGTCTATGTTCCGCATCGTTTGTTCTTGATTGGGACACGCAGCTGATCCGGCATTTCACAATATCGGAAACGATTGATAGTCTCTCCAGGCTTAACAAATTCAGTCATTAATGGCCCCTGACAATCTAAAAAAAAAGTCAGCACCTTTCCGGCAGGAATGACGGCCTTTGCTTTCTTAGGGGGTGGTGAATTCGAATGTTTCCACTGTAAGCTTTGCCGTCGTGTTTCAGGCTCGTAGTAGTGGCACCATGATTCGTCCCTGGTCGCAATTGCAGACAAGAAGTCGTCACCCTCATTATGATATCGGATTAGATGAGTCAAGGCAGCGCCCAACCTCTCCACCTTCTGGTAGTACGTGTTTCCTATAATATTGGCATCCATTGCGCACATAAGGGCCGACAACCAAGATGTTTATGAATTATAGTGTGAATCGAACCATGACTGATGTTCACACGTCCTGCCAGTTTATCGATACTTATCCTCTGTTTTTGTCTAATCGGCTCATCAACCTTTGCAACTGTGGCACGGTGGCTTTGGCCCGATCTTGGATCGTCTTTGCAACTTCACGTCCTTCTCTGAACTGTTTGCTCCAACGCTTCACTGTGGCCAATGAAATGCAATGTTCAACGTAGATGGCAGCCATACAGTGACTAATTTCTCTTTTGGAAACACCTTCAGCTGTCAAAATCCTCACAACAACACCCCTCTTTTCAACTTTTGGAGCGTCTATTATGTCGCGCAACCACGTTCAACCCAGTGTATGAGAGCATTAAAGAACATTTATCCTCACACCTGCATGTCACTTTTGTAAATAGAAAGATGCCTGCGTGCTACGCACATGCCTCGCAGATAATGAACAGAACCATCATTGTGGCGAGGTGGGTTAGCTCGCTTTCATTTGACTCACCCGTGTACATTAGGAATGTGAAGATAGAATATACAAATGCGAAGATACAGCTTGTTAAAGGCAAAAATGTGTCACTGGAAACAAAGTTCACTGCACGTATACACAAAACCTCGCAACAAGATATTTAAATATACGTATAAATCTCTGATAAAAATATGTGTCTAAGAAAAAGTCACTGTATTTAATGCATCAAACAAGGCAAATAAGCATGTGGCGCAATCACAGATCCACAGATCACAGAATACTAAGGCTCACCCCCCCTCCATTCACTGCCCCTGATGTATCGCACGCTACGGAAGGCGGCGCGCTTCCTCCCCACTTTTCCCCCTTGTGCACACAAGACTGAGCCACCATCATCGGCTCACCCATGCCCCCCCACCCCCCCTCCTTATGTTTTCACTGGCACATACAGCATGCGGACTGCGGTCACGATTTGATCCCCCTTGGACTTCACACGGAAGGTGAGGGCGAGAGCGACTGCAGGAATGCACCTGTAGTGTCCATACACTTGCTATAGTAATAATAAAAGTATTCGGCAACAGAAGCGTCCCGTGGCCCATTACTTTCCGCAAAAGAAATAACAAAATTGAACTTTCACAATGCGACAATTCGCTGCAACGCAACGTCTTCTTTCATTTGTGGGTCGGGGCCACTGAAATGAAAAAAATTTAAAGGAAAGCATGTTGGCCGCAATCGAATGCCTACTTTGGGCACTTAAGAGGAAGCTTGAACTCGGGCCAAACTCCGACGCGGCCTATTCAAATACAAGTAAAATGCAAAAATGATTTTCTGAGATAACCATTGGACCAATTTTAATGAAATTTACTGCATTTGAGAGAGAAAGTTAAATTCTAGTGACTGTTGGAAGCGGAATTTCGAGTTAGGGCCTGAATTTTGTTGAGACTTTTCAAAAATTCGAAAGTTTGAAAAATATAGAAGCACGAAGTTTACAAATTAATAGCTCTCCGTCAAGAACATATATTGCAGTTCTTTAAATGGCATCCATTAGATCATTCAAAGTGGACAAATTCTATATGTCAGTTTATATGTTACATGAATTTTTTACGTTGTGTACAAGGGTTCTGTAAAAGCTGTATTTACACATTACTAATTTTTTTCGTATTCATGTGTAATATATCAGTTTTGTTTGCTTTAGATGTGCTATGAGATGGGATTCACAGAATTGTGATATCATTTCTCATTGCTGAGTTACTGAGTTGTAAACTTGATTGTTTTGTTTTCTGAAAATTCGCATTTTTTGCCAATTTTTAGTGAGAATTTGAGGACCTAAATCAAAAATTCGAAACGAACAGTCACTAGATTTTAGGTTTTTATTTTCAATGCAACAAACGTCATCAAGTGGTGTAGTGGTTGCCAAGAAAAACGAATTCTCCTTTTACATGTATTTTGATAGGCGCACTTGAGCTAAAGCTTCCTCTTAATGTGGCTACTGAAGAAATATTGAAGAAAACCTGAGATGCTCGGTCCACTGATAACCATACGCATACTGCTCGGTATCCTACACCGGCGAAACGACTTTCCGGAGAGGTTGCACTCAAGCGAATGCGCTGCGGTCCGTCGAGTCCCCACAGTGATGACGGTGAGCAACCATTGTTTCTTTTTCTCGTCTGCTAGCCAGAAAGAGTCCGAAGCTCTTTCAGGGGAAACTCCACT
This sequence comes from Dermacentor andersoni, assembly GCF_023375885.2. Classification (NCBI taxonomy): domain Eukaryota; kingdom Metazoa; phylum Arthropoda; class Arachnida; order Ixodida; family Ixodidae; genus Dermacentor; species Dermacentor andersoni. Next base: position 332,647,832 of record NC_092814.1, read on the forward strand.
CGGTTAGAGAAAAAGAAACGGCACACCCAAGTGTGCTGCGCGATGTTCGGGGCAACACGTGAAAAACGCATACGAGAAAAACGCAAGCTGGCTCTGGCAGCCCGTGGTTAGCAAGAAAAAGAAAATTGAAGAGGCTCAGTGTGTCCTCGCGAATAAAAGTCAAAGTAGGAAAATAAATAAGATCGTAGTTACCTTTGCTGGTCTTATCGTCTTGACATGCAGGCTTTGGCGCAGGTGAAAAAAATTTTTTTCTTATCTGTGACATGACGGCACAAATGACCCACCACAACCCTTATCGGACCTCGCTGCGTGCTTTGTCAACTTGTCTGATAGTGTGTTGATTTGGCTTGTCTCGTTGTATGGTGTGATGTACGACTTTAGAAAAGTCAATGCTCCTTTGGCGTCAAATGCTTATTAGAACATTAAACCACAAAGTTCTGGAATTGAACATCTAACGCATGACCTTGGAAGTGTCAATGCACCTTTCATATCAAAAGTTAGTACTTTTTACCGATAAAGTTTTGGAATTAAAATCCATGCGCTCCTTAGATTTCGCAGGCTCCGCAAGATGCCATGACGAGCTCGTTCACCATCAAAACGCCCTTGAAACACTTGAAACTTTATGCTCTGATGGGGCTCCTTGTGTTATGTGACCCCAGGTGCGTGGGCGTTGCCGCGAAATCCAGCCTGAGTTTGCAATGTTCGTGCCGAAATTTTTTTTCGAGCATGAAGGAAAGTCATTCTAGACAAAATCAAGAATGATTTCTGGTGCTGGGGGTTGCTTGGGTTGGCGGTGCATGACAGCACGAAAATATTTCGGCGGGGGGGGGGGGGGGGGAGGGAGGGAGGGCTAATGCCTCATAAGCCCCCTCCCTGGCCCTGACTCTGTACACACTAGCAGCTGGTGACGTCTTTCTTTTTTTTTTAAATACTATTATACTGGCATTTATTGTAAGCCCAGATCAAAGAACCTTGTAACAGCTTACTTGTGGAAAACAACTGCAGACATGAAAGTTTGTTATTAGTATTGTTTAAATTAGGAATGTTCCAAGAAAAACACTGACAGTGACTTGCTTAGACAGTGATGGTAAGCTAAATAGGATACCTTGGTTTCTCTAACAAGAACTACTGGATACATCAGTCCGAAAGATTGTCTGCTGAATGAGGGATGCCCTTTAAAGTTTTGGATTTCAATATATTTTCGCTCTAGCTATTGACAGCATCACCATTTAAATTGGCAGGTATATTCTGTATATTACTGTCTCAAATAAAATGTTAAATAAATTGGTTTGTTCTAGCACCACACAAAAGAAAATGATAACATTTCTTGTTATCCTTTATTACTATTGAAAAGAGCTTCAGGATTAAAATTTTTTCACGAATGTGATATAAAGAATGTCATAATATTTTGGGTTCCGATTGTTAGCAATAAAATGTACTATATGTAAGTGGTAGACGTTTCACTGTAAACTGTTGGGTAGCTTTCTAGAAATGGTACATCAAAAATATTAAAAGTGTGAAAATTCCATTTGGTGGCATTTATCACTCATTTACTGCAAGGATTAAAATGGCTCCAGCGGAATGCACAAAATTTCTTTTCGTTCTTTCCATCATCCCCAAAGCCTTTCTTGACTTTTTTTTTCTTCATCGTTCTTTGCGCACTGAGGAGTAGTAGAACTGCTTTTTGACTTGGCTACAGTAATATTAGCTCCGTATTTGGCTGGTCAAGCTGTGCACCACCAGGTGACTGCACCATGCAGGCCGCTCATGTTTACGCTAAAGCCCCTTCATCACAGTGATAGTATAGTATAGAAGAGCTTTAGTATACGCCTCCGCCCATCCGTCGAAACGCCCAGCTCACCTTCGTTTACCGGAATACCGGGCACGCTCAGTGCTGGGACAGAATGTTCGCAATGCTCGCTGCTTGGATAGCTCTCACTGGGGATTGATGGCCCAGGCGGCTAGTGGAGAGGTTAGAGAGGCTTCACGCGCTGGTTCCAAGACTCGAAGTAGATGACACGATGTCACATCATGACGCAAAGCCAGTGAAGGCAGAGCTTAGTCACGAATGCTCGGTGAATGACTTGAGGAGAAAAACCATTGCTAGGAAGGAGGGTAACTTGTAATTGTCTGTAGCTTTCTTAACATCAGATGACGCTTCACTTAAATTGTGGCGTGAATGTTTTACTGTAACTGTACCCTACAGGTCTGCAAAATTTATCGAAAACGTTTCAGGGACCCCTTAAAGCACCTGTTTATTGGTACCTATTCTTTGTGTTTATTTATTGCCTATTTATTCTTCATTAAATAAACAGCCAATTATTAGTATCTATTAATTTAGTATTTATTTGGTGCCTTTTTGCTGACAGTGCAAGAAATCATGTCCCCTGGCCTATCATGTGAAACCTTTCATCGAGCTGCTCTCTTCCAAGAGAAAAAACGCTGCTTGCATGCATGAGGCCGTTCTTGATGCATTGTGATACATCAAATTGTCTTTTTTAAGTCCTCATATGCATTTGTGGTCTACTGTACTTTGCAGTATTTTGAACCCCATACAAAGCTGACTGAACGGAGGGGGACAGACTTGGATGCCGAGAATCTCTACTATCGCTTCAGTGAGTTGGGTTTCGAGGCAGTCATCAAACCCAACATGACACGCAAGGAAATGCTGGACGAATTGGACAGATGTAAGCCTTCTTGCTGACCTGGATTTTATTGTAGTGAACGAGTGGCTACCAGGCTATCAAAATGAAAGAAAGCATGTTGAATTTCTGTTGCCATGATTTTAGATGCCTGGGACTGTTTACACACATCATTTTGTCTTTTGATAAACTTATACATGGTTGAAAGTGTTGCACAAGACTGACAGTAAATTCTTGCATGGTAAGTGGTCTAGGGACAGAGATGAATTTTTTCATGCACGTGTAACATGTTCGGTCACTTGATAACACACTCTGATTCTGCTTGTACATGTGGTGCTACAGCTGTTAAAGCAGTATTCATATGGGGAGAAATTCGTGGGAGTGCATACCACATGATGACAATGTCACGTCTCTTCAGGGCCAAGCGATGTAGACATCTTCGGGGGATGGGAGACGTTGAGCTGTGCCAGTACAAAATGTCCTCTCTTGGTGGGGGAGATGGCGGGGATCTTGCCAGCTAGTTTAGCCACCTATTACCGCGCTTGAAATCGCCACTGCTTTTGCGCATGCTTGGCGGTTTTGTTCGTTTCAGTGTTTTTCAGTGGTGCAAACACTTGCTAACCTCTTGAAGCTCAGGGATGAAGTGCCCCTGTTTTCATCTCGCTCACCACAGCGTACCTGCACCTGTGTGTTCGCTCAGTGTCGGGAGTATAGGGCACAAAATCATCTGCCACTACTGACATCCTTCCATCCCCACAATGTCTGTGTGAGTGGGGGAACAGCGTGAAGAGCATGATGGCTTGTGACGTCGTGTTCCCCTCCGCGCTGAGGGCTGTCCCATAAGGATAGTGAACTAGTACTCAAGGGGTGCTCAGGGTTGCCTCACTGTGAGAGCGCCTTCAAAAAGAACGTAAATGTGAGATTTTAAAGCCCTCGCTGTCTAGAGTGTGAGCTATTGCAGAGTGTTATAGTAGGCCATTAGGTGGATACATCTGGTGCCAGTCTGGCAGATGCTGGCATGATTTAATTCCCTTTGCTTGTTTGAGGTTTGCTGTTGTGGGCAGCTGTAACATGGATGGAGAGCCAGGTTACTAGTGATCATATTTGGAATTTGGGTAGAACATAAAAAGCAACATCTGAACATATAATCGGCAGTTGCTTCTGGCGTTATCAACATAAGTGTAGTGCTGCTCCATTATAGCCTAACTGCAATAAAAGTTTGGACTGTGTAAAGAGCCTAGTTTGAGATAGTGTAGATAAATAATAACCACTGTGCAAATTTGTACACTTGAAATACAAGTGAATACGTCACAGAAACCTCACTTATTTGATATTTTAAATATTTTCACATCCCTAGTTTCACATCCCCAACTGATTTTGTGGATGTTAAATTTCATTGCAGTTGACCTAGCTTTTATAGTGAGCCCATACACTGGCTGTCCACTTAATAAACTAGTCAGAATTAACTGTCAAACAATAATTTGGTAAAACGTTCTTAGTTGTCCAGTGAAGTAGAAATTTTATTTAAAATTAATATATTTCAGCTGTTGATCAATAACATTTACTAGAATAGGGAGGGTAGGAGCTAAAGCTTCTTGTTAACCCAGCTCCTCAGATGGAAGTAAACTGTAAGTACTTTATTTACCTTTTTTGCAGTGGGCAAACAAGATTACAGAGATGATGACTGCTTTGTCTGCTGCATCCTGACACATGGTGACCGTGATGTTCTTTATGCGACTGATGGAAAGTTCCCTGTAGACAACGTAATGGACCCTTTTCGTGGTGACGTTTGCCCCAGTCTGCTTGGCAAGCCCAAGCTGTTCTTCATTCAGGTTAGCAGCTTTCAATTTTCATACAAGTAATAGTTCATTAATCTGGCTCCAGTTAATGATTCTTTTATTTAAACGGAGCTTACTTAAAGGTCCCACCCGTGGCAGTCCGTATCTGAGTGGTTCGTCTTATATTTTATTTGGATAAAAAAGAATATATACTATATGGAGCACAGTAGATAATTTTTTCTACGATAATGTGTGTGCATGTTACCTGCATATTGCCAGCTGTAAAGTCACATCGAAGTGATTACAGAGGTGTGAAATGCTGCATTTTAGGCAGGATGAGTATAATAATTAGAAAAATAAGTGGCCTAGTGAAACTAAGCCTTCCGCTTAAACCAGGTCACTAAGGCAAAAGAAAAGGAAGAACCATTTTTGTTCATTAGCCTCGTGACCAAAGTCTGTTTGTATGCTTGTGGCAGCTGCCACATTTTATAATTCTTCTCCTTTTAATTTTACGGTAGGCAGGCCCAGGTAAATGTGCAAAAGATTTTTCCCATAAGGGGGGGGGGGAGGCAGACGACTGTTTGTTTATTTATTCATTGATTTATTCAGTACCCTCAGGCACCAAAATTCATTACAGTGGGGGGAAGATGTTACAAACAGTTAGAAACATTCACAAAAGATTTTTCTACACAATGTCTGAGGCAGAAAAGAAAAGTTCAACAAGAGTTACAGCAGTTTCAAAACATGTTAAGTTAGGTATACATGGGCATTACAACAAAAAGGTCAAAGAAACGGCAAAGTTCAGTCACTTCAACAGGGCCGAAAATACATCATTTGACATGATGTTGACGACACTGTCAGGCAACATATTCCATTCTTGTATGGTTTTTGGAAAAAATGATTTTAAGCAGTTCTGTCTTGTACAGAACTTCTCGTACCCTTAGCTCATGGTCCATGCATTGTGACCTGTAATGAGGTGGCATTATGTACTTGTCCCTTTTTCTACTAATTGTGCTGTAGTATATGGAATGAAACAGCTTCAGATGCAGCTTTCTGCCTCCTGATTTAAATTCTTCCTTAGCACTTGTAGTGCTGAACTTAACTTTGTATCGACCTGACACGTACCGCACACCTAGATTCCGCACCCTCTCAAGTTTATCAATGTCACATGCCGTTGGAGGGTCCTACGCTACACGAGCGTACTTTAAGATGGACCTTTCGTACGTTTTGTATAGCAGCTGTAGTGCAGACTGGCTGAATACTCTGGAATTCCTACGAAGAAAACCTAGCATTTGCTCTGCTTTAGCGGTTGCATAGCCTGCTTCTGCCATGATAATTCTGGGGTGTACCAAACACCTAGGTATTTAAACTGTCTATTACATTCGGGTCAAGAAGTGTTCTGATCCACTAGATCAATAACACAGCACTGTGGTCGCAACGAGTGCACTTGTGCTCGGATTATTACTTTTGATAATATATGTGAAAAAGCAGTTCCTTTATTTGTATTATTATCATTATGTTCATTGTTACGTGTGTGATTCTTCATTGTATTGTAAATATTGACTGTATCTCCATTCCTGTAATGACCCTTTGGGGGTTAACAGTATCAATAAACAAACAAACCAACATTGTTATTCAAGGTGTAAGAGAAATTTAAAGAGTTCTTTCGAGTGAATGTCATGTTGACTGTTTTGGTTAGATTTAGCTGCATGCGCCACTTAGTACACCATTCACTAATTAGATTCAGGTCTTGCTGAATCAGGCTGGCATCATCCATGCTGCTAGTCACCCTATACAGCATGCAGTCATCTGCAAACTGTAATGTCAGACCTTCGCCTGTGTACAATAAAAACAGCAAAGGCCCCAGGACAGAGCCCTGAGGCACATCGGATGTAACATCTTGCGGGTGCGACTGAACCCCATTTACAACCATGAACTGCCGGCACAGGGGAAGATATTCTTTAACCCATGATACAACCTGTGGGTGTATTTTATATTTAAGCACTTTTTCTATGAGCACTGTATGGAGTACCATGTTGAAAGTCTTCCTGAAATCGAGGAAGATAAATTCAACTGAAAGCCCTTTATCCAAAGCAGGGGCAATATTGTTTGTGTATTATAACAACTTTGTAGCACCAGAAAACCCTTACGAAATCTATGTTGGCAGGGCGTAGTCGCAGAATTAGTAGTAAAATGAACTACAATGCTCGTGAATAGAATATGCTCTAGTATTTTGCATGCAGTGGATGTCAGTGATATTGGACTGTAGTTTGAAATGTCGCTTCTAGGGCCATACTTGTGAACAGGGACCATAATACCCGTTTTCCAGTCATCAGGAAGGGAGAAACCTGTTGGAAACTTATCTTTAGGTGCCAGGAGACAGTAATGTTGTTAGAGGTGTAACTCTCTGTTGAAAGCATTGATTTTTGACCTAGTATTGGCAGTGTTTCATTTAAAAAAAAATGACTTTAATACCTCTACTATATGCTCAATCTTCATTATGATGACATTGCATCTGAAGCAAAAATGCATTTGTTATACAGTCAAATCTCATGAATTCGAACTTCTGGTTTATTCGAACTAACGCTGTGGTCCCGTCAAAGTTATGTGTATTCCAATGGGCGAAAATGCCCGGTAATTCGAATGCGGAAGCATTTGCGCCAGTTAATTTGAACATACCGCGCTCCAACAGTGCTCTCAGCAGCACGCCAAATCATGCGTTGGCACCCCCGACCAGCATTGCTCTGACTCCGCCATAGAGGAAAAGCTTAGGAGAAACCCCTGAACGCCCCACATGCGGTTCCGTATAAAGTCCAAGGGCGATAACACTGTCGCCGTGTGCCCTATGCTGTACGTGCGAGTGCAAGTGCGCGAGGGAAGCCGACGACTGCGGCTCAATCTCACCCGCGCAAAAGAGACGGAGTAGGAAGGAAGCGTGCTGTCTTCCGTCGTGTGTAAGGCACGGAACGTTGCGAGTCACCAGGGGGAGTGTGGAAGAGGGGGGGCTCTACTCTGGCTGTAACTGCACATGTGGCGGCTGTGCGCGTTCACACGGCCATATCTTGAGAGGGATTTGCATTGGGGGCAGAGTCTAGGTGCGTCGGCAACTCGTAGCTTTGTGCATGCTGTGTGTGCTCGGTGCTCAGTTTGCGTTGAAGCGATAGACGGCACGAATGTCACTTAGTTCGCTGCTGCTGCTGCATTTGCTCACGCCAGTGTTTTGACATCGAGTTTCTGCGGTCATCAAGTGAGATGTTTTCAAATTTGCTTGTGTGCGCGACACCATGCTTGTTAATTTAGTTAGTATGCCTGTGTTTACAAGTTTATATGGCTGATAAAACCAAGGAAAAATTCTAAGTGCGCACACAACCTTGAATTTGGCGTAATCAGTTCCCTAAGAAAGGTACTAACAGATGGGCCATACATATAAAGCTCAGTTTGCACATTAGTCCTTGCGCATGGCGTTGTGCCCACAATGTGCACCCCCTATTTGTTTCAGCAAACAATTGATAGATGCGCTTCGTACTGTAGGAGTTGAGGAGGACGTCGGGATGAAAACTTGGGAGGTATATTTACATTATTTACAGTGAGAGTCAGTGAACAGTCTTAAAGTCATTACGGGCCAGCAGCAACTCGGACGCTGCGGCCCGTGGCAAGAAGCTTGAGAGAGAAGAATCAAGGAATGCTCTAGGAATGCTCTGGTCTGCTTCTTTTAAGCCCTTCGGTGTCACGTTCGGCCAATGGGAGAGCCCGCTCAGGTGACGCCATTTTCGGCCAATCGGCGAGCCCGCTCAGGTGTCGTCATTTTCGGCCAATGGTAGGCGCCCGTGCGATGTAGTCACACCCGGCGAAGAGAGTCGCTCCTTGGTCCCCCTGCGGTCTTGCCTTGCTGACTTGCAATGCGCCGTCACCATAGAGGGTAGGGGGCAATGCCGCCAGGTTGTCACGGCGCATTACAGCCGTCTTGCTTCGGGACCCACTTTACCCGCCACATTGCCAGGCTCTCGCTTTACTTTCGGGAAGAGCCAAGCAGTGAATAGCTCCACCGGCTGCACACGAAGTGGGGTCCGCCAACTTGTTTGCACGTGTCGCGCCTCGGGAATGTGGCATCCGTGCTTCTTCGCTCCTCAATTAGCTGTGATGCGATTCGATGTGGTCTGGTGAACTCGGAAGTAGGCTCAGGAAACGGTCCTGTATCTAACAGTACGTGCTGTTCTCGCCTCTGTGTTCAACTTTGAAGTGCTGCTTTTTAAACACAAGTGTGATATTCCCACTAGCCCTAATGCAAGTCTTAATCGGTAAAACTACTATCGCTTCGTATAGCTGTCCACTAATTTGCTATCATAGTCAATGCTTTGTCTTTCGAGGAAAACTGCGACTTTTTTTTTTACAATGACGAGTCTAAACCGAGGCGTCCTGATAAAAAGGTTGTCGGAGCCACATCCGATTCTGTACAACAAGACGGACCTTAAATACGAGGATGCACCCAGTACCTCATTCTCCTTATCTTTTGCATGCGGCCATGCTGCAACAGAAGGGAGCACACCAACATGATTATGATCAGTGGCAACAACTTCGTCACCTTCATAAGACATGATGTGTTAAGAATGCAGGATGCAGAACATAAACACAGTGCTGATCTGTCAGCAGACAAAGGAAAAAGCACGCGATCACGCAGAGGGAAGCAGCGGCGGAGGCCCAGTGTGGCCTCGGCAACTCCGCCATGGCAGTCTTGGGTAGCAGTAAGGGGCTTAGGTGGCGGAGGCAATTAGCACCATCCATCAAGCTGGCGGTAAAGCGAATTCGCTTCCCTCCTGCCCCTCCTTGAAACTGCGCTCTCCTTCCTGCCTCTAAACTTCCTCGTAACTCCCTCACCTTCGATGGTCTCTGCGTGTCCCCGCCTCCGCATTGGCCCAGCGGCAGCTTAGCCCGCTTCATGAAGTTTCATTTTCTGCCATCATTGGGAAGGGAGTGTTGGCTGGCGTGGGCAGTTTCATGGTCCTCGCTTGCTGTGTGCTTGTGCGCTGTGATATTTCACTACTCGCACCGTACGTGCATCGTGCTATGGTGCACGAGTACTTCAAGAACAAATCCTTTTAATTTGAACAAATTTTCAGGCCCTTTCGAGTTCGAATTATTTAGATTCGGCTGTAGCTGCTATTCATTACTGCAATACACACTCAAATGGGTTCAAAGTCACTATTGGGCCCAGGTAAATTAGCACAAGTGTGAAGACTTCTAACGTGGAGGGGTGTAATGTTGAGGAATGTGAGCCCTATTGTAATGTTGGTGGTATGTGTAGTTATACTGTGGATTCATGTGTGAAAAACAGGTGCATCAAAAGGGACTTTTAAAAGCAAGACTCATGATGGAAACGTTTGCTCCTGTACCCACGAAGTCATTGTAGGCACACAATCGACAAGCATGTGAACTTTGTTCTTAAGCATAAAAACTACAGTGTACATTTCCGTTGGTGTCATGTGTTGAGTAACCTCATCCCCATTGGCCGTGCCAGCTAGTTATCTGTTGGCAAAGGTGATGCAGGACGCCACTTCGGCTATGGGAATGTATGTGTGCGGGGTGCACGTGAAGATGGTGGTAGCGTCAAACACCTGCCAAATGCCAAAGAGCAGCTCTGAAAGCTTTTCTCCCAGTAGTCATTGCTGGGAAGGGCATAGGCTGGCCAAGAAGTGCTGTTGAGTGGTCCCCACTCATTGTGTTTGGCTTGGCAGTTTTTTATTATGAGATACCAGTGCTAGGTAGTGGCACACAAGATGAAGGTGGCATACAGTGCCATTTTGTGGCATCTTTGTCTCGTGTCTCTTCCCTTACCACTGGTATCGCATAATAAGTGGTCCTCATTGGCAGTGCGAGTCCACCATACCACAGTGTTTGGCGACGATTGCAGAGTGTTGCTTCGGTCAAAATTTCATTTTTCTGGCTTCCTAGGGGCTGCGAAAATGTAGGAAAACTCGGGCAGTCCGAAAAAATGAATGCATACCTTTTACTGCCCCCAAGGGCTCAAATTGCCGCTGGCACTTTCGAAATAGCTCTGAAGGCCTGCCAGTACACTAGGTGCATCGGCGCTCATACTGTGAAAGGAGGCGGCAGCTGCACGCGTGTATAATTAAGGAATACTACATCCTGTGGCAGTAGTCCCCTTCCACTCTTAGTATAATTCATGGCCATACATCGCGTATGCTTCACCACGTAAAAGTCGAGCTGCATGGAGTGAAAAACCGGCGTCGAAGCGATGAACTTCGCCTGGACACTCAGTGTCAAAAAATTTGACACCCGCCACTGACCTGACTCAGACAGCAAAAAGTTGCTCGGTGAACTTCACCGCCAAAAGCGGCATATGTGTTTGCCAGACGTCGTGAGTAGTGACCTCGCTCTGACTTCTGGCGGTGCAAAAAGAGTGCAGTAAATCATGTCTAAAAGTGTGTAGGAAGCTGTGCGAGAAGCGTGATTGTAGTCTTGAAGGACTTGCTGTCCTTTGTAGCAGCAATGGAGGTGGGAAGCTTATTCTAGCTTATGATAGTTTTTGGTAACAATGACTCTAAGAAAAAGTTAGTGTGACAAAAAGGAAGGGCTACTTCTTTAGGATGGTCCATGTGTGATCACAAGTAGGATGGCGCTGAGATGAATTCAGCCCGAAGAATTGGATTGTGAAAATAAATCTGATGAAAGAGAGAAAGGCGAAAAACTTTTTGTTGTATTATCAGGTTAGGATGGCCAAGGGAAGATTTCATTGAGGTGACACCTGAAGTTCGGTTATAATCCAATAAGATAAATCTTGCCACTCTTTTTTGGATCGGTTCTAATGAGTCAACTAGGGTGTTTTGATGATCCCATATCGCTGCTGTATATTCTAGCTTAGGTCAAATCATTGTTTGATATAATAGTAGTTTAAGATTTTCTGGGGCTTGATTAAAGTTTCTACGACGGTATCCCAGTGAACAATTAGCTTTGTTAGTAATTAATGTGGCTTATGTCATAACACCACGAAAGGTTACTGGTTATTTGTACTCTGAGGTACTTGTAAGATGACACATGATCTAATTTAGTTTCGTTAATAAGGTAGTCAAAAGAACTGGAAGGAACGGAGACATGAGAAAAAGTCATAATTTTACATTTAGGTGCACTGAGTATAATTAGCCATTGGTTACACCACTCACATACGGTGTCAAGATCAGATTGAAGAACAGAAAAATCGCTTTTATTAGTTATCGGGCGAAAGATCACACGGTCATCAGCGAGCAACTTTATCGAGGAGTTAAGGCTTTTAGGAAGGTCATTCATATAAATTAGAAACAGCAGAGGAGCGAGCACAGAATTCTGAGGAGCTCCAGATTTAACAGCACAGGGTGTCAGGATTGGGGGCTCAATCCCATCGCTCGAGATCCGTTGCCAAGATTGGAGTCCGGCATGAATTCGAAGGTAGCTGGCCCATGCCGTTGTCCAACTTATCCACGCTGAGGACGTTGATGAAGGGAAGAACTGCTTCTCAACGAGAACGGGGAAAATGGGTTTATTTACAGTATTTAAATCAGTCTAACATGACTGCTTGAGAAAAGTGCATCAGTCTAACATGACTGCTTAAGAAAAAGAGTGTCAGTCCAACATGACTGCTCAAGAGAAAGTGTGTCGAGCATCCGCACAACAGCCGTTTTTAAACACTCGGTCCGCCGGCGATACAAGGTGGCAAATGTTCGTTTCGTCATCGCAAAACTAGCCGCCTCCTGCGAAACAAGGTGACGCGAGCGTTCGTTTACTCATTGTAAATTCGCCGCCGCCCCGAAGAACAGTTTACGCACACAAAGGCACACACATTCCGAGGTCGAGCCGATGTCAGAGGGGTGCCGTTCCGCAGAACAGTTTACGCACACATAGGCACACACCTTCCGATGTCCGGCGCCGACGTCAGAGGGGCGCCATTCTGGGTAGCTCGTTGTCCTGCGTGCCGGCCGGCACATGGGAAGCGACATAAAACGGCTTTCCCGCGGCAGCTTGCTCACGCGTAGCAAATCAGGTCCGCGCTTGGGACCTCGGGCACAATAGTTCGTCCGTCGAACCCGTTTCGTCACAACGGCGATGGGGCTGGTGGATGGAGGCGGTTTTCAGCACAAAGCCCGCTTCTTCAAACGCAGCCTAGCTGCAGCGACGGAGAGTGGGGGATGCGCGTCTTGTCCCCCAGTCGTAATTGGGTGGCAATCCTACATTGCAGCTCGCCATTCTTAACAAGGGGGAAGAGGAACTATTATGTATTAGCCATCACATATTGAGTGTGATTAGGCAGAAACACGCAGTCCATTTTAAGATGTTAGGGTCAATATTTAATTTTTATTTAATATTTAACTCATTTTAATGATTAGTAATTAATGAAACACCTTGTCAAATGCTTTGGTGAAAATGAGAAATGTGCAATCGACCTCCAAACCATAATCTCAAGTTGAAATTACTTTATGGGTGAAAGGTAAAAGCTGCATTTCACAGGAGTAGTTCTTGTGAAAGCCATGCCGAAAGTCACTAAAATATAAGTTGGATTCCAAAGATTTTGTTAGATTAGGGTAGTGAAAATTACATGCTTGAGCAATTTACAGGGAGTACCGTATTTACTCAATTCTAACATGCCCTCGATTGTAACATGCACCCGTTTTGCGTAACCAAAAGAAAGAAGAAAGAAAACCACTCTCAATTGTAATGCACACCCGTCTGCTGTGACCTAAAAAGGAAAAGTCCTTCACTGTACCGCGCACCTCATCCTTTCATACAGAAATACAGCTTTCTCTCATTTGGAAAAACAAAGATTTGCTCCAAATACACTGAAGTTGCGATAAATAAAAAAAGTTGCGATTTCGCCCAAAAATCCAAGCATCGATTTCGATAGCAATTTAGTAGACAGGTATACGAAAAGTATGGCTAGTACAGTTGACTCCTTTTAAGACGAACTCCAAGGGATCATGAAAAGTGTTCGTCTTATCAGAAGTTAGTCTAACCAGGAGTGCTTCTAAATATGATGTTTGAGCATGCAGTGTGTGTCCAAATACCTCGTATATGAGAACAAATGAATGAAATGGCCTTTCAGGGAAGAAGTAACTGCAATATAAGCATTTATTGCACTACTAGTGACATACTAACATTGCCCTAGTAAGCCATCAGGCACTGTGGACTGTTACCCAGTCTGTTATTTTTTTTTGTGCATGTCAAGAAAATCGCCTGGCTGCTACAAATGCAGGCATCTCACTTAATTTTCTAAGATATTCCTCAGTGCCCTTGCATTGCTTGAAAAATGCTTCGTATGAAGCCTTGATGCCTCATATGAAGGGCTCATCGCATCGGCGCTGTGCAGGGCAGAGGGGGAGGGTCTGGCGATGGGGAGGCAAAGGAGTGAAAGAACTTGAGGGCGGGGCTAATTCTTGTAGCCGGGCCGGGAGGAGACAGAGGAGTGAGTGAGGAAGGGCGGGAGAGGAGGAGCGGAGGAGCAGCGGAGCCTTTGCAGAAACACCGAGGTGGTTAGGTCTCCTCGTCTCCCCACGTCGCACAGATGGTCGACAGCGCAGAAAAGCTTTCATTTTTGCCTTTTTTCTTTCTTTCCCCTAAAGTACTGCTCGGATGGTCGAGTAAAGCTGCGCGGGTAAGGTGCGGCCGGTTGTGAAAGTTCATCTTAACCAATTAGCACGTGTGCAGTGTTCATATTAAACGTATTAGTTTGCATAGACTCTATGGGAAACCAAACAGACAACTTCCACTGTTCATCTTAACCGAGGGTTCATCTTAAGTGAGTTCGTCATAAAGAGAGTCTACTGTAGTTTTATCAGCCGTATAAATTTTAAACATTCTCTTGCTAACTGCTAGCTAGGCACGAAGCGCATATGAGGCTGCCATTTGGAAATGCCGATGATGATATGGTAATGCAGATTTAGTGTCGTACTCGATTCTAACACGCATGCAGTTTTTGTACCTATTTTATCTGAAAAAAGTGCACTTTATATTCAAGTAAATACGGTATATGTCATAGATATTGGTCTGTAATTCAGGGAGGAATGCATGTTACTGGATATAAATATAGGAATCGCCTTCCAATTGTTAGGTAGCGTGGAACACTGGAGCGACTTCGTGAAAATTTGAGATAAAATTATCGAAGAATACATTGTAGTATTTTTGATAAATTTCGCATTGATTTTGTTGATGCTGCAGCTAAAGGACAATTTAAGTTTCTGGATTAAACTTAGAATACCTGCAGAATCGATAGCAATAAAATTCATCGGACAAAAATATGTGTTCTGTAGCTGCGTCACTAAAGCTGCATAAGAAGAAAAAAAGCATTGCAAAAGCGTCATTTAGCACAAAACAACAATCTTCGTTGTGCAAAATGTAGCTACTGGAATTAGTATGAATGATAACATTTTGTTTTACAAGTTTCACTATATTCCAAAACTCGGGACAGATTTGTAGTCAGCATTGAAGGCAGTGTTATGTTAAGATAATTGTGCTTGGTCTCCCTGATAGCAGTGCGATACTCGGAAAGGGCATTACAGTAAGCGCATATGTAAACATTATTGTTCAAATTTTTAACTTGCCGAAAGCGTCACTTTTATTTTTGGTTAAGAAGCCTTTTCAATGCGGCTGTAAATAAACCACGGTGAACGGCTCATTTGATACAATTTGAAGAGGGATGTACTTCTCAATCAAGCATGCCACTTTGTTTTTAAAAAGGTTCTAATTCTTTTCGACTGTTTTGTCAAAAAAGCCAGGCATATACTCATCTATAAACATTCAAGTTCTCTATTGCTGTATAAGCTTTCCCGTAATTCCTTACTGTTTTTCGTGTAGCAGTTTGACGTGGGACGTAATATAGGTGAAGTGGATTAAGCAATGGTCACTAATACCAGGGAGATGCGTCAGTGGATTCACAAGGTTAAACGTTGTCGTGAGGACTAAGTATAATATGTTCGCCGAGGTTCTGCCTATCCTAGTTGCTTCTAGTTGCTTATCTCGAAAAACACAATATCAAACTGCGAGAAGCTTGGTAGCGAATGTCGGAAGCAACTAGGCCTAGCATTGCCACGGTGGGGGCTTGATGTGCGGGAGCACTGATTCGAGGCTGTGATATAATCAGAATGGCGTTGGTGGTGGCTTCAATTAATACCGCTTTAAACCTGCAGTCATGGCAAAATGTCCAGAAAATCAGACGGCGAAGGGTTTCAGCGTGCGAAATTTCAGACATTCTTATACATAGACTCTATGGTGTACGACTACAGTCGCCAAACGGTAATTCAGACACCGGTAATTAGGACGGGCTTGATTATTCGGACAGCCCCACAGCACCGCCACTAACCCCATAGATGTAATGTATAAGGACGACTGAAATTTCGGATGTCGTACATCGCATTGCGCGATAATTTGCACACCCGACTACACGACCGTGTGCCGATTCAGCCGCCAAGTTGAGCCAAAATAGCTATATTACTGTTTGGATACGTTACCAGCATGGTCGCTGGCCATGTCGCCAGTACATCCACGAAACTAGCGAAGCGTAGTTGAACTAGCGTAGTTGTCGATGAAAATTTGGTGAATGCATTGAGTGTATACTTTTGTCTGTCTGTAGCAACAGCATGACGATGGTCTAGATGTGGGCCGCAATTTTGTAGCAATGCCTTCAGCTTGATTCCATCCCACTCTTAAATCTGGTAAGAGAGAACCATTCATGGCCAACTGATCCCATTGATAACGTGTGAAGAGCAGTGCTCTGACCAATGACGAAGTGTGAAATGGAATAGCATAAAAGGCATTGCTAGAAAATCACGGCCACGTGATGTCTAGGCCAAAGGCAAGTGTATGTGCACTCAGCAACACATTGACAAACTTGGCCTGTGTTCTTGGACTATCACTTTCAAAGGTACATAATTTTCGCGATACTTCAAATGACTGGCACCAGAAGCGTTGGTGGGTGGCAATGTTTCCGCACTCTGATAAGATAGCGTACCTGGCACTGGGACGAGAATGCTGTTGCTCGTAGACACCGATGCGTCTTGCACTATTCGCACAAAATTGAAGGTATGTCCGAAATTGACGAACCAAGAATACGGCGCACATTTTTTTTGCCACTTGTGGAATAAAGTCGCTTATTTACGGTGGAATTCGGTATTTCAGACTCCCGATTATTTTGACTGGCAGTCTGCACCGAGTCCAAATTATCATTCGGCGACAGATGGCACTGCTTTGTCTGTGACAACAGTCCTTTTTGCAGATTCTTGGACTTTGGAAAAAATAAAAAGGGAGAGTTCTCATAACAGACTGCAGCTAAGTGGCAGCTGACGTGTTGAGTTGCCAGAACCATAGTGCATATTGCTGTATTGCCTTGCAGGCTTGCCGTGGTGATAGGCTGGATGCAGGCACTCCGGCAGTCTTGGACACATCTGATTCACCAGGCCAGATATACCGCATCCCAACACATGCTGACTTCCTGGCTGCCTACTCGACCGTGCCAGGTTTGTGAGATTGGAAGCTTTGTGTAGTCATGCTGTTAACAAAGCAGTGCCACTCTGTGTTGGTATTGAGTCCCAATTCCTTTTTGTACCAGCAGACTACAGGACATGTTACAGGGACATGTCTCTCCCACTGGGCCACCACACCCATTGTGGTGGCCAGTGGGAGTGGCCATGAAATTCCGCTTCCTTGCGCCTTATTGTAAATTTTAACTCCCATTTGCAGGAGCCAGAGTCAGGTGGATTCTGCCCATGTGCTGATATTACATTGGGCATCAAAAAAAGAGGCACATCAGGTGGTCAGAATTAACCTGCAGCTTTTTGCTACTGTCTTTCATAGCCCACCAAATGCAGCTTTACTGACATAGAACTATAATTTTGGTCAGTAATCTATGGTTTAAGGGGGTTTGAAACTTGGTTTACAAGGGTTGCAATGCTTTACAAGGATTTGACTGGCTTATCGAAGCGTTTCCACAGGGGCATCTGCGTCAGAAGGCGTTTGGTGTGTTGCGACACCACGTACCCGAGCCCATGAGGGTTGGACCCTCCCGCGTGTAGCTGTGTGTGGCTTAGCCATGTCTGGGGAAAGTGGGATCCTGGAGGTTGAGCCGATGCTGGGTGTTCAGACCTTTAAGGCCCCCTGGCGGAGGCAACACACCTCTTTGGCCTCTGCTTAACATAGTTGGTACCTCCAGTCTGACCCACCTGGAGAAAATCGGCAGTTGCTTTTTCCTGTCCTTCTCTCTGGTCTTCGTCTTTCTCTCGCGCCTTATCATCTTTCCTGTCTTCCTTTCACTTCATTTTACTTCCAATTCTCGAAGCAGCAAGGGTTAACCTGGTGTAGTTTATACAACCTTGGGTCTATTATATTAGGTTATAGTAGCTATGTACGGCTGGCCTCTGCGTTTCCTTTGGGTCTCGTAGCGTCCCCTTGTTGGGCTCGTGGTGTGTGGCTGGCATAGCCGCCGAATATCCAGCAAACTCTACGGCAGAATCTTTATCCCCCTTACCAGATCGCCCTCAGAAAAGAGGGCACACCGATGCAACATTTCAATTTACTTTCCGAAGCAGTGCCACAACATGTGAAGTACCATGTCATACACAGTGTTGGAAACACTTCTGTGAGGAAGCTTTCCCCATTTTTGTGCCAAAAAGCCTCACGCAAAAACTCGGACCAGCCTACAAGGCTCCAGGCTGCAAAGATGTCTAGTGCAGGTCTACTCCTAGAATTGAAAGAGAAAGAGCAGGTTGAGAAGCTTTCAGACGTCACCAGTATAGGTAATATAGCAGTCACGATTTCATCCCACCGCTCGTTAAACATGTGCAGGGGCGTAATCTCCGAGGAAGGAGAGAATAAATTTGAGTGATGAGGAACGCCTTGAGGATTTCCAGGAGCAAGGTGTCACAGTCCAAAGAATCGTCCTTTGACAAAACGATCAAGAAATTCCCCCCAAGCATGTTATTCTCGTATTTGCCACCAATGCAGTTCCCTTGAGGCTGGCTATGTCAAGGTCAATGTCAGGCGGTATGTTCCCAATCCGAGACAATATTTTAAATTTCAAAGGTTTAGCCATGCTTCTCCTTCGTGCAGAGGCAACGCAACATGTGCAAAATGCAGCAGCAACGATCATGACTCAGAAAAGTGTAATTCTCCTCCACATTGCGTAAACTGCAAAGGTGATTACCCTGCCTACTCACAGTCATGTCCCGTTTGGAAAAAGGAAAAGGAAATCATGGCAATCACAGTAAAAGAAACTATATCATTCTGTGAAGCCAGGAAACTTATATCGCACCTACCTAAACTCAGCTATGCCAATGTGGCACATCAGGAGGCAGCACCACATAGGCCCTGCGAGCCTACAGGGTCTACTAGCAGTAGCCCTGTGGTGGCTCCTCCTGTCGCCTTGGTGGTGGCAGCCAGTGCTGCCCCATCACTTTCAAAGGCTCTGGAGACCACGGTCTTGCAGGGCCTTAAGACAACGCGAATGTCAAGGCCTGAGGCACCTGCCTCAGTGCCAGTCGCTCGGTCCTCCAGTGCTTCTGACAGAGCAATGGAGGTCAATACCAAAACACCGGTGTCATTGACACCGAAGGACCAGCACTCTCTCGAGTGCGCAAGGAGGGATAAACTCCCAGTAACCGGTCCAATAAAGGACAGATAACCGAACAGTTGCAGTTCTTATCCCCAGTCGGTTTTTAAACATATGTCAGCTATAGTCTGTATTTAAGGATCAATCTCTATTTAAATATTCTCGGTTCTGTTCCATCATGGCTTTTATTATACAGCACAACTGCAGAGTTATACTACATAACTTAGGTGACATAAAAGACGTCATAAATAGATTCTCCCCAGTTGCCTTTTGTTTACAAGAAACAGATCTAGGCCCCCAAAACCAGAATTTTTTAAAAGGTTTTTCCGTCTTTCGAAAAGACCGGGAAAACACCAGCCAACTGTCTGGAGGAGTTGCCGTTATCGTGAAAGGCGGCACTCCCACCCGAAAAGTTAAACTGAACACTTGTTTCCCGAAGTGGTTGCCATGACTATTCTCTCTTTTAAAACTATAACAGTCTGTTCTTTATACTTACCACCCCATGAAAGTGTAAATGTTAAAGAACTTAAAAAACTGATTGAACAGCTACCGGACCCTTTTATGCTTGTAGGTGAGCTTAACGCCCATTGTACTCTTTGGAGAAGCCAGAAAACAGACCAAAGAGGATAACTCATAGAAGGCTTTATTCTATCTAACAACATCTGTCTTTTAAAATTCAGGAGCACCTACTTATTTTTCACTTACATCACGTCACTTTAGCTGTCTTGATTTAGCTCTCTGTTCACGCTCTCTTTTCATTGATTTTAACTGGACAGTGACTACTTACCTGCCATAATCAAAGTGACATCGACTTTACTCGTCATCACCTGCAGGCCTCATCGTTGGAAAATACAACTGGTAGGCTGGCCACTTTTCACAGAAACAGCCAAACTTGAAGAACATTATTCAGTGCATCTAGGTGTCGATCAGATTAATGAAGCATTTACTAATTGCATAATCACGGCAGCTGAAAGAGCTATACCCCAATGTACTGCCGAACATCGAAAGAAACTAAACCCATGGTGGACAGAGGAATGTACCATAGCAAAAAAAAGAACAGCATAAGGCCTGGGGCAATCTCCGTAGATACCCAACTTACAACAACCTTCTTGACTTCAAACAGAGAAAAGCCCATGCACGATACATTCGTAGACAAGTTGAAAAATGCTCTTGGCAGAAATATGTCTCCTCAGTTAATAGGTCAGTCACCTCCAAACACATGTGGGAACAGGTAAAGAAATTCAGAGGGGATTGCTCATCCTGCACAGTTCCCTTACTCTCAAGTCCTGGTACACAAACAACACTCGAAGAACAAGCAAACGTTCTGGGGGAACACTTACAGAGTATCAAGTGCAGCAAACTACACGGACACATCTTTAACACACAAAAACTATGCTGAAAAACAAAGAGTACAAACAACAGGTGCATCTGATCTACCATACAATGCTGATTGATTGATGGATATTGTTTCTTGGCACAAGGGCCAGAAATGGCCCAAGAGCGCCAAACAGTCTGCTCCCCTCATACTCCCAGAATTGCAATGCTCCCCTCCCGTACAATGCTCCCGTACAATGCTCCCCTCATACTCCTAGAATTAAAGAATGTACTTTCGGCTGGGAAGAAAACTGCAGTTGGCATGGACCACATCCACTATACCATGCTTGCCCATCTGTCAGAAACCTCAATAAAAGCGTTACTACGTAAAATTCGTTGACAAGGTCTGGGAAACTGGTGAAATGCCAAGAAAATGGAAAAATGCCGTAATTATACCTTGTCTAAAATTGGGAAAACTCCCAACATCACCCAGCAGCTACCACCCCATCGCCTTCACCAGTTTGGCAAAGTCATATGAATCTGTTGTGAACACCAGACTAACTTTTACCCTCAGAACTGAAAAGTCCTTAAACATACATCAATGTAGTTATAAAAATGGTTGTTCTACAACTGATCACCTGGTCCGATTAGAACATGAAATACACAATGCCTTTTTACACAAAGAACACTGCCTAGCTATCTTTTTCGACTTGGAGGAGGCATATGACACCACATGAAGATCCGGCATTTTGAGAGACTTTGGCCGACTTTGGGATTCGGGGCAAAAATGCTGAAGTGCCTTTCTGACTTTATGTCCAATCGAACATTTCAGGTGCATCTTGGCAGAGTGCTGTCACATGTAATCACCCAAGAAAACGGTGTATCTCAGGGCTGTGTTTTAAGTACAACACTGTTTGTGGTTAAAATGAACTCTGTTAGCAAGGTCATACCATCTACCTTCATGCATGCTCTTTATGTTGGTGATCTTCAAATAGCTTTCCGCGCGTCTAACATAACAACATGTGAACAGCAGATCCAAATCACTCCAATAAATTGACACAATGGGCTAATACAAATGGCTTCCTTTTTATTTGGAAAAAACTTGTCCTGATGTTCTCTCAGAGGAGGCGCTTGCAACCAGACCCCTTCCTGAAACTAAATGAAATGGTACTGCCAGTTAAGCAAGAACACAAATTTTTAGGGGTCATACTCGATAAAAAGCTAAATTTTCTTAAACACATCAATAACCTAAAGGCTCAAATAAATAAGGCACTCAATCTCCTGTCGCGGAAGCACTGGGGTTCTGACTGTAAATGCCTCTTACATATTTATTGTTCTTTGGCACATAGCAAACTGGACTATGGATGCATAGCATATGGTTCAGCCAGACAATCGTACCCTCAGCGGTTAGATCCCGTGCATAATAAAGGACTACGCTTAGCAACCGGTGCCTATAGGACCTTGCCCATTACCAGTTTGTATTCCAAGAGTAATGAGCCGTCTTTAGAGCAAAGAAGAGCGCAACTCATGTTGAAATACATTCTAAAAGTTCACTCATGACCAGACCATATTTGCCGTAACGTCATCATGCACTGTGATAAATGACTATACACAAACAAGCCAAATAGTACAAGACCACTTATACTTAAATTTGAAGAAAAATGCCATGACTACAATATTCCTGTTGAAGCACTTTTTGTCATGCAAAGGCCTACTAGATTAGCTCCTTGGAACAATTTCAAGAAATTTCGAGATTTTTCATTGACACACCTAAAAAAAAAAAAAAGATATGCCTCGTGAACACATACTACAGGAATTTCGCACAGTATAAGACACTTATGACACACAGAATTTTACATCGATGGCTCGAAGATGCCCATTTATGTAGGAAACAGTGTAATTGAAGGTGCACGGGAACGCACAGTCAGACTACCACAGTTTGTATCAGTTTTCACTGCAGAGTGTTGTGACTTATGGATGGCAGTACAAATGATTATGAACGCCAAACAAAAGATCTAATTTATACAGATTATTTAAGTGCATTTAAGGCCCTGAATACACAATCACAGTACGAACCCATCATAGGCAACGTCCTGCATATACTAGCAAACCTAAGTAAAGACCAGACCATTTGTTTCTGCTGAGTCCCAAGCCACGTTGGGATCCCCAGAAATGAAAAAGCAGATTAATGGGCAGCAAGGGCAAGAAATCTAAATGTTTCAAAAGTTTATATACCTGTCCGGAGGGCCCGCGACGTCGCGGAAAGTCACCACCCCCCTGTCCTGTCGTGGGCGGAGCCACCAACTTGATTTAAGAGCCTTCGGTTCCCCCAATCAAGTTCCTCAGGACACCCTAATAAAGTTCTTGTCACTGTTACTGTTAGGGATGGGATTCAAGCTGTTTGCAAGGCACTGCTCTCTAACTCGCAACACGAATTGCAGTCGAAAGACAACAATAAACTTCAACTCATTAAACCTGTCCTTGGGCAGTGGAAGACATGCTACCATCAGGAACGCTTCAACGAAGTAATTCTTTGTCGACTTCAGCTAGGCCGCACATGAATCAACTACTTATTGAGAGAAGAGGAACAACCAACATATGACAAATGCTTTGAGCTGTTAACCGTAATACACATTCTAATCAGGTGTCAACATCTCGAAACGCATAGACAAAAGTACTTCCGTGTATTGTACAAGTCACACACCCCATTTAACCCGAGGTTGATGCTAGGAGATGATGCACTGATACCTCTAACTGATGTGATCGGCTTTTTAGATGAAACAGATTTTTTAAGTAAGCTTTAATTAGTGCAGGGTATGCTGCATTTACTAACGAAATTTTATCACCCTGTGTCTGGCGCAGCATAGCCTTAGTCGCTTTTGCGCCACTAAACCCTGTTTAACTAATTTAACCAACTTATTGAAGCGTTTTGTTTGTCGTTGAGGAGCATGGGCTTTTGATGTCTTACATTGCTACACCATATGCTGAGGGCACGTTGGGTAAATGGGGCAGTGTGGGGCTATTTTTGTTTTAGGGCAACTCTTCTTTGCATACAAGGGAGCCATTGTGTGATGGTGCAACCAAAGTAGGTTGCACCGGCATTAAAATGGCCATGACAATTTGTGTGGCAGCAGGACGACCAGGCTTTTAGGTGGCCTGTACGATGCGGGTGTCAAGGCCAAATGATCAGGAAAACCAATATAGATAACCCTGTCAGTGCCATAACTTTGACCATTTAAATTGTGCTCAACTGCTTGATCTATTGAGACAGCAAACAGGAGGAATCTTTGGATTGAGTGGCTAGATGTGCCAATTCGAGAAACTATGACTTGGCAGCTTATATGCAGTCGACTTCCATTAATTTGACCTTGACAAGACCAACGAAATTGATGGTGGGTCGAAATAAACAAACTGAAAAAAAAAAACACACACACCCAAATGCACCACTTTGTTTGCACGTTTTTCAATATTTGCTTGAGTCTATCATGTATATGAATCTAATCACATACCCAGTTTTTATAGGTTCAAAGTTAGAAACTAATGTAAAAATGGCATTAGATTTCTGAGATAAAGTAGGAATATAATGTGTATCGGATTTTTAATGAGAAAAATGTAGCATGCTACCGATTCAAGCATCAGAGAGAGATGAAACCAGTGAAGTTTACTTTCACACAATAGAAATTTATTTACACGTAATGTCCATCATCACTCTCGGAGAGCACTCGGACACAATAGAGTTTCATACATTAATTACTAGAGGGAACTCTGATGCTAGTGTTTACGGGAGCTGCAATGGGGGCAGTTGAGCCAGCATGGGAAGTACATTGATTTGCCTAAACTTCGTCCTTCTGGCTTCAAACGGCTTCGTGACTTTGGAAACTTGTAATTTTCAATGAAGTAGTGCGTAGAGAATAATTAAATAGACATTATTAAAATTGTCCGGCGGCAGGATTCGAACACATAACCTGTAACACAAAAGCCCTATATTGAAACCATTACGCCACGGACGCATGCATGGACAAGCGATTTGAAACGCCCTTATGAATTTATCGCAGGCAAACCAGTGCCTTCAGACGCTTGGCGCGTTTAGATCTGGCCACCTCGACAAACTGAGTCGTTGCAATTAGTAGCAATTGTGCGCGTTCACAGCGTCTTGTGCACTTCAAAGAGTATAGATTGCTCTGAAATTTACGACAGTGAAGGCACATAAAGTGCAATAAATAAAGTCGCAAGAACGTCTGAATCCACAGGCACGAAGATCAGACAAATTCATGTACTTTCCATCATTCCCGTGGTGGCTCAGCGATTACAGCACCAGAGATCCCTCTAGTATGTATACTGTAGGAAACTATGTTTGGCACCACTGTGCATTTGATGTTCCACATTTACCAGATGACTTGGCAACAAATGGGATGGTGGCTTGCTCCTAGGCTGAACACTTTGTTAGTTTTCCCTGCTAGGCATTCAGTTTGCTGAAATGCCTTACACAGCTGCCACAACTTTGTCGTCGCTAGTGTCATTACCATTAACTTACCATTAGAATAAGCTTTTGTAAGCAAAGACTGAAAGTG
Organism: Dermacentor andersoni; assembly: GCF_023375885.2. NCBI lineage: Eukaryota > Metazoa > Arthropoda > Arachnida > Ixodida > Ixodidae > Dermacentor > Dermacentor andersoni. Next base: position 332,672,718 of record NC_092814.1, read on the forward strand.
GCACGCCATCATTGCCATCCTATGCAAGAACTTGTTGTTGTCCCAATTTTCTGAACTAATGACATTTTACTCTATATGCGTATTTGCCGACTCGCCCAAATTTAAAAAAAAGTTTACAAATGTAGATTCATTTTACGAACGTGATGAGAAGCTTTATGAAAACTAAATTGATCGCAAACAAATTTTGCTCTTTGAGGGGTACTTTCTTTGAGTAAATTTACATAAACAAGTTCCTGCAGCAGACGAAATTGGCAACAACAGTGTTGCTCAATAATTCATTGCGATCTCTAAACAATGTGTTGCTGGTGAGTGCTGTTCCATGTTTGCTGCTAGTGTGTCGCATCTGAAGGTAAGCCAAGTAAATTGCTTCTGTATCCTTCAAAAAGCTCGTGTTCATGGCAAGCTTAAAGAAATGTACGTGCTACTCCTTCCACCTTTGCCACTTGCATTCGAGGGATTTTATGGAATTTACAGTTCACAGGTTGAATGCACCGTATGTGCTTTCATTGCAGCCATGTCACTCATGCTACGTTACACTCATGGCATGTGACCACATGCAGGCTGCAAATCCTGCAGTGTCAATTGAATGTGGGTGTTATCATTAAGATGAATAAGTTAGCTGTTGTTCCAAACATCTAACTCTAGCCTAGCTTAAGTTAGCATGCCATTACTGGAAATTGGGTTATGTGTATGCTGCCATTATTTGAAATTGGGTTGTGTGCCTGCTTTACTCTTCTGATTTATTGCAATGAGTTCAGAGTAGTGCTGGTTGCCACTTTTAACGAGAAAAATTATTGTCATCATCATATTTGTTGTTCGACATTTACAAAATGTTGGTGGCCGCCTTGGCAAAAAAGCTCTACAAAACAGCTTGATGGGACCAAGGCACCACTGGCAGGTGACAAACACAGCTAGACATACAAACTGTAGTGTAAAATTTAACTGTCAGGTAAAGAAAACAAGTGATTTGACATTACAAAAACATATGCGATGCTATACAAAAAGATAGGTGCATTGATACAGTCACGCAGCACAATGCAGCCAAAGGAACTGAGTATAGTACAGCCATACAATGTATTACATACGTTGAATGAACAGACATGTAAAAAAAAGGAAGTTGTAACACAAAGAAATGTTTTTGACAAACGGAGAACAATGTACTGTACAGTAGACTTCCGTTAATTCGACCCTGACGGGACTGACAAAATTAATTCAATTATCCGGCAGGTCGAATTAAACAATATGCAGAAAAAACGTCAAAACACCCCGCTGATTAATTTGACAGTACTTTCCCGATTCTGACACGCCCCCGAACCAAATGTGCACCTGCTTTCTATGTGTCCAAAGCAGAAAACTAACATAGAGGTAACATTAAAGCCCTTCTACAAACTATAAAACTAATGTGCACCCAAATAAGTGTTGCACAGTGGCGGCTGGTTTCCTAAAGTGAGCTTCGCCGCAATACAGATGTGTCATGGGGTAAAGCATATTAACGCCGTGAACACGGTTTTCGGTCCAATATTCTTGGGGGGGGGGGGGGGGAAGAAGGCCACGCTTTAAACAAGGTGAATACTGTAATCACATTTTGAGGTACTGTTATTGCTTGAATATCTTCCTAGCTAGTGCTAGCCGAGAATAGGCATTTTCGATGGGAGGTGACGTGTTCAACGCATTCACTGTTCCCTAAGCTTTGCCAAGACGTTGCCAGTAAAGGGGTCGTTATTAGTGTCACTGCAGGGTTTGGGTGTGTGCATGTTGACTGGCCAAGTTTGGATTATCCGGTGAAGGCCAGTTTTAGGAACGAAGTCACGAAAGTTTAGGCCCATAGAAATGCATGGGTGCCGACTGGGACCTTTGATCAGAATTGAATTAACCGGAGTCCAATTAATGGAAATCCACTGTAGAACCTCATTTATACAATTACATTTTTGTGCATTTTCCTAGCGGCAACGTTCGTGATCAAGAAAGCAAGAAATGACCCAATAAAGTTACGTTTCTTTTTTACCGGTTCGTACACTCTTGTTAGCCTGGTCTTTTGGAACCAACGTTCAGTATATCACCAAGCTGCAATCGTATAATATGTTTTTCGGCCACTGGGTCCCATGTGAACCAGAAAAAAGCATGAGGTACATGCAGTTGAGCTCAGTAAGCACCTACAATGGCAGCATTCCTGCAATACTTGCCCTCTTTTTGTCACGTAAAAATGCTACCACGCACTCATTTTCCTATTCTGTTACTAGCAAATCTCCTCGCAGGTCATCATATGTCACCATCACAGCTATCGCCGCCAACCCTTTTGTGAAAAACATTTTCACCTACCTGTTTTATAGGGTATGTGGTATAGGAAGCGTACTGCATGCTTTAATAGATGTAACCGAAACACATCACTGTTCTCTGCTGCAGGTAGCATAAAGTGAGCGTTACATTTCGCTCTGGTGGCATTGTGGCATCGTATTCCGATGTAACGCATCAGCTTGATTTCATTATGGTTTTCCATTGCCGTCTTGTCAAATTGACAACACATGTCTCGAGCCTCCAGGACCTAACCAGCTTGACGTGCATCGGTGTCTCGTGTCGCAACAGTTCTCGGCGAGTGGGCACGCCAAAACTTCCTGCCAAAATGCTCCGCCCGAAGGAGCTGCTGACCAAAGCCAAATTCGAGCAGTGTGAACGTAAGCTTGCCGAAGCTGCAAAAGCAGTAAATACATGTCTTGGGGGCCCCACCTGATTGGTGCACGTCAGCATCTCGTGCTGCAATATTTGTGCAATGGTTCGCATTACTTCGATGTCAACTACAGCTGAGTCTGCTGAATTCTTTAGTGATGTCAGATCATACGTTTTCCTGGTTAGCATGTTTTTATCTTGCATTTTTTTCTCAAGACGTATGAAAGAGGTTCTGCCTTATATACTCTGGAAGCGCAAGTGCTTTCATAATGTATAATACTGTTTCCATACTGTTTCCAGCATGAAACATGGGACATAGTGCACGTAGCTGAAGCAAAATAACTGGGAACTTAGGAAGAGAATGTAAGATGGGCATTCAGGATGTGCAGTGTGTCGCCGTATGACAGTAGCGGCAGCAGCGCAAAGACCCCGACCGCCCGCGATTACCTCCACAAGTGAAATAGTATGCATTCTCAAGGGAGGTAACTCCAGATGTCCATCACCTCTTCTGGGAATGTGAAGGATGGAAGACATTCCGGGATATGTATCGGCCTAAGGAAGTGACATCATTTGAGTACTGGGTCTAACCATGGGCTAATGTGAAAGAGACACTCAACTCTCTATGGAGTTTCGCATGTGAAGCTTCCATAGTGAGCCATACTTAGCTACCTTATCCACATCCCCAAAGAGGCCTAGAGCCATCATTTAAATGAATTATTCTCTCTTTCCTGTGACCTAACTAGCATCAAGGTACCTACCTATCTTCTTGTCGAAGTGATATGGTGACACTTATCTATATTCCATGTTTTGTGACATGTGTCATCAAGTGTTGTAATGCTTTAAGCTTTGTGTACATTGGCAGGTTGAAATGTGTAGGCCCAGGTTGCAGAAGGCAAGTGAGCAACCTCAGTTCCATTAGTCAGAAGCTGTAGTTAGTACTGTATTTCCTACGAATCTTGAAAGTTCACACCACACACAGGCAAGCAGGACAGTTGATTAGTCAATCCCGAGCGTGTTATGGTAACAGTGCGAAGGACACAAAGGACAAGGCAGTGCAGTTGCAGGAAGCACAGTGTCTGTCTCGGCAGAGCTTAAGAGGAAACTTTAGCTTGTGCCCAACTCTGAGGCTGCCTGTTCAAATACAGGTAAAACGCAGAAATACTTTTCTGAGATCATAACTGGGCCAATTTTAATTAAACTTGTTGCATTTGAGAGAGAACTATAAATTCGAGTGACTGTTTCAAGTGAAATTTCGATTGAGGGCATTAATTAAAAGGAATTTTCAAAAATTCCTAAGTTCGCAAAAAGAAAGAAGCATGAAGTTTACAAATTTGTAGTTCTGCATCAAGAGCAAATATCACAGTTCTGAAATTGCATCCAAAGCAGACAAATTTGATATGTTAATTTATATATTGCGTGAATTTGTTATGTTGTTTACAAGGGCCTTGCAAAAGTCCTCATGTATTAATGGTCTAATTGAAAACCATGTATAATACATCAATTTTGTCTGCTTTAGATTTACTGTTAGATGCAATTTGCAGAATTGGTGATTTCTTTTTTCATTCCCGTGTTAAAGCTTTAAATGTCATAGTTTCATGTCCTGAAAATTTGCTATTTTCCACAATTTCTAATTAAAAATTGACGACCTGAATAAAAAATTTGCTGCCAACAATCGCTATATTCTAACTTTTTCCTTTAAGTGTAACAAACCTCATTAAATTTGGTGCAGTGGCTGCCGGGAAAAACAATTTCTCCTTTCCCATGTAATTAGATAGGAGCCCCCGAGCTGAAGCTTCCTCTTAAGGAACAGTGAATGTGTTGAACACACGTCATCTCCCATCGAAAACGCCTTTTTTCTGCCTGCCCTAGGAAAATTTTCAGGCAATAATGGTAGCTCGTAATGTTTAATTAGGGTATTTACCCAAACGCATGCCCCCCTCCCCTGTTTTTGCTAGAGTATAAAGCCGAAAGCTGCATTTACGGCGTTTGTATGCTTTGTCGCATAACACCGCTGTATTGTGGCAAAGCTGACTTTGATAATGTGCGGAGAAGTTGACTTTAGAAAACTGGCTGCCACCGTGCAACAGATATTGGACATTTGCCCGTTTTTTTTTGGTTAGAAAATAGTGTGTGTGTTAGATTTATATTTTATTTAGGAGCTTTAATGCCATTTATACGTTAGTATTCCACTTCGGACCCATTGAAATCGAGTGCATGTTTGATTTGGGGGCGCGTTAGAATCTGGCAACCACAGCGAAATGAATCAGTGGTGTGCTTTGGTGTTTTTTCTGCATCTTGTTTCATTCGACCAATTTTGTTGGTCCCATCAGGGTCAAATTAACGGAATTGACTGTGTTGATTATGGAATGTCAGTGTTGTATAAGCTAGAAGTTACTGCGCTATACAGTTTTCACTTTATTATCACTGTTTGGCAGCTTCAAAAGCACCTGGAGAGGCCCAGGCAGTGACTGACAATGCTCCCATGTATGGGCCATCCTTTTCCTCCAGGATTCTACTCGTGGCGCAATACATCACAAGGCTCGTGGTTCGTACAAGGCCTGTGCTCCGTGCTCCAGGAGCGAGCACGGTCTGCGGACCTGTTGTCCATGTTGACGGTGGTGTGCCGCCGTGTTGCACTTTACTTCGAGTCGTGTGTGCCAACTGACCCCGGCATGGACCGCAAGAAGCAGGTGCCGTCCATCACCTCCACGCTCACCCGGCTAGTTTACTTTGGACGGCGTCCTTAGGTGTGCCTTTTCTTTTGTTTGTGCTTTGCCATGTGCCCTCACCTGTCCTTCCTTGTTTTGCCTCAGAGGACCAAAGCTGCATGTGAGAGAACATCATTGGGTGTTTATTTGATTTGGCCAGTTGCACTGGCCGAACTAGTCCCTTGCACAAGGATTTTTATCAGGGCAAGTTGATACCCACTTGTAAGAGTGTCAAAGCAGCATGAAAAAGGGGACATAGTAGAAATGGAATCTGACATGTAGCTGCCGTGCTTATGTCGATGCATTTTTTTTACGTCCCACTTTTTGCATTGTTATGGTCCTTAGTTCCTAGTTTGTTTGTTTATTGACATGGTGTAACAGTGTGGAATATATGACTGCCGTCAAAAAGTTTGAGGACTTTCTGTGGTAATAAGTTGCTGTTTAGATTATTCACCATTGCTATTGATGAGCAGTTCAGGTGCTCACAGGCACTCCAAGGACAAAAAGAGCTTACGTCATGGCAGCTAAGGATAAGTGCAATGATGTATTGCAGTGTAAGGTGGTAAAGGATAAACGGCAGGGAGGGCCATGGGATGCCTTGAGCGACGCTTGGAAATCATGTTTTCTGGAAATTTAGCAAAATATGAAACTTTACAACTGATTTAGTAAATTCACATCAACAAGATGTTTTAGCGCCACCCTTATTGGTTCAACCATGTGGCAGTTGTGTGTACACTTTTTCCAAAGCATTTTGCACATAATGTGTTGGCACTGGAATTGGGGTGTACCATATTGTGTAAGACACATTGAGCATTGCCACCTGTCTGTCAAGTGCATTGGCTAATAGCATACACAGCTATATATTACTGTGTCCAGTGCTCAAACTCTTTTGAGGGTGATAATGTGGGTAGTTTTATTCATCACTAAATTTGTGTCGTAATGCGAGTTATAAAGTTGACTACATGAAAAAAAAAAAAAAGTGCCTACAGTTGCACATACTGTCGGCATAAAAAGTTTAGGTTCAGCAGGATATCTGGAAAAGAAGCCTGGGCAGATGGCCTGGAATTGAGGGTTCAGTCATCAGTAATGCTTCTAAAACAATGCTACACATTTAAAGCATGTAATCGCATCTTTTAAATTTCGAACACTAACTTTACTATCTCACAAATGTTCCTGGGCCAGAGAGCTGAGGGCTGGCCAGGATGTAGATTGATGCGACGCCATTGTGCCCACTGGAGCTGATCTCTTTCTCTGTTTTTCTTTTAGTGTTGAGGTCTAAGAAGCCTAGGTGTCACCTTAGTCGGCTCAATTCCAGGGAATGCAGCACGGCCGTGTAGAGCTTACGGATTGACTGGCCACTAGCACTTTGGCCTTGAAACTTTCGTAACGGTGCAGGAAATCATATCGACCTAAATGGACAGACCCACATTGGGCATATCATTGGCATGGAGTGACCTGGAGCATAGAATTGCAGCTTTGTAACTCAGGCATGAAAATGAAGTGGCATTTAAATTAGAATGAACAATTTGAGAATTTGCCCCAATCATTGGTCTGCCTTCATGACAGGCAAGAAAATATTTTATTTCTGTTTTGCCAGTGCAAACTAGGAAAGCACTTGGATCATCTAAATAATTGTACCTTTGCCATTCTCATTAATTTAAATACCTTGGATCCCAGAGTTTTTTTTCAGCTGGAGTGTTTTGCATATCAAAAAATTATTGATGTTCTTTTACCATGGTTTGCAAGCTTCTAGAGATTATAGCTATTGCTCTGCAGATGTGCCTTATGAGTGGCTTTTTCTAGCCATGCTCCATGTATGCAGAAGTTTGTGAGGGCATGTTTTCTACCATGCCTTTTCTTGATGATGGAATTAGGTTTAGGCAGTGTGTGACGGTCTGTGTTGATTTAGTTTGCTCAGACAAAATCTGTGTGTTCAGAACTGTAAACCTTTACACTACAGAATTATTTTAGTGCAGGCCTAGCTTTGGGGGTGGGAAAGCTGACTTGTCAGTTAGCCCGCTTTCTCTAGTGATATTGTTTTTTCTTTTAATATTGAGAAATGATGCTTTTGCCATGATAGGTTGTGGCAGTGGTGTCAATTCTTGACCACAGTGCAGCATGTGTAGAGTACTGTTAGTACTTGTTGCTGCACCAAGTGTGTACGAACTTTTCTTGCGTAGAGAAAGTACTATAAGGTGTAAGTGTTGTATTGAAGTCCCTTTTGACCAAAGCCAAATTTAGCCAGGTATTTTAGTATCAACCAACACTTTCGCTATGTATAGCCGGTGCATCGCAAACACATGCAGGTATGCAAGAGTGATCTGAGCTGAGCTGTTAGCTTTCTTTTTGATTCTAAAAGGATGTGGGTTGTTGTAGTAAATGTCCCGCATTGGGGGCGGGGGGGGGTGTTTATTTCTCTCCAAGCATTTTTTCTTGCTGTGTGTTTGAGCCAAAGCCATGTCATGGAATGATTCCCGTCATCTAGGAGAACCTTCTGTTGGAACATCAGCTTTCTAAAGAGCTGTCGAACATTGCAACTGTGTGGTGGTAACATGACCAGTGTAAGATTATTTTGATAATTTAGTGAATGGTAACAGGGTTTCCATGACGAGAGAAGGAGAAATGGAAAAAAAGGCAATACATTAGATTGTAATTAAACTCACTTTGGTTTACTTAATTTATTTACATGGTAATGTACTGCCCTATCTTGTCCTGTTCCTTTCAGGATCTGACATGATTGGGATGCCATTCAAAATCAGATTAATGTGCAACTGTTCTTGAAAGTGAAAGAAAAGCAGCCTAGCACAAGCACTCAAAGGAGCAAGTAGATGAAATAGTATGCGGAGTTGTGTTTAAAACGGTGAACAATCATGAAGTGAGCATGCAAGCGCAATGCGCACACTGTTTGCAATACTTATCTCACCAGCTGCACTTGTTTACTATGTACTTGGAACATTTTAAAAGGCCGTATTTTAAGGGGCCCCTCTCCAGGCGTCATCGTATATTTTGGTTATACACTAGAGAGTTGCAAAAGGCTGCTAAAGGAGCATTGTACTGCAACAGTAAAGGTTTAGTAGTTGTAGTCAAGATAGAAGCATGTGAGCTACCCTCCCTATGCTGCAATTCTCTCCAATTGCCTCAGCCAGTTCTTGCAGGCAACATTCCTCTCCTGCCTTCTGCCATGTTGGAGTTGTGGCTACTTTCATCATATACATAGCGCACATAAAACGAGGACAAAAGAGAGACAGAAGTCGAGATGTACCAACTTGCCCATACCGCCAACCTTGTTCTTTTTTGTCACAAGCTCCGTCTCTCTCTCTCTCTTTTAAAAATGTTTTTTTCCCTTGCTGTGTAATATATTTCCAAAAATAGTTCTACGTGTTCTGCATTTAATGGGAATCTCCCAAGTTTTTCGTACTAGTGCCGGTTAATTGGGCTCTGCAGGCTAATTGTGTGCTGCGGGCGTAAGCATGTGGTGCGGAAGCACCATGCTCACGGACAGAGTGGCTCCTTCGACAAGAAGACCACGCAGGCTTTTGTTCAAATTTTTCAGCTGTTTTGGGGCGCATGTCGGTGAAACACTTTGTAGACATGACTGTCTCCTCGTGATCTGTGCGCTGCGGTTGCCCGTTTGCAATGCCCAGACCTGGTGAGGGGCCCTTTATAAATAGGTGCAGTGCAACATAACGGTCTGATATTTAGCAGGCACTCTGGTATGGTATAGCAGACATTCAGGTTGCGTGTTGGGTAAGCATTGTAGCACATCTCTGGCACATGTTGATGATTGACTGAAATTCCAGCCTTTAACTTCGATACAAGGGAAGGAGGCACTGGCTATTTTGGAGCTATATTAGGGGTGCATGAGTCTTAAGAATTTCAGTTGCTTCTGCCTCGAAGCAAAGTGTTCAACTCAAAATTTGATATTCAGCTTCTTCAGATATTTCATAATGCCCAAATATGCAGGGTTGCTGCAATTATTGGAGCCTGTCTGCCATGTAACAGGGCCCACGTGTATACTCTGCCAACAACTTCAACTCTAATATAAGTCAGCATGTAGCCATGATGTTAGAAGCCTTCCTGAACGAATTTCTAAATAAGAGTTTGAAAATTCATTTTAAATGAGATTTAATTTTCACCTTATTTCACCGGAATGTTTGCTTTTCTGCTTTAAGGAAGTGCGCAACTGCTCGGTATTCGATTTTACCTTTGTAGCCTGCATTCTTCAAACATATTTAATAATTTTGATTTGAACATTTGAGTATTCAAGCTCCTGTAAGAGTTAGCAAAACTAGAAGGGATTAAAAGAATGTGGACAACACGTTGCCATCTCTGGTGCTGAAGCTTAGGAACCATGTGAAAATCCTGTACTTAAGAGAGTGATGGCGTTAAGCTTTTAAAATCTCCATATACAATAGTGTCTACTTTACCACTTTACTTCCATGGAGGCCTTAGCTCTAAGAGGTGCCTTGTTATACACAAATGCTTCTCTTAAGCTTCAAATGTTTCTGCCACTTGCCCAATGCAATAACAGACAGCTCATGAAAACTTTGGTGAGACAAGGATTGCATGCCTGGGAAGGACAGCCAGCTCTTTAAATGTACTGTCTGGGATTGTTTCTACAGCAGTAAATGGGCAAGCAAGCACTGAATGTCACAGACACCGTATACTGGTCTGGAATGAAGTAGATTGTAAACACTTTTTATGTGTTGTAACTTGGATTTCAGTAACAATACCTTGATTTGCGCGAGTTGGTTCATCTTGACAGTTTTCATAAAAAACGCTAAAGGCAAAGTCGAAGGAGCACATACGATAGCACTGGCACTATTTCCAACTGGCGTTTATTACAAACGGACATCTATTTATGCTCTGCGCATCAGGTACATCATGCACTCATTATCACACACACAAAGATTGAAGTGAATCATATCATACACGCGATTGTATGGTCAATCAGTTCAAGTTCAAGATCTAAACACTTGAACTGATTGACCATATAATCATGTGTATGATACGATTCATTTCAATCTTTGTGTGTGTGATAATGAGGGCACGATGTACCTGATGCGCAGAGCATAAATAGATGTCCGTTTGTAATAAACGCCAGTTGGAAATAGCGCCAGTGCTGTCGTATGTGCTCCTTCGACTTTGTCTTTAGCGCTTTTTTATAAAAACTGTTGGATTTCAGGATGCGGCAGTTATGCATTATCATTCGGCAGACGTGCTGTGGCGACGACTTTTCATGTCAAAGCATGAATCGGGCCAGTGAATCCTATTGGGCAGTGTGGAAATGCAGAAGAATGAGTTTTCTTCTTTCTGTCAATTATCAGTCTTCATTATGGCCTGACAGTACTTAGGATGTAGTGTGCTAGAACTGATCCTGTGTACTTGGTATAAGTTAGTACAAATTTTTTTTAAACGTGGCATTAAAATTATACTGGTGCACCCTATTGCATTATCTGTCGTATCCCAGTGAGAGTTTTACACAGTTTTTTTTCTAGCAGTAATACTTTTAGGGAGGATATTCTTGGTTACATTCTGAAACATTTGGGTGCATGAGAAGTGCCGTGAAATGTTTTTTACTATTTTGGCCAAGAAGCTGCTCTATTGCGCAGTTTATTTTTATTTTGTTTAGCTTGCTTCTTCTATGTTCTTGCTATGTGAAGCATCATTGTAGCATGAATCAACTTTTTAAGCCGGAGTTTGTGAGTCTAGGTACACAGGTAGCTGCCTTTGACGTACTATTCACCGATAATTGCACTTTGGTTTTGCTTGATTGTGTGTGTGCTTTTATGCCATTTTACTATGTACCATGAGATTTGTAAGGATTCCTCGCTAGTTGCGATTTCTCTCTTTTATTATGTGCTTTCGATTTTACATTTTTCTCATTCTTTGGCTAGTGCGCGGTCCTGTTTGCTTGGATGGCAATATATAATTTATCTTTCTTTTTTTAGGCTCCCGAAATTCACATGCTGCATTGTACTGGGCAAGTCACAATGTTTAGAACACGACTTTTGAGCTTTGGCTTGTAGTATTTTATCCTCATAAGATGAGCTGACAGGGCTTTGCATGGGAAGGGCATACACAACACTTTTGTCTCAATTATTATGTGCATTTATTATAGAAGCTGCATATGTGAAAAGCAGCAGTTTCTTGAACATTCAGTAAATGTGCCTTATGGTGACTTTCTTTTTGCTCCAAACTGAGCTATCTGGAATATTAAAAAATATCTTGGAACCATTCTGAGTAGTGAAAACTAGGCATAGGCTCAAGGAAGGATTGTGTGCGGCAGTAATAGTGATACAAAGGTCAAATTTGTCTCCTCCCCCTCTTTGGGTTGGTCGACATTCAAGGTGCTGTAGCAAGGTGTTGGTTTTGTTGTCGTGTCTCCAAAGACAACAGCACACACATTTGTTCCCTTGAACATAAAGGTTAGATTGCAACTGCACAGTACTATATGCTTTCTGCTGTGTTTGTGCCATGTGTGATGTTTATGCTTTGTTGAAGGGACACCATAGAGGAACCTTGAGCTGAATTGGTAAATAACCCTTCAGGAATATCATGGGCACCGTCAGTGGAGTGCTTGCGAGCCATAAAAGACACAAAAATGATAGATGGGTTTGAACTTCCTGTGCTAGCTCCTTGCGACATCATGAGATTTGGACAGCGTCTGTTTGGGACTATCTAATAGTCTTAAGCAGAAAGCGCAATCCCAATACAATTCATGTTCATTGGTCAACATGGATTGCATTGCATTCTAAAAGAGCTAAAGACTCAATATATTGAGTTTTGAGAACTTTTTCTCAATAGAATAGCTCAAACATGCTAAAGTATTTCAAAATCTTTGACGTCCTCTTAGCACTGGTTCTTCCAAATTGGGCGTGAAAGTCAGAAAGGGAAACCTTGCCCTTTGTTTTCTTTGCCTAATAAGCAATCTTTTTCTTCAAAATAAAGGTAATTAGAGTCCTGAAAAAAAAAAAAAAAGCTTAACCAAACTAAACTAAGTGTTGCTCTTCAGTGTCCTTTTAAATGTTCAGCTCACTAAGAACTCTTGTGTGCATTTGTAGAAGTCTGGCTTGGTTCTCGTGCCTGTGAATTTCACGATTGCCTAGAAGAGCTTATGCTGTATGCAACCTCAAATCACATGCACTACACCTTACCCCTGTCATGTTTACTGTGCTCTCACTGCATTACAACTTTGAGGACACCTCTAAAGCCAAAAACAGAATTGTTGAGTGCTAAACTCATACTTGCGATGTTGTAGTTTTGATGTGAATCTGTCAATTATGGATAGTTTATACATTTGCAATGTGTTTGGTATACCTGGTGTCGGCGACTGAGATTGGATAAGCTACACCGGCAACATTAGAAGTCTTGTACTGTGTATCACACATGCGGGCCCACACTGTTGGCGTCTCGATGATGGTGCTGATGTAGTCTGGTGCACTAGGATATGCACTTAATCCAACATTGGCTGCTGGTTCTGAATTCACTATGCATGTTAGAGTATAAATGAGCCTTTGAAATTTTCACAGTTGCTTCCTTCTGGAGACATCCAAGCAACTGGAATGAGCATGGAACAAAGTGGCAGACTTAAGTGTTTGGATGTTCTCACATTCTTCAATGCAGCTTTAATAGGGCTTCTCTCAACTGTTGTGTTAGTTGTCGGGCTCAGTGCTGCAAGAAGTATAATTCATCTATGCTGCACAGTAGGTGTGGGGCATGCAATATGTGCGCTGGTTGGTGCAAGTAAGCGTAATGCAAGCTTGATCAAATCTGTGCTCTTACTTCGTCTGCCATTTTTTTCTCTCTCCGTACCTGTGATTTTGCATCAGGAGATTTTGTATGACAAATAAAATGGCTGATGGTAGCATTGTGGCCCATTCTGGTGTCTGCTTGCCTGGTCTGAACCCATCCAAGGAGCACACAACACCCAAAAATAAAGAGATTACATGACAGCTGTGCTGACAGTGGTATGGCTTTAGCACCTAGCAAGCGTGGTGCCATTGGCTGTTGCGTGCCGACAGCTGCCCTTTTTATTTTAAAAACAAGTTTTCATGCATGCAATGCTCTGCCTATCCAGAGTGTTTCCATAGCCAAAGTAATTCTTGGTATTTTCAAGTTTGCTCAATCTATTGTAGCCCGAAGTGCCATTTAAATCCACAAGCCTTTTCATCACTGGGCAGTAGCTACTATTTATGGCCATTGGTTTATGTAGTTGAATTAAGGAGATGAGCTAGGAAGGAGGGATCATGCTGAAGACTGACCAATTGGCATCATAGCACCTAGTGGGGGAACAGGAGTTGCCAGATTTGGCTACATTGTGCCAAGCTGGCTGCTCTGGGGGCCTGTTAGCTATTAAAATTTTGGCAACCCTACTGCTTGGCTGCTCTTGAAATCAATGTCAGATAGTATCATACTAGTGCCATAGAATTTTGTGGTGATCGGATTTTGCATAAACAGTCATGTTTTCATTACTATTACAATTTGCATGCACTAAAAGGCAATAGGTAGTTTTGTCTTCAGTGATGCTAAAATGTCTGATTTTATCTGTCAAAAGCATATTCACATTGAGTAACACTGAGTGTGGGTTCCTTTGGTGATCTCTTAGTTGTAGCTTGGCTACTTTCTGGGCTACCTCCTTTCTTAACTGCAGCCTAGGTTGGCTAGTTTTTGGGTGCTTTAGGGGATTTCAAAGGAATTTTTATTCCGGTATCTGGCAGCCCTGGGTAAAGTAAGCAACTGCACAAGTCATCTGCAGGGATTTTAGCATACTGTTCAAGCAAAGTTTTGTTTTGTTGTGGTTCAACAGGGAAGATATCGGATTGTATTAGTGTCATGTGTATGCCAATTTTTTACATGCTCGTACATTTGCGTAATTCTTTGGGCATATCTCACTGTTTTGTTCTGTGGGGCATTTTGCAGCAATACATGAAAACGGGAAGCCTTGCATGTCACGAGTTCATCTCTCATTTACAGGTGTCCAACATGTTATTGGTGCTTGCCAAAATGTCCTTGTGCATCAGTGTTGTCAAACATCGGTATACTGTGTATCAACATACTTGGATTGTGCATGTTTGCTTTAAATTTTGGGCATGATATTGAATATTTAAAGGAGGTTTTATCATTTTATATCTAACACTGAGACAGACCTAATTTCAATTTTTGCTCTAGTACCTAAAGCCACAGGAGCTACTTCTGCTGGTTCTCTGTGGACTAATTGAGCCAATGATATCTATTGTATTGTGGGCAGATGCTGTGCTCTTTGAGCTTGCCTGTTGCTGACACAGCCTAGGAACCATGAATAGACAATGCCGACACAATACTATGATGTCACTAAATTCGAGTTGTGCAGTTGTAAGAGGTATTAAGTGCTAAAATTGATGGGAATGAAAAGAAAAGGCATGAGACAAGCGCTCATCTCACGTCATCTTTTGTTCTCATTTTCCACACTTAATACCTGTTAATATGTTGTAGTACCTACAAGGCCCAATGTCAACCCTTCTACAGTTGACTGTCATTAATTTGACATTTGGTTCAGGTTGTGTAGCATAAATATAAAATTAATCTTTTGGGAAACCTTTTGGTTAAAGTTTCAGATGCAGCTGCTGATGCATAACTATCCCATGAGTCTATATGGTAATTTAAACTTGAGCAATTCGAGCCAATCTTGCATGTCCCACTGCGGTCAAATGAAAGAAAGTCGACTGTGGCATGTTGTGCGCATTACAAAGTGGAGCTAGGTAAACTTCCCCGATAGAGGAGTGAAACGCGAGTGCGACATGCTTGTTCTTGTGCCTTGCCATGTCGTGTCTTGTCTTTTTGTTTGGTTGGACTTTTAAGCGGTAGAAAGTGTTCGCCTTTGTCATACGCAAGATGGGTGCTCGCTTTTTTGCTTTAGCAAGTGGGCCCCATTTCCCTTTTGTGTAATGAAATTGCAAATAAATTATGAACAATTTTGCCATGTTCTGCATTTGCATCTATTTTTCACTGTCAGGCTGCTTGAGCGGATAAGGAAGGGTCAGAGAAGGGCGTTCTCTTCTTTTTTTTTAGGATACGTTGTAGCAGAGGCAATTTGTCCAGCCAATAACTGCACACATGCACTTTCTTCCATCCCACTGAACCGCAAGTTCTACTGCTGGAACAAGCAGATTGCTGTGGCTGTGCTTTCTCATCTTGCTTGATGAAGACAGCTTGGATGTGCAAGCTATAAAACTTGTATTAAGTTTGTTCTCCCCTGCACCGCTTGGATGTAGTCAGATGATGATGCAAGCCCCAGATACTGCAACTCTTCGCAGCTCTAATTTTCGCAGATTTCACGGAACCTAAGGGGGGGCGCGGCTGCAGATGGGATTGCAGTAAAGAGCACGCCAAGCCATACATAAAATAAAATGTGCCTCCAGAGTCATGTATGAGTTCCTGACGTTGAGATCCCATGCGGCAAGAGATATGTCAGCCTGAGATCCTGAGATTTTATGGTAAGACGTACGTTGGCCAGACTGGGCGATGCGTAAATGAGCGTACGCGGGGACATGGTCTATCAATAAAAGGTAGAGACAGAACACATTTGCTACACGCTGCAGTTCACATCAGTGTGAGCCACGACTGGACAAGGTACGGATTCTTGGTAAAAGCAGGGACACCATGGTACGTGAATCGTTAGAGGCTTTTCACACTGAAGAACGAGGTTCATTGTGTATTAGCGATACACCCGTTTTACTTTTGCGTGCAGAAAGAGTGTTTTTGATAGCCAGCTGTGATTAGGGCGTAGTGTATTTGAAGCTTTTTGGTATGTTGCGCATTTGCTTGTGTATATACAGGGTGCCCCAACTATCAAGCACCAAGATTTAAAAATATTGACCCATGTACTTGTTTATCTGTTTTGGGCAACCACTTTTCACGGTCTAACAAATGTTATCGAGGGTTGTGCTGTCACCGAAGCTTGTGTAATCTGATTGCATGTGCGACGCGAATTGTGTAGGAACTTTCTGGAAGACAAGTGGGCACCAGTGATTACTCTGGAACCTTCGATGACCCATGTATAAAAGCTAACGCACTTAACAGGCAGATCAGATTTCGACGATCGCTGACTGTGTTTGCCGCTGTCGTTGTTCTTTGAGTGTAGCTTGTTTTAAGGGCACAGGTGCGCCCAATAAAACGGGGTCAGGCGCGGCCAGTAATACTTCTCTTGTATCCTCGATAGCATACGGGAGAATCCGAGGTGCCCAGCAGGAAAAACAAGGTAGTTCGCGTGGACTGGCGAGTTCTTTCCAAGGACGTTGTTTTGCATGAAAAACGAAGACATTGCTTGCCTAAATGCCCTAGGAACAACGTCGGTGTTGCCTTTCAAGTACTCGACAGTGTTTTTATAGTGAAGCTGTTAAGGGCTAGTTCCCCCAGGATCGTGTTTGTCTGTGTTCGTATGTAGACACAAAACTCCCCATACATGGGCCGATCCCAGAGATAGTAGAATGCTGGGCCGACTCGCGACAGAGGTGAAGCAGGCATTAAGCAATCCCCATATGTGGGCCGATCCCGAAGATGGTGCAATGCCGGGCCGACCCGTGGCGGAGGTGCAGTTCGGCATTAAAGGGCCCACATACACAACTTCGCTGGTCATCCTTCTTCACAGAGTGGAATGGCACTGAGTTTCTTTAGCTCCGGGTCTGCGCGTTGCTGTTTAGCGAAATATTCCGCGCTTATTGTTCCCGGTAAGGCATCGTCATCCTCGTCTCCTTGCGGTGGCGAGTCAGTGGGGCGCGTGATAGGCAGTCGGCATCAGCGTGTTTCCGTCCCGACTTGTAGACGATGAGGATGTCAAATTCCTGGAGTCTGAGACTCCGTCGTGCGAGGCGTTCTGAAGGGTCCTTTAAATTTGTCAGCTCACACAAGGCATGGTAGTGTCAGAGTTGTCGGATGATCTCGCCGATGCCACCATTTGTAAGGGTTGAAGGTCGTAGAGAGGAACTTGGGAGGACTGGACTAGGCATACAGGGTTTATTTACATATTAACAATATTAACATTAGAGCAAGAGATACATCGACAGTCTAGCATGGCTCCCAAATGCAGCACGCAAGACGAGCATACAGCACACAGCTTACGAGCACACAGCTCCCGAGCATGATGACGAGCACGAGCACCTTCTAGCAGCCGACAAACAGCTGCTTATAAACACTCCGTGTTCCCTAGATCCCTAGGTAAGGGAAAAACGGCAGTTCACCACTGATTCGCAGCGTCCAACGTCAACGTAGTCGACCCACCGGTTCTTCATTATCTTGCGTCTTGAAAGGCGCGCGCGACATTGCCACCAGATACATTCCTTCGGGAACTCCCTTGGTCACAGCAGACCAGGTTGACGGTGGCGGGTTCAGTAACAATAGTTGGTCCGTCGATCGCGTTTAGTCATAACGGTGCCGAGGGGGTGTTGAGGCGGCACCTCGAGGTCCCTACAAAATGAGTCACCGCAGCAATTGTGGTAGGCTTCCATGGTTTTTGGGGAAGCTCGCAACGCTCGCAGTAGCAGCTGGCTGATAAACTTGCATGTTGCCACCTCGGCAGGCCATTCCTAACAGTGGTTGGTTACGGCTTTGAAGGGCCTGTCGTATAGGTAAGGGCGGAATTTCATGGTAGCTCAAATGACAGCAAGGCATTCTTTTTCTGTTGTCGAATAATTGGCTTCTGCTTTCAAAAGTGACCGGCCAGCGTAACCAATGACCCTTTCAAGTGCGTATTTTTTCTGAACTATAGGATGGCGCCGAGGCCTAGGCTACTTGCGTCAGTGTGGATTTTGGTGTCGGCATCTTGATTGAAATGGGCGAATACTGGTGGTGACAGCAGGTATCGTTTAAGCACTTCGAATGCTTCGATTTGCAATGTTTCCCACTTCAACTCGACATCGGACTAGGCCACCTTTGCACGTATACTTGTGCCAAAGCCGACTAGCTTATTGAAACGCTTCGTGCATGCTCACGTGCCATTTTCTCGCGTTCTTTCCTTGTGACAGCTCCCGCTATGAGACGCTGTGTTAGATTGCACCATCTCTGCAATTGGCCCATATTCCCAAGTACTTTCCTCGTAGCAGCTAACGCCACGTAGCAACAGTGCCACCTTCGTGGTCAGCCCAGGCTAACAGGTTTTCTCGTTTCATAGCCGGAGTGCAAATGCCATTGCCGCTTTAACATACACCAAATTACATAGCCGTAGGTACATACATACGATTGTATAGCACTATAGTCGCTAATGACGTCACAATTGGTTTCTCTGGCTTACGCTCATCCGGTATCTATGTAGAACCTAACAATATGCATGTCGTAAGCTCGCATCGAACGGCCGGAGTAGAAATGCCGTCGGCGTGTCACATGTTCGTCGTCACCGTTGTCTTGCTGCTGTCGTCACACGTGCTCATGTCAGTTAGTCTTACGCAAACACGTTGGTCCACCTGGTCACGCTTTGCGTTATCCTAACTGATGCTGACTAGCTAGCTACCAGCAAAATGCTTCGCATAACATTGGTTTCCACAGTGCGTGATCCGCTTCACTTTTACTTAATATATATATTAAAAAAAACTGTCTTTGGGTAAACAATGCTCTTTGTACGTAGATACTAAACATTTTAACACCTTTATGGGTGCATAAAGGTTGCTTGTTTGTACCATGGCTTACACATACCCTCACATTTAAGTAGTAAGATCAAATTGTTAATGGGGACAAACGAAGTTTTCTTGCTTGCCGGCTTTTTGTGGCGAATAAGAATGACAGTAGTGGCGGCGGATGACACGAAAAATACATTAAATAAAGTTTCATGCCTAAAGCTGTCAAATTCTCGAGTCAGATACATCTGCGTGCACTAGATGGTCAGAATTCATACACACTTTTCAAACACGTCTTTTCTCATCGCATGTGTAGAGCTCGCTGTTGTGTGCAATCAATTTTTTATAGCAGTAAAAGTAAGGGCGTTACCCGTGGAATAAACGAACACCATTAAGGGGGTAAACATTTTTGTAGTTTGTATCACTCATTTATGCCATTGTACAGTGATTAAACCATTTGGAATCACCTAAAATGAAATCTGCTCTTTGTAGCACTCGGTACATATATCTTATACACAACTATTTAATAAATTTAATGATCACAGATCTACATGCTCAAGAAAGAATAACTGATAGTGGCAACTATCACTAACAGAGCTATAAAATAAATAGCACTGTTAAGTCAATGCTAAAATAACTATGAAAACAGCTTGAAGGAAAAAAACCAGTCAAAAAACACAAGGGACAAGAGGAGAGGTTCACACCACAACGACTGGAATATCAACTGAGCTTTATTAGAATCGGTGTAGTCCCAGCAAGGCCAGCAGAGGCTGGCCTTGCTCCCTCTCACAAGTTCCCTCTCACATGCGAAAGATCTTGCATAGGCCAAACCGGTCGATGTATTAATGACCGTCTGCGTGAGCACCACTCCTCCCTAGGGTCAGATAACGGTGCAAACTTGCCTCGCCATTGCAATCAATGTGGTGGTTGTCCTTTGTCAGCAATGTAACGATTCTTGGTAGGGGCAAGGACAAAGAAGAGCGAGAAATCCTGGAAGTGTACTACATCAGTTTCTTAGGTGACGACTGTTAGTACGTCCTCGGTGCGCTTACTTGAAAAGAATTTGCATTTCTAGGTCGGTCACGATTGAAGCGATTCTTGTCTTTTCATGCTCTGTGATTAGCGACGATGCGGTTGTGCATGCTCTGCTGGCCTTGCTGGGACTACACCGATTCTAATAAAGCTCAGCTGATAGTCCAGTCATTGTGGTGTGAACCTCTCCTCTTGTCCTTTGTGTTTTTTGACTGGTTTTTTTCCTTGAAGTATGTACCAACTGGCCCAGATTTCAACCCTTCTATGAAAACAGCTGTTCACATGCTTACATCAGCTTACCTGACATACAAGCTGCATTTGTGTTAACGGTTTATTAAGCGCTTCTCCCAGCACTAAAAATACTCGAGCAGACACTAATAAGGCAATATAAGTGAAACGTTCCACACATCTTACATGTGACCTGCATCCACCAACGTGCAGGTTGAACATTGCTGGAGTGTTGCGTTGAATCTTGCTTACGGGTGAAGTGACAGGAAAGCGCGTTGGGAATATCCCACAAATAATGAACGATACAATAAATTGAAACTCCTGATTATTCGTTAAGTATCGTTAATAGCAATTTCAACATAATGAATACTTCTTGGAACTGCTTGCACAATTTGAGATAACTGAGCGTGTAGGTGTTGCGAGTTTCACAGAGCAAGACCACAAAGAAAATAGAGGGCATGTTCTGCTGCCACGTCCTTTGAAATTTAAGTGTTCAAAGCGAGACATACTCTATGTTCGGCCAATCTGAAGGGTCCATGACTGGGAGGTATAGCTTCGACCCTTCCCGTTCGGAAATTGTCAATGTACTAACTGCCTTATTGCCGTCCAGTAATCAGAGTAAACAGTCGAAATATGATATTGAGCTTGAGAATACGTTTTGAAATAAAAATTAAATTATGGGGGATTTTACGAGCCAAAACCACAATCTGATTATGAGGCACGCCATAGTGGGTGACTCTGGATTAATTTTGACCACCTAGGGTTCTTTAACGCACGCCGAAATCGAAGTACACAGGCGTTTTTTTGCATTTCGCCCTAATCGAGACTGTGAAATAGAAACAATTTTGCATATGTGCGCTGCAGCACAGCACAACGCCTATTCAATTCACATGTGTGCATTTTGTTTGCACTGCTGAAAGATGGTTACTTGTTGTAATGGACATCTTTTATAAACTTATCTCTCTCCTCATTGCAAACGCCGTAGCCACCAGATGAGATGCATTAATAAAACTTTCTCTTACAAACAGCAATTGTAAATTAACATAAAATATATTGTACGTGTGCATGTGAGTGTGAGTGTGTGTCTCAAGGGCCCCAGCCACGACGTGAATGGGGTCTCATAGGCTACCCCTCAGCAAAAGAGAGTGCACGCTGCAGTGGCACGCACATTTATCCCCTCCCCCCATCGCTTTTGCTTTTCTGTAAGCTCTCTTCTTGCGGCTGATGTCGGTGCGCTTATTTAACATAGTTTTGCACCATGAAACTTGTACTTCTGTAATTTTTTTTAATAAATAAGAATTTGAATGTCTACTGCTCTTCTGTGTATCGCAGAACTCTCTCGTCGTGCGACAAGAGGAAATTCTAAGCTGTGTGAGAGGGCCTCCTATCCTACCCCCAGTGCAACGATACTCTCGACAGTGAGGGCAAATATTTCAGCAACTCAAATGCGTCTCATATTGATGTTTTATCACACATGAGTGTATTGTCAGTCTGCTCTTGAAGATGACTTGGTCGCAAACTGGACGAGGGAAAGCGAATTCGTACACTTGCCTCGCACGCTTTCCAACGTAGCACAGACGTGCTTCCATTTCCATGTTTAGTTGAACTAAAGATAATCCGTGGTCCGCTAGAAAAAAAAATAGGTCGTTTTACTCACGGTTATCGGTTGTTAAAGCAATCCAAGCATGCATAAAAACCTCATTTCAATACAGAGCTGCGAGTTACATGCGAGACAGCCTGATGCTTAGACGCTACACTTCTTGGCATGCATTCGGAAACGGCAGTAGTATATCACGATATTTTCTTTTCCACTGGGTTTCCATGTTCCACGCCGATGTGAGCAGAAGCGCAATATCAGGTCGGACGCATTAAGCAAGGGTGTTGTGAGGCACTTGAAGCGCTTCGGCAGTACCCAATGGACCACAAATAATCCACAGTACATCCAATGGACGTTTAGCGCCGGACGTTTGGACATCCACCGGATATCCCCACAAATCCAGATGACATACGGCGGATATCTGAGGGACCGTCCCGTGCAAAAAAAAAGGCGTTCAATCGGACGTCCCGTGTATGCCCTTATCGGACATTCGGACATCCGTCGGACCTTAAAAATGGACGTTTTTAAAACTAAATATCCGAACAATGTCCGCTGGATAAAACAATCTGGACATGGACATCCCAGGGACATTTGTGGGATTTTAAATCTGGATATTGATTACAGAAACGTCCACGAGATGTACAGAGGACATCCATGATAAATCCGGGATTTATCCATTGTTCGGTTTTGTTGGGGTCTCACCTTGCTGGTACTGCGGCTTTTTCAATGCTTTAGAAGCTGTGCTATACCCAAGAACCAATGTACCAGTTACAGGGATATGCTGCACTTCCTTTACTGTGAAAATTGCATCCACAAATAATTAAGTGCCGCTAAAGGAACTGGGACCATCTTACTAGTGCAGGTTGCAAAGGTGAAAATGTACGTGGACACAACATCCACGGCAGAAGCACATGTTGCAAACTGGCACATTCAACATATTTAATGTAAGTTCCATTGGTACACAGGCATCAGAAATGTATATGTGCAGCTTCCAAATGCACAGAATAAGCCAGAATATGCATTATGTATCAACTCCAATAGTCATCAAAGTTGTAGATATTAAGCTGCATGAATGTGAAATTAAATGATGTAATAAGCCTTTTAATAAAACTTGCTCAGCTTTTTAGGATGGCGTAACTGAGGCATAGACTTGCGCATAAACTGCAGAAACATTGGATCTTTATTTAAAAAGCATACTGTAAGAACATGCCTGTGTGCTTGGCACAGCAAAACATAACCTGTGCCTGAACACATTAAAGAAATGCCCATAAGGACCCACAAGAAATTGAAAATCACAAAGGATGCCAGCAGGAGTATATGTTAACATTGACAAGATCAGTACAGGGGCACAGAAGAGAACTAAAGATGCTTCTTGAAGTGACCTTAACACAGAAAAATTCTAATTGTCAACTTAATGCAGTGATGTACATACACTTTATAAAGGAAAAAGACTAGAATAAACTGACTGCATTGGTACCTGAACTGTGATATCACAAATATAACTAAACAAACAGTACAAGAGAACAAGAAATATCTGGCACAATGACTATGCACACATTTTCTTGCAAAAAGGCACATAATGGCATCTTCGCAACAACAGCAATGCACATGATGCAAAAACAAACTGGCTGTTTCATTGGCTCAATGACTAGATGTTAAACTTGCATATAGACTGGTAGCACTTCTACCTTGTAAAACTGTAGACGTACCCATCAGACTTCACAGAAAAGTTCTTTTGTACAAAGAACAATGACACTTCACTGGAAGCAACTTACATATGCACAAAAGTGACTAGAATCCTCCCATAATACAAAATATATCATAAAAGTATCTTGCATAAAAGTTCTGTACTAAACCACGCTAAGAGCACTTCAATACAGCGCATCCTTGCTTTTATAAGCAAGATGCTCATAGTATAGGACACAGATGACCAAACATTAAAAAAAAAATTAGTCTTGCTAAAAGTATCTTGCACAAAAGTCTATACATATGCGCAACAATAGTCCCACAAGTATGGCTTTACAGCAGCAGCAGTATAAAAGGAATCTTCCATGACATAAAAATTATATAAAGTAAAAAGCTCTCACAAGTTATTTTACACAGGCACAATATTGGTCTCACGAAGGGGTAGCTTTGCAGAGGCAGCAACATGCATAATAAAGGCAGAGGTTAGAAAAACCCTCAAGATCCAGTGACAAAAAGTGCTTTGGACAAAGGAAAAATAATAGCATCTTACAAAAGCATGTCTTTGCAATGGAGGCGATTCTCAGCCCATCAAGCACACAAAAAGGCAAGAGGGAAAGGCCTGTCCAGCATTTTTTGCAATGAGTGGCTGGCCTTTACTATTTCCAGTAAGGTCCAAGGGTTAGCCCACTGGTAGCATGAACACACCAGCATGTGTTTCCACAATAGTACACCACAGTGACGTTATCACACAATAGGCCAGTATGTGTTCATTTCACAGATAGAGCACGGCAGAACACGACACTAGCATAATGCAACAGGAGCAGCTTGTTTGCTATACTTATGCACAGCATGCTTCAGTGATGCCCGTATATGTCGGGGTCAGTCCAAGCTGCAATTGCAGGATAAAAAAGCTAACATATTTATTTGGTCTTTTGAGGGTTCCTCTGAATTGCCACTAAGGAAATGGCTGGGATTCTCACAGCCATGCAAAGATGACAGATTGTGGACACTTCACAGCAGGGCTACAGTAAGCGTGGCATTTATGCAACAGTGAATGTGCCACTTACGACGGTGGCCTACAGATACAAGCAAAGGATTCAGGATCCTCCTTGCGAGCATAGGTCTCAGGCAGATGAGCAAGACTGCAAAACAGTCAAATTTATTCCTGGCAAGCCAACCGCTTCTGTGCAGAGAAATCTGGGCAACGATCCCACGGAATACACTGCCTTAGCGTTTCACACATGCATGTGGTTTTTGCCGCTTGTGCACTGCATTGTGCACGAACCATGCACTGGTGTGTTTATGCTAACAATGGGTGGACATGTAGATGCACATACAGAACAAACAGAAATACTCTGAAATATTGAGGTAAAAAAGATCTTGCGCCTAATGTAAGTATTTCGCACGCAAGTTTTGTACAGTAGCAGAATAACAGCATTTCAGAAAACCATGGCTTTGCAATGGTAGCAATTTCACCAACACAGAAGACTGCCATGACATTAAAAAACAAAAACAATAAAAAGTTCTCGCACACAAATTCTGCACAAAACCATATTGATGGAGCCTAGCAAGAGCATGACTTTGCAAGTGATTTGACAATGCAGATGACAGGCAGAATCCTTCCAATGCATGAAAAAAAATTCTGCAATTGCATTGTGCAAAGTTAAAAAAAAATCCCTGAGTAGCTGCCTCTAGTCCACGAAACATGCCTTGGCGTAGCCCAGCAGATCCCCAAAGTTCCACCAGATGCACACGCCCACAACCAAGCAGCCTCTGATGCCTGTGCAGTCTTCAGGTCATAGCTGCAGTGCTTTACAATGGAATGGCCTCCACTTATTCTGCATGAAAGTAAAAGAGCACAATGATACAAAAATGTGAGGTTTGGGGAAACAAACGAGTACAAGCCTGCTTTGTGGATAATGATCAAGCCATTGCAAAATCAACATCCTGCTCATATGAGTGGCGACCTTAAGGGGCCAGCCATGCTGTAAACAGCTGGTTTTAGCTTTCAAAGGGCACTTTTGCAGTCAAATCAGATGCAAAAATGCAGTGGCACTCATAGGAAACGTGCATGCATACAGCATTATAATGCATCGCACTGGTCTCCCACTCTGTTCTAATCTAGTGTACGTCCCTACATTCACTTCATTCAGGTACACCTGTGCTATGAAGATTGTTACTCATGGGAGAGCTTCCTGTTTATACAGCAGAAGTGGTACCCATATTTAGAGATCAAACCTGCATGCCAAACCTCTGTGGTGCATCATCTAAGCTGCTGTATTCATGTACACTTGGGATAGCAGTTGGCAAGGGCATATTTAAGAAGTATGGTCAACATAATCCCTCTCCCAATCCCTTTTTGATAAACCTGTAAGTGCTGTGAGTGTTCGTCCCACCCACACAGCAAGTTAGGCTTATGTGCTACGAGTATGACTGCAGCATGATCCTAGGTAATACGCAACTATTAGGTCTTTTTCTTTTCATTCTTAATGCAAAAAATGCACATGCTTGACTTTAATACACCATTTATCACTTCTAACCTAAAATCACAGCTGATGCATGCTGAACTAGAGCTGTCTTTTATGCCAGCTACATTCATGGAAGGCTCCTCTAAAAGCAGAGACTGAACTATGTACACATACATAAATGAAGTACAGGCAACAGTAAATTTTTAATTCAGAAAACCAGTTAACTACTAGCAGTGTAGTCATACTGGCCTACATTTAGGCTGCTTTAAAATATCAGTCTTGATCACAATGCAGAAGCTTGAGCTAAGTATTAAACAGTTCCAACTGAGCCATGCAACTCAGTTGGAGAAACCCATGTCCATTTCTAGTGGAAAGCCACTGTGGCCACTATTATGATGTGAATTCATGTTGCTAAGTGGTAATTTAATTTACTTATTTCATTTTTTAAGTTTTTTTCTAAAAGTGCCCAAGAACAGCTATTATGCCTTAATATTGTTGCATTTCTGTTACACAAAGAACACAAAACCAAAAAACAAAACATCTCAAACAACAGCTGTACAAAGTGCAACAAAAAATTGAATTAATCAAATACACGAGCCAGATAATGAGCAAATAGTAGAGCTAATATATCAAGATCACGATGCAAGGTACTTTGTTGTGTTACAAGAGATTGTTATAGCATAACTGAGGTTTTTTAGCGCACGAAAAGGGACGAAAGACAGTGGCGAAACGAGGACACAGCGCTTTTTCGTGCGCTAAAAAACCTCAGTTATGGAATACCAACACGCCCTAACCTACGCTCTTTCAAGATTGTTATAGCGTTAGAGGTGCAAGAGGAATTCACATATAAAATGCTAGGATTAAGCAATTTAGGGCGAGGCATGCATAACGTTACAGCTCACAGTAACTGCGGACAGGAGAAGTGTTTGTGAAGTAATCACGGTATTTCCGCCTTATTTGTAGGGGTCTAATATTATACATGCGCAGTACACACTCGTAGGCATAAGATACACGGCGTCCAAGAAATGGATTGTACAGGACACAAATGAAACATCACTGAACACATACAATTTTTGCAACATTAGTCAGTCAAATTAATTCCATACAATAGAACTAAACTTTAGCTTCGAGCGGACAAACAAAGAATATGAGAGAATAACACAGCTCACATTCGTAAACTCTTTACTCTATTTACTCGCATAATGATCGCACCCCTGAATTTTGTTGTCAAAATTTGATTCTTTTCCTTCCCGTGTAATGATCGCACCCTGAACTTGTCACAGCGATATGTTGTGTGCCAAGTCTAGCTAACGATGATCACGCTTACTATCTGTCAAATGCTATGTGAACAACTCTTGAAGACATACCAAGTGATCTGCACACACCCAACTTTCTCTTTCTTAACAGATGCCTCATTTCATTCCTTTCATCCCTTTCCACACTTCCATGAAAAAAAAAAAAAAAGCTACAACCAAACTTGTCTCGGCTTTATTATTTGTAAGCTTCATAATGGTTGTGGTCAACAACAACACAAAGGGCGCCTTTCGATTCTTCTCGTATGCACTCGTAGGCACGCAACAAATCACGAGTGGCAACAATAGTGGTCACGTTTGCACTGATACGTTAGAAGTGTACCCTATTAATACGCCGACGCTCGTAACGCAGCTCAGATATTCGCCCACCCTTAGCGGAAACGTGCCGTATTAGGATAGCAGTGAAGACAAATGCCGCAGTTTGCACAGCGTGCCCGCCATGTGTTTCTATGTCACTGGCAGCTAAGCGTGCCCCTCTCTGTTTCTGTCCTCTCAAATTGGACATGGCTACGCTACTGTCGCAAACGTGCCGATATTAACGATATTATTCATTACTGATACGGAAGAAACTGTTTCAATGCACGTTAATGTACTCACAAGAAGAAAAATAATCGCATTCAGCTTGCTCCGCCGGCAACCATTTTTGTTCTGGTGTCCCGCACTGACAGCAGCAGCTGCCTGCTTGTCATCCCGCAGCAAATGCGGGATGAAAAAAGAATTCTTTTCGTGGGAAATTTAACCTGAATTGCACCGCTGAATTTGCATAAATTTTTTTGACAAAAAAGTGCGATCATTATATAAGTACGGTCATCTTTGATATAAGGCCTAACTTTCTGTAGAATGCATTAACGATGTTTGAAGCATGTTCTTCGAAAGTTAGCCGGAAGTCTGCCAATATTTTTGAGTCGCGCTTACAACTCGCTCTTCTCTAAGGAATGTTATCAAGTGAGTATTTGGATAGTAAAGGGTACATTCTGCGATTAAAGAAATCAACAAGCGGCACCGCCTCTCAAGCTGCTGAAAATCGGTGGGGTAAAAACATACCTTGAGGCAGGCAGACCTCAGCGCTTGGCTTCTTATGGCTGCCGGCCCTTTCCGGAGCATGCCTTAGCCACGATTTGATGGTGTCTTCAATATCGTTAGTGCTGCCTTCTGTCATCCGTCTTGCAGCAACTGAAATAAGCAAGTTCCCACTAATGGTGAGAATAGCAAATATACCTTGGGATGTTAAGATGAAGCTTTACTTCACTAAGGTATCGTATGCGCCTTGTACGTCCCATTGTTTTTTTTTGTGTGTCCGTGTCCTTTATGCACAACTGTACATACGAAGCTATAGCTCGGGCCCAACTCTAATGCTGTGAAGAAACACCTATGAAGCAGCACCTAGACTGTTTTGTATGGGATTTATTGAATTTGCGAGAGAAAATTAAGGTCTAGTCACTGCTGGAAGCATAATGTTGATTTAGGGTGTAATTTTTTACAGATTTAAAAAAAGCTTTACAAATATATAACTCTGCATCAGACATATCGCATTTCAGTAAATTTTATTTTATATAGATCACCTAAAGCAGACAAAGTTGAGGGAGAAATTTGCAGCAGCTTACATGAACTTGTTAGAACGTCTACACGGGTTTTGGAAATGTCCTATTCACTAATAGGTAGTATATTTGAGATCGATGTGAAATGTATCAATTTTGTCTGATTTAGGCGTACTGTTAGGTCCAGCTTACAGAATTGCAATAATATGAATTGCTGAGATACAGTTATGAACTTCACAGTTTAGTTCAAATTTTGTAAAATTTAGGAATCTTGTAAAACATTTGACGCCATGAATAAAAATCTGTTTGCTACAGTCACTAGATTTTAACTTTTTCCTTTAAAAGTAACTTCATGAATTTCATTGCAGTGACAGCGAGAAAAATTATTTCTGCTTTTCCATGTAGTTAGATAGCAGCACCCGAGCGAAAGCTTCCCTTTAAGAAAAATGCATAAAAAGAACAAAACACATAAAAGGCAGACTTCACTGTGTAAGAAATGGAACTTGAAAAGCTCTAATGAAATCCCAACAAGCAACGCTGGTGATATCTTTTAGACTTACTGACAACTATAGACCAGGTAGCAAAATAGAGAGGACAATGCAACTAATCCTTACTGAAATACCTCATGCTAGACACTATATTATTTTCATCAGCCACCACCAGGTGATCGACAACACACCCAAAAGCTATCATTACAATAGCTCAGTGCACTGGAATAAAAGGACTTGTGTGGCAGCAAAGGTGATTGCTCAACACCACCAGCCTTCGCTAACATTGTGTCCACTCATATGAATCGCTTCCCAGTAGCCAGCGATATACGAGGACCTGGTGCAGCAGCAGTGATGCTGTAGATGACCCAAAGCCACACTGCGCTTGGTGTGTACTATATTGAACTGTTTGTACTAAACCACTGTGTAATAAAAGGCCTAATAGCTGTCTATCGAAAGCATAAATTAAGTTCATCCTAGTGCTCGTACTCATTAAAAGATATAAAGAGAAGTTTCAACTCACCAATAATTGCAGCTGTAGTCTTCAGACTAGAGAAACTAAGCTTCCCCTTTCGGCCAACCCACGAAAAAAGTGTGGCCAGGTCATCATGAAGGGTGTATGCAAGAATACGCTTTGTAGCTGCACTGGCATTTCTCCCTCCAAGGTCTGTGAACTCGCGAACCTGCAAAAAACAGATTTCGAGTAAATGTGTGGGATCACAGAAAATGAAAACTAAATGTATGGCTATGCCAGTTGGAAAACGCCTGCTGCATGGCATCGTTGGCAAACATGTTCACAAAAGAAGCTGTCATGCAGCACTCTCATGCCATAGAAACAGCAAGTCTTAGTGTTATTTCTTCAGCATACAGCAACTCCAAGCAAAGAGACCTATAAGTTACATATTCATTAACATGGCCTTGTGGTGCAGAAGACTAGGTGTGTCTTCTTTGCACTCTGCCAAGAATAGCTGCTGAAACCATTCCACTGCACAATCAGGCTATTACACAACTGCCACAGTGGCAGAGACTGGTCAGCGGCTTCCTGTTTGCTACTTTCCACTAATGTAGCCACATTTCTATGCAGAGCATTATGCATATGCATCAGCTCACACCTAATCAACAATACCATGCCATAGGTAGGATGACACAGTTGATGCAGCTAAGCGACATGTCAGGGCTTAAGGTCTGCATATTCCCCAGGCAATTTTTCAAGAAAAATTGCCAATTGGAAGATGCAACTCTAAAGCCACAGGGGTAAAAAATAACTAAATTCTGGAGTGTTATGTGCCAAAACCACGATGATTATATGGCACACCGTAGTGGGGGACTCCAGGTTAATTTTGACTATCTGGGGTCCTTTAATGTGCACCTAGCATAAGGTACATGAATGTTTTTGCACTTCTTCCCCTTTGAAACCACCTGGATAAGGTCAATCAGACCACCTGTGGTCAGTTCACTGTGTGGCTGTGTTCCAAGACATCAGCTTTACAGAGTAGATGGTAGAATAGTGCAATGAAGAATACCAGCGCTGTAATGGAGGGGTGTGACAGATTTTAATTTCAGATATGTAGAGATGTTCTTCCTTTGCTGGTAGAAATTTTAGCATTCCAACAAAGCAATAGCTCATAATTATGAATTCAGTGTATCTAAGCTCAGAAGTTGCTGGAAGATGTTTGTAAAATGCAACCTTGCCAGTAAGTATTCTGTGCATTGGGCTTATCTCAAGTAGGGTTTATGTTGGCGCATACTGTCGTGCATACTTTAAGTCATTCAGCATACATGAGTTGTAACTGCAAATGGTTTTCAGTACAGACACAGAAATCTCATTCTTAAGCATACATTCAGCAACTGCAGCGTGCATTGTCCCTGTGCAAGTTATGTTCGCAATATTATTTCTGTACAGCTACACTAACCTCATATGCACTGACCTGTTTCATGCAACAGCATGCAGTTGTAACTACAAGCAACAGGGGCGTACACCACTGAATATTTTTTTTTTGCATTCAAGTGCTCTCTATTGTCTATGCTAAATTCAGGAAAACTACGTACCAAACTCGCAGTCTTCTCTTTGTCCAGGCTTTCATCAAAAGCCATAAAATCTTCCAAGCTGCGGAAGGGGCACTCGATGAGTGGACCAGTTCCACCAAGAGGCTGCTTTACATACATGTTGCACAACTTTTCAAGCAAATCCCCATGGTGTTGTTGCGTAAAACGCACGATGTTGAGCAGTCGGAGCACATGCTTCTTGAAGCCTTCAAACACAAAAGGAAGGAAATGTGGCAGTCAGGAACCAAACCAGGTAGGCATTTCATAGGCCATTTTTTTTCTCATCACAGATTACAGGCAATTATTTTTGCAAGGTATGTTGGAATGTAAGAGTGTCTTTGATTAGTACACTTTGGGTAAAGAAATGTCCTTTCATAAAAACATTTTGATGTGCTACTAAAATATCAGACAATTTTCTAACTGCTAGCAATTTATTCTGAAACAAAGAACATTGCATTGTCCTAGAAACTGGCAACTTCTCACACATCAGCAATACAAAATAAGGCACAATCAAGTTGCAACATATAACGAATTTATAATGCTTTGCACCATGCCTGCTACATTGAACCTAATGAGACAGATGCACCCTTCCTTTGAATGGCTTGAGGCCATGGAGCAACATAGATTTGAAACAGGGGTCTCAATAAATAGCCTCTTTACAACAGTCTGAACACGCACACATTGCCTTTGAAGCTTTTGTGACTGCACGTATGCGCTACTGCACGAACTTCAGTGCAAGACACAATGCAACAAAACAGTGTTGATGCAATGGGTGTTTAGGCACACAGTGAAAAAAAACTGCGTATTTGAAAGTTTATGTATGTAATGCCATCACACGTTAAAGTACATTCACAACTTTAAAAAATTTTGTAGTGAAGTATTATAGTACAATGAAAGCTTACTATTGTTTGAAAGTTCGTCAGGGGAACCTGAGGGTACACAAGTCCGTTGGTCACCTGCACAGTAAAGAATAGTGAGCATTTAATGCATGCTTGTACTTTGCACTAATAGCAAAGGCTGTCACATTGTGGGACCCCAGCCCATTTAACATTCTACCAGAACTGCTCATCTCCAGGTTGTTGCTAGCAGCTGCAAAGTGCATTCCAGTTGTGAAGTTAGGAACAAGCCACAGATACATCTTAGAAACTTTCTTGGCTTACATACACATGAAGTTAAACATATGACAGAACTGCCACATTAAAAATTATAGCCCTTCACTGAAAAAAAAGTAAAAGCAAGATTTATCAAAACTCACTGTGTGAGCTAGAGCCACCTGCAGTGTGTGACCACAAGCCACCTGCAGTGTGTGATCTGGAGCCATCTGCACTGTGTGAACTAGGGCCACCTGCACCACCTTGCGGCATGTCGTTCACATCTGCAGAGAGTGATTGCAGTGAACCTGTGAATGCATAGCTATAGTGAACATATGTCATGTTATTGATACACATATATGGTAGACATTCCATAGGATGCTCCAAAATGCAAGAGTGCTAAGCAAATGATTGCAGTTGCAGTCTGCATTTTGTTTACATATTCAATATCATAGGTTGGCATACCAACTCATCAGTGCATTGACTTGCATTCTCTGCGCTCACTTTACAGACATGATGTAAAGTTTTAGTGAGTTCACAATTTGCTTGCAACACACCATGGACATTTCAATTTTATAAACTCATTTCTTTCTTTTCATGGTGTTTTATGTCCCAAAGCTACATACCATCTATCAAAGGCACTGAAGTATGTTTTCTGAACTTGGGCCACCTAGGGTCCTGAATGTGCACCCAATGCGCAATGCATGTGTTAATGCATCCCGCTCCAAATCATATTGCAGCTCAAAATTGAGCCTGCAACCTCATGCCCAGAACAGTTTCTTTTTTACATTCTAAAGACTAATGTGTCTGTGTAATTTCACACCTGCGCATAGCTATGCAAATCGCTCCTCTAATACATCAAGACAGTTTGCAAATGAATTGTAAGAAGGTAACCTCAAGCTTTAGCATTAAAACATTCAATGTACATAATAAATAATGAAGCAAGTCAGCTAACTATATGACATGACCCATTATCCAATTCAAAACTAAATCATGCTGGTTTATCAACATAGCTGCCAAGAGCCTACTTCTCACTTGAACAGAAGTTTAACACCCTAACAGCATAAACTGAAATTCAAACAGGAAATAACTGGCCAGAACGCTTGCTTTACATTGCTATATAGATGTGTCATGTACAATGGCTTGCAAGTCTGTTTATGAGCAAACAGTAGCCACAAGTGTACGTTCTTTAATGCGGGTGAACCTAGAAATGAAATAATACACTGCTGTCACAAGTGCTTAGGTTTGAATTTATGCCAAAAGTAGACGTTAGGTGGCCATGCAAAATGAAACACAAACCAAAATCAACAAGGAAACGTATGACCATTCCTTGATTTGTCAGCCCATATGTCGAAGCCCTCACAGGTGACAACACGAACAATTCAATTAATGGCTTATACTACACAATGGGGAAGCACTTTATTCTTTGTGGATTAGGAAGCTCAAGCTAAAATAGATTTGCACTGTATTACCATTGAGGCACTATCTATAATATGTCAGTCACATACCTTCAGACTCTTCACAGCTGTCTTGCTGCACTGAAGAAGCAGAAGAGAGGCCTGGGAAATAATAACTCACCAGTAAGCGAAATATATTAAATTTACTTTTTAACTGCTAAGTGTCAGGATACCATAAGTAGTAGAAACAAGTATATTGAATTCACCTAGTGGGAAGTTGCTTGGTGGAGCTGGAATTTGCTTGCTGGAGCTTTGCTTGGCCTTCTTGGGTGGTGGTGGTGTGTCAGGCTCATCCGAGTCAGACCACTGAGCTGGTGGCCTCCTTGTCCTTTTTCCTTGAGACATTTCCGATCCTGTGCCCAGGTCTGATGTATACTGGCTGTCATTAAGTTTGGCCCTTGCTTGTTCATATGTTGCTAAAACAAAAATTCAACATTCAACTGATTTGTATAGAACAAAAAAGGCTTTTATGTACACGATACATACCAAATACCCCTTTCACTGCTACGCTGTAGCACTTCCAGAAGGTGTCTGGTGGTACAGATTTCTTTACTAAGGATGTCACTCTGTTGCCTTTGAGGTTGTCGGGCCACGCACACTTGTCACCCTCCACCCAGGTCACTGGCACCACCTCCACCTGTTTGTCCTCAACGAACTCAGCGATCACATAAGCCATCTGAAAAATGAAGCGTCAGAAGTATTCAATGGTGGCGAAACAAGGGAAGCCTCTGCCTGGAACCAGTGAAAAAGCATTTTCCCAAGGGACTTGCCTTCACCATAATGACATGTCTTCTTTAAATGTTGGCTGCAGCCAAGGACAGCCGTTTTACTAAAGTTCAAGTATTTCAAGCCCTTTGGCTTGTTTGAATGTCAGCTGTAATAAGCCACATTATGGATCGTTGCACCTATGGACCAACTATTCCAGCAGCAAGTTGTGATGGGAGCGGTATGTGTCACCAAGCCATTTAATCTTAGTGCCAGTCAAAGGCCATTCCCAATGAAATCCGATTATCCTTGCCCAACATGATCTGGCTCTCCATCCTATGCCTGCGAATTTTCTAGTGGCATCCTACTACTTTGTCGAAGTGTCCTACCCTTGGCACTCATTTTGCTACTCTTATAGACCAGCTATCTGCGCCAAGCATTAACCAGCCACCAGGCTCAAGACCACAAACCACATATGACAGGCATTTGTCATGAACAGCCAATAAATAACCTTGAAAATAAAGGCATAACATGGCAGCATTCTGCCAATACTAACCTGTGGAAATATGGTTGAGCAGAATAGGACTGTGCGGTAAACTGCCCTACAGTGAGTGTGCATGGGTTAATTACAGGATTATTTGAGGCTTATTTCTTTCATTGCTCACTGTTACCCTCCTTTTCACTGCATGTTTTACAAATAACTAAACGTTACGTAAGGTAAGCCACTAAGGGCTGCAAAAACTCCAGGATTATTAAAATGCACTACACTAACCTCTATAAATTTGCAGATATTATTTGAAGTTTCCGCGAATGCTAGCTAAATCTAGGCCTTTAAATTGTGTGAAGCTCTGGAATAACCAGAAACTTTCCATTCAGTGGCAGCTTCACCATTTTTTGGAGGTTGTGCAGGGACCAAGGCTTCAGGCCCGACAGCCCTGATACAACATAAATGCCCATTCTGGAAGACTCAAAGGGTAAAGAATAGAAATCTTCCTTGATGAGAAACTCTTGGCCAATTATGCATGGCTGCTTAGACCCTCTGATATAGGCTATGTTTTTTGCCAGAACAACATGGCCATCCTGTGCAAAGCAGTTGTCTCTTTTAGACAATGCAATTGTATATGCATCCCATGACAGCCTTTCATATTCAGGAGGGCAGCATTCCGGCAGCAGTTCTCCTCGACTGTGAGGACGGCTAAAATGTACAGGAATTTCATCCCATGTCTGTCTGCGTGTCCAAGACTGGCTCTCTACCATCCTGTTGCGCAGCTGCTCCAAGGGTTTTCCATGCTTGCGCAACTGCCTCTTGAGCACCTGCATGTTGTTCTCAAATGGGAAGGCACTGAAGGAGTCTAGCTCTCCATGTATTTTAACATCAGAAGCAAGATGTATGAGGCTGTGCACGTTGAAAGAAACATGCTCGTCACCATACAATTCGCGGAAATGTGAAACAAAGCATCTCAAGAGCTCATCGGCATAACCAGCATGCTCACGACACAGCTCCTTGTTTGCAAGTATAGATAATGACGCATGGAGCAGCAAAAAGTGCTGGTATAGATCATCTCGAAGGCAGAACTTGAGAAGCAACGGGCCTGTGTAGAATACAAAAAGTCGGAACTCGACTGCCTTCCAGCGGTCGAGCTCATCGAGTCCGCGTGGCCTACGGGGAAATTCACTAGGGATGTGAGGATTTAGCAGCTTGCTCTTTTCATTGAATGTGTGCCTATCCAGAGGTCCCAAACGAACCCGCAGTGGTCCAGAAATCCACAACTGGAGCAATTTCCGCATGACACCCAGTAATGCAAGATGCATGTAATCAAGTGGGAGGTCATTTACAATGTCAATGGGCAGGTCCAACAGGCCAGATTCTCCCTTGTGATGTTCAACATCATGCTGCTCCCTGAAACTCTCATCTGTTCGTAACGGACAGTCCATGTCGCAAAATACTACTTTTCCATTGATGTAAGATCCCTCGACTGTAC
The DNA here is from genome assembly GCF_023375885.2 of Dermacentor andersoni. Classification (NCBI taxonomy): domain Eukaryota; kingdom Metazoa; phylum Arthropoda; class Arachnida; order Ixodida; family Ixodidae; genus Dermacentor; species Dermacentor andersoni. The sequence continues at coordinate 332,709,307 of NC_092814.1, forward strand.
ACTTTGCGCAACCACTGTACCCTCCATGGCCTTTTGTCATAGTAACGAAAGCTCGCGCTGGAGCATCACAGATGACCGAGCCAACTGTCACCTGAACAGTGTCGCCATTGATATTCACACCTTGCACAAGCAAAGTTTGCAGCTCTCGAACAAAAGGCCTCAGGAAATCATTAGACGAGGATGGCTTAGACTGTCCAGCAAACGCACCACAACAAATGGGGGCACATTGCCGCAACCACGGGGTAAGCACTGTATGGGCCACAGTTGCATTTTGGAGCTCTTTGACAAGGGGAGGCCATCTACATTAAATGAGAGTGGAATTACAGCTGGCAGCTTTTCTACATGAGACAATGAACGCTGAAGACCCACAGCAAGTCCGAAATGACAATACTTTCCTGGCGCCAAAGCACAAATGGGAAATTCATCCAGGTTTTTTCGAGGTGTCTGCATAAGTGTACGACCATCCTCCGGTAACTGATGAAGTCCCCCCTGTGTCCTTAGCGTCTTCAGCAAAGCTGTTAACGCCCTTCTTTTGATACCATATTCGTTTGCCCATTCACGCAAGGAATCCTGCAGTCCGTCATGTACGCTTGTGCGCTCTTCACTATCACTGTCACTACTACTGCAAGCACCAAAGTGAGCAGACTCAAGATTGACTTCTGCCCACTGTTCCCTGTCATCTGCGTCTACGGACGTGAGGTCTTCGCAACAATGCTCTTCAAATCCAACGATTGAGCGATTTAAGTTTTCTAAGCTGTTCCCACCGCTGTCACGTGGTGCTTCGAGAGGTTGAACAAATGCTATTTGCTCCGAGTCATGCCGGCTACTTTCACAACCCCCCTGAACTCCTTCTTTCGCAAAAACATTAATAACTTTCCTTGTCTCCCTGCTTGCCTTCTCGCAAGCACGCCTGTCGGGTGGTCGCGACATTCAGTGCGTAGGAAGCGAGAACAAAGCAGTTTCACTTGTACGCAATAGGCCTACTAACAATAGCCCTAACCGCACTTTTGTGAAGAGAGTCGGTACAACCCGCGCAGAAACTGGCCCTCGGATCACACGCACGGAACAAAAGATCTCTCACCGCGTTTCCAAAGTGCAAGGTCGCAGTGCGTCAGTTGAAAGGCGCGCGAGAAAGGCACCTGCATTCAATAATATAAAACGCGCCACGGCACCCGCAGAAGCCAGCGAATCAGCGCGCGCGGCACGTTCGTCGCTTTTCACCACGGAGGAAGGAAACTAAGGAGAGGCCCTGACGTCACTCTTTGTGAAGCAAAAGTGAAGCCGGAAGTTGGCGTTGCTCATGGCGATGCTCCGCCTTTTGTGCCACCCTCCTCTCTTGTTTACATCTTTCGCGAAACCACGCCGCGCTGCGCGTGGTTTCGCACGCGGAGCGCGCGCGCTCGCGCAACATCCGGCAGAGCACGGTGCAGGTAACACAGCGCAACAAGACACGGTGACTAACGCAAACCCGCCCACACAGCGCCTTTGCCACGGCACGAAACCTACCAGAGCAACACGTGTGCGCGCTCAAAAAATCAGAACAACGCCGCCATTGTGGCCCAAAAGGCGTGGCCATGCAGCAAAAAAAATAAAAAAGCAGCAAAAGAAATGAGAACCTATACGTCATTTCCGCCACACTTTTCTCCTAGCGCGCGGAGGGGGTAGGGCCTCTCCTTAGTTTCCTTCCTCCGTGCTTTTCACACACATTGATGACTATGACGATTGAAAGTGCATATTACAAAAGAGTAACGTAAACTACTGAAACCGAAATGCCACAAAGCCTATTAAACATTCAAAATACCTTCAAAAAATTTTTAGTAGTTTGAGCAGAATACAAATGCGCATAATTCATGTTGCTGAAAAAAAATGAAAAACAGTTCTAGTACGACGGTACGGCTTGGTGAATCGATGCCCTAATACACAGAACAGGAACATCGGTTTTGTTAACAATACAAACATTATTTTGCTCAGAACAGAATAGAATAAACGCGTGGACTATAGCATACTATTTTTTATAGAATGATGCCCTTGTATTCCGCACTGTGGACGGTGCGCGAGGCCGCACATAAAGGTAAAAATCCGCACGCAAGTGCTAGGTCAGATTTTCTTTAGCCCGTGTTCAAAGTCCGGGTTCTTAAATAAAGAATAAGTGAATCAGCGAATTTCGTCTTTTCCCGAGTGTTCTACCCAGGAGATTAATATTATGGCGGCGGTATATATATATATATAGCTCGATTTGGGAGATATAAATATTGAATTAAATCATCGTAACCATCGCCTGTAGCTTCGCATCTGTGCATGCTTATGTCCAGGGCATAAATCAATGGACGTTGCAAGGCATTCCTAGGCGGACATCCGGGGGACGTACACCGCTGGTCAATCCATAAACAAACATCCTCTGGACGTCCACCGTATCAAAGTATGCGGACATTATGTTACGTCCCAAGAACTAGGTCCCCTGTTCGTACCACGGATATTGTTTCCCGGACGTGGACGTTCGGATCTAAATCGGATATCCACTGGATATCTGTGGTCCATTGGGTATGGCGATATGGGGACATCATGTGCCGATGTTTCGATGGTTCAGAGGAAGTGCTTCTTATTCCTTGGTTTTAGTGCAACAGAAAGATGGTATTGGGCCTAAAAGAATAAAAGTAAATGCCCTGCAGCAGTTGAAAACAGGCCCTGCTGCAGATGCTCCTTCCATTCCACTCTGCGTTATCAATGTCACACCTATAGTGTGGTCAACGTCGTAGCGAGTTCGTAGCCAGCTGCATTTAATTTTGGCTCTTTTCAACATAGGTTGTCTACAGGGGTGCAACAATACTCACCATAACTTTTCTAGTATTATTAAGCTTTTAAACGGTTTCTGTATAAGCTGCACTGCAAAACCTGCAAGGAGGCACTTGAGCTTATACGCTGACGTTATCTGCACATGAGGTTCTGGTGCTTCACTGCCACAACTTAGTGCGAGACTAGAACGTGCAGCGGCTGTCTGCCAAGTCTGCAACAAGTGACTGTGAACTGTGCTACCGTTTACGTGCGCAGCAATGTGTTGTTATCTGGTTAGAATTGATGGCACACCAATACCATAGGTAGAGTTTCTCAGATTCTTAAGAGCAAGCATTGACCGAAAGCATGTTACAGAGCTAGAGTAAGCTTTCCAGCTTCGTATACGTGCTTAGGTGTGTATGTCATCAATTCTTTCATCACAAAGTGAACTGGACTTCATAAAAGGATATGTTCGAACTTTCAAGTTGCTTTTTGAAGACATTTGTTGCATACTTAGTAGGCAATGTGTAAATGAACATTATAGTGACAATGAAAAAAAGATGACAACTGCACGCTACTGCTGAGATTTCGAACATTTGATTTATGTATGCCGTTTTCGGAACAAACTTACTTGGAATTTGTCGCTTGTAATGTACATCTTGCGTGTCTAGGTATATCCTCGCCTTTCTTTTTCGCACCGTTGCACTTATTGTAGTAAAGTACCAACTAGCCTCAGTACTAATACAGAGACGTGCACTCAGCCATGGGATCTGTTCTCCCACTTTATTTTACGTTCGCGCAGCGCCGTGATCATCGCAACGTCCGCCATGTACGCATGAACAGCTGCACCGCCTGTAAGCCGTGAAAGTGGCGGATAGTCATCCTCTTCCCGTGAAATGAATAAAAATAATGCTTCGATTTTATTCCTTTCTTAGTACAATGTCATTTAGTGTTTTAGTGTTGCTCTGGCGACGGTAGCTTTGCGGACAGATGTGCCTCGACTGCCGAAGCGGCACCTCGCGCTCCGTCTGTAGTTCATGTGCGTGCGCGAATGATCTGAGTGAACGAGCGTGCTGGTAGATAAAAAAAATCGCAGTTTCGCCCAAAAGGCGAGGCATCGATTATAATAGCAAATTCGTATACGACTGTACGAATTAAGGGTAGTAGTTTTGTCGACCGTATAAATTGGCAAACATTCGCTTACTAACTAAATTAACAAGCACGGTGTCACGCACCACATGTAAACATGAGCACATCTCAATCGATGACCGCGGAAACTCGCTGCCAAAACGCTGAAGTGAAGAAGCGCGGCTGCATCAGCGAGCGAATTGACCTTCGCGCTGCCTCTCGCTTCAACGCGAACTAAGCGTCGAAGGCACAGCGCGTACGAAGCCACCAGCACTCGGCGCACTTTGGTCACATCGCAGATTGTTTTCGAGGTATGGCGGCCGCGCCGTACGCCGCAGCAGCCGGAGGAACGCCCCCCGCTGTACCCCGCCCCCGTCCCTACTCTCCCCCCAGGTGCCTCGTGCGCGACAGAAGACGGCGCGCTTCCTCCCCGATTTCCTCCCTTGTGCGCGAGATTTTGAGTCGCGATCGTCGGGTGACCCTCGCAAGTTTCTCTCGCACATGCAGCATACGGCGCGCGGCGACGATGTTATCGCGCTTGGACTTTATACGGAACATCACGGCGACGGCAGAAGTGCGCTTGGAGTGTCCACATAACTGCTATCGCAAAAAAAAAAAAAGAAAAACGAGCATGCGCAGTACGCGGGTCTCGAACGCGGGCGCGCCGTGTCGGGGAGCGCAATCGGCGCAACGATGCATGCAGTTGCGCCGAGTGGGGGACGTCTGTTTGGCCTCCGCTCCCATGGTCTCTAGGCTTTGGCTCTCCACAGTATGTAGGGACGCGCTTTCAAACGGTCTTAAAGTGAAGCTATTTTTGCGAGCCCTCCCGGACTTTCCTGACCGTGGCTGCTGTCATGCTGAATATATTTGTAGATATTATACACAAAGGCTGTATGAAGGTATCTACAAGGTGGCTGATATAAATCTTTTATGCCGACCAGATATTTCCAGCTGCGTTCTGCATGCAAAAACTAACTTCCTCCACAAAACTTGCACATATAGTGTTGGATCACAGGCACACTGACCTTTTGACGGAATGGTGAATTATATTCAACGGGTTGTTTGATTAATTTTACTCTCTGATGTAGCCGTTCGGTATGTGCCACTGGGACTGTGGCTGCTCTTTACCTTTGCTCCAGGAATGGGTATGTCCCACTGTGGCACAAGTGATACAGAATCCCTAAACATCGCCCGATACTTTTCGTACTTTTCTGTGAATACACCTGTCATTAACCAAGTTATACGCATCGCCATTAGTTGTAAATCATTTAATTAACCGCTTAAGCTTCGCATCGCATATAGATTCCAACATGTGATCTGCGTGAGTTTTTCTTTGAAGTCGAAACTTTCGTCGTGAAGATCGCAAAGCAGCGCCGTCGCGGTCACACTGGCGCATTGCCGCAAGTTACGCCAACCGTAAGTTACGCCGAAATGACAACCTGCAGCTGTATAGCGAGCGACGGCGTTGATCGGCGAAATTCCCGCGGAGTGGCTTTCTCACTCGGTGACGGCCAGGAGGAAGCTTAGTACTTAGCGCGTCAACAGGCTTAGTTATAGTGTACTAGAATAATGTCCATTATTCTAGTACACTATAGGCTTGGTCCGATCGTTTTGGACGCCATCTTGCTACGAAGGAAGAATGATAATAGCACGGCTGGTGTAAAAATAACTTGCCAGATTTGTCTGACTGTAAGGTCGTTCATTGTCAACTTGCGGCATTTCCGATAATAATAATAATAATAATAATAATAAAATAATAATAATAAAATAATAATAATAATAATAAAGCACGCACGTTCACCTGAAGCCACGAATGTGGCTTCAGTATTGTGCAGCAACAAAACCGGCAAGAGATCGGTCATTTTTAACCACCACGATTTCTAACCGCCAGGATGGTTCACCGGCTACAGTGTTCTGCTGCCGAGCGCGAGGTTGCGGGATCGTTTCCTGGCCGCGGCGACCACATTCAGATTGGGTGGTCTTCGAAAAACGCTTCCCCCACCGACCAACGGGTGCAGGCGCACATAAAGAACACCAGGTGAACGAAGCTAATTCGGAGCCTCCCACCACTGCATCTGTCAGAACCCCTGTTTTGCTTTTGCACGTTAAACGTACGATACCAGTGGTCAGACCAATGGATCCTGGCAATCACGTTCTTCGCGGTTTCCCACCGAGCCGTTCGAAGGTGTGACTTGGCGGCGACTGTCCTCCAGTCCATTTTCTTGGGTGGTCTACGGATGTAGCCCTGCAGGAATGTTAGCCAGCGCCACTCGTGGCCATAGCGGATGATGCGGAACTTATTTTCAGCCGCAGTCGTCACGTAGTGCGTCCTCTTTTAGGAGCAACCGACCAATGAACCCGCGTACGCTGCCTCCATCGCATCACAGCTGCCTCGCTGTGCAATAGGAAATACTAATAGTTAAATTCGTAGCTTCATCGTGCCATAACCACGGTCTGATTACAAGGCACGCCGTAGTGGAGGGACTCCGGATTGATTTTGGTCACGTGGGCTTCTTTTACGTGCGGCGCCGCTGCGGTCAAGACTGAAACCACGACCTGGAGCTCAGATCACCTAGCTACTGAACTGTCGCGGGAAATCGTAAGAAGAACAAGGGGAACCGAAGGGCTCGATTTTTTTGTTAATTACAACGCCGTGCAGCCGAAACGCAATGAAGCCAAAGAAAGCATGAGGGAAGTCAACCATTACGTTTTTACATATTGGCATGTACAAAAATGATCCATAAAAGTGAAGTGAAAGTAGAGACGTGTTCTACATCCGCTTCCACGACCAGGAGAGGCGTTACGCTAAAATTACTAATACGTCTTATCGAGTTGACGAGCCACATATGCCGCCACATAGCAAAACACGTATCATGCTGAAATTAACGGTCCACTCCCCGTATTTATTGCGTGCCGCGTTTCACTAATGCGGAGATTTCTTCGCGAAATTTCCCGGAGTTTGCTGACCGTGTCTTGGCGAACGACTCGCAAACAGAAAACAAAAATAAATAACGTGTCCGAAGCTTCATTTGCACCTCGTACTCCTGACACGTAGTAAATCAGGCCGAGGCACTAATTATTCGGCCGCGATATTTCTTTTTTTCATGCGTGGTATATATTGCTGCGAGCGTAACATCGTATGCGAGTATGACACAGTTAATATGCAATACATCACATTTCAAAGGCTTTAGACACCCGAAACACATAATACTTATAAATATAGCAACACATGAATTAAACAGTCATATTCGCCTCTTAAACGGAGGCAGCAGCAGACAGGCTATAAATAAAGGGCACCAGTCCGGTTTTTCACTGTGTTTAGTCGTTCATATCCTTTAGGTGAACAATCATTCGACCAAACTCTATACTCTCGAAGAAACAATGGGCTCAACATTTAGGCCATACATTTGTGTCCTGCGTAAAGTGTGCAGTCCAATTATGTAGAATATACTGACGGGTACGCCATCTTGAACGGCGGCGCAATATCACATATCAAAGAGTTGGCGGTGGCACGACAAAAGTGTGCGTGAGATCTGAGCCTAATGCTTTGATTTAAATCTACAATTAGGCCACAATCGCTCGCATACTTCACTCGTACCAACGACTGATGAGTGCACCACGTCGCGCAGCGTGTGCGTACGCGCTGTTCCCATTATACGCCAATGACGCAGGACAGAAACGGGTCACATGATGGCGAACCCTATACTGCTGTCTTTCGCGTCGCATTTATCTCAGCCCACGTACTCGCCATTCTTCCCTAGACAAGCATCAAGCATCGTCTTTGTCCTGTGACATCATAGCAGTGACGTCGGTCGGCCGGTTGCAGGCGGTGTTGGCCTCTGGCAGACTAGACCGGTAATTGCTCCGTCTATTCGTATGTATTCCGGTTCAGGAATCGGCTGCCACATGTCTATGAGTTCAGTGTCACGTAGATGTGCGAGCAGGAGGCGTGAGATATAGCTATCCTCGGCCCCTTCGGGGAACATTATCTGTTCCACGCAGGTATACGTTTGTAAATCCTCTTGTTTGCAGGTTGTCTAGTACGAGTCCTCCTTTCGATACTGAAGCGCCTCAGAGACTTCATTCGCATAAGCTACTCCTGTTAACTGCCCATGCTATTATTCTTTTGACCTGTGAGGTGCATAAACACGCAAGTTTGCACGAGATTAAACGTTGCATATAATAAACGCACCTGTGCGCGTACCATTGAGCTTTATGGCAATAAATTAGGCAATTCGTGCGAAGGCTTCGCTTCACATTATAGCTACGAACACGTCCGTTGTGGTATGTCTAATTTTCTAGTTCCTTTCGTCTGATCTCCCGCTTAAAAATAGTTCTGACATTAACACACGGCTACAATACAGAGGGGCTCTCTTTAAGTTCAGTACACGTTGTTGGCTTCCACATGCGGTCTTTTCACGTCACGGGCTCCTAATTTCTTCTGCTATACTTCTGTGTTCGACGTGAAAGAGGTGCGAATGGGCCTCTTTGGGAAGCGAAAACCGTGCCGGTATACGCGCACGTGCCAAAAAACATCGCTCGCGAGCACATTTTTCTTGGAGCTTCGACGTCAGTGAACGGCGAAAAACTACTTCACTGGAGTGCTGTCTCAAAAGCCTAATTTTGAACTTTTTCTTTCGTTTCTCTAAATTGAATCAAATTATGGCGTTAACCCTTCCGAATCAACGCACCAGCTACATGGGACGGCGTAATGGGGGCTCCGTCCGGATCAATTTCGATCACTTACAGCTGTTTATCGTGTGCGTAAGTCTAAATACGTAAGCGTTTTTTTGCATTTCACCCGAATCAAAATACGAACCGTGCGAATGAAACCCACTACCTCGTAACCACTAGAACAACGTGACGGGCAAAAATGAAAAGTATTATATGAATGCGCGTGACGCGGCAGTCTAGCGTGTGCTGATACAGGATTTATGCTGAAACCCGCCGTGGTTGCTGAGTGGCTATGGTGTTAGGTTGCTGAGCACGAGGTCGCGGGATCGAATCCCGGCCACGGCGGCCACATTTCGATGGGGGGAGAAAACACCCGTGTACTTAGATTTAGGTGCACGTTAAAGAACCCCAGGTGGTCGAAATTTCCGGAGTCCTACACTACGGCGTGCCTCATAATCAGAAAGTGGTTTTGGCACGTAAAACCCATAATTTAATTTTTTTATACGGAAGCGCCTGCGTCTCTTCGCTGTTGCGTGTGGCATTGTGAGCTTGACGAAAGATGGCGGTCATTTGCTATAGCTATGTAATTAAACACATAAGAGCAACGCCTGCTCATTTTGGCATGCGAGATAAATAAAAAAAAATAGAAGAGAAAAGAAAAATACTTTTACTACCGAATGAGCGCATAACCGCGCAATATCAGCTTTGTGCTAGACATTTGTCGTATGCTTGTACTCTTGACGAGGAAATAAACGTCACTTTTCAGAAAGAAAAAATTTGAGGGAATATTAATACGTTTTGGCACAGAGTGACGTATGTTACTTAAATGAATTGAGCTATACAATGTTTTCGGACATTTTGCAGCGCCACCGACACTCATCGCGTTATTGTGTAAATTTTTCTCAGTTTATTTTTTTCTTTGTTTCTTTATGACATTCTTTCCCTTTACCCTCTTCCCCTGCACAAGGTAGCCGGCTGATACTTACACTGGCTAACCTACCTGTTTTCCCTTCCGTATATTTTTCCCTCTCTTCGCAGCGCTACGGAAAAGGGGGGATGTGTACGCTAGAAGCAAAGCAGCGCGGTCACAGACTTGTATAGGGTTTAATGGTGCAAGGTGATTTGCTGCTTTACCTTAAATATTGAGGAATGTTGCTTTTTGTTACCAGTGCAAGATTAGCTGCAAATGCGGCATTAGGTGCGTGTGGGTGATGCTGCATCAATGTAAAATTTTTTGGCAGTATGAAATCCGACCGCCGTCCAGAAAGCACCCAGAAACTGTCAAAACAGAGATTGCGAGGCCGTGTAGACCCCTGCTGTATCACATTTCACTCTTCTTTCACTCAGAGTCGGAAAATTCCGTGCTTTTCTTGCAAATATGTGACGTCAGAGGAGGGCATATATTACCAGTTTCCTGCTACCAGAATGTTTCGTTACCAAAAAAATCGGCAGAAATTGCTCACAGCGGAGCGCTTCCGTGGCACATTTACTGTGACACCTTCACCGCACATTTACACTAGCGCAGCGACGATGCTACCACCTCCTGGTTAATCTCACGGCTAATAGCGTCGGCACGTGGCCTCTGATAATGCAGCGGCGCACATTGTGATCTCGGAGGCCATATTCGGCCACGTTAGCCCATTGCTCTTTGAATCTTTACGTCTTTCACTCTGTAACGAAATAAGTGGCCCTTTATACGTCACCATCCACATATCTTACACCGCGTGTTAGTCGACAATATACAGCACCCTGTTTTAAGGATTTCTTCAGCGCTATGCCGTTCATTTGAACCTTAGCGCACCTGGCGTCAGCCTGTATCTCTGCGTGCTCGCCATGGCGTCGGGTTTTCGAGGTACATTGAAGAGGCTGGATCTTGACATTTCGAACGCGAAGTGTCATAGTGGTATGAGCATATTAGCACGAATATGTTTTTTTTTAACGCGGCGTGGCTCACGTGCAAAAATTGTTCCTTAGGAATATAGCAAGCGTGCAGCACGCGAATTCGTGGAGCGTGACAATCTGCTTTGTAATACAACTCAGCTTGGGCAAGGTATGAGCGGCTGTTGAGAAAAAAAAAAAAAAAAAAAAAGAAATGCAATTTCAGCTCGAGCTCGCAGGGCGGCTGTTTCAACGATCGTTGGTGTAGCGCGACGGTCTACATGGGAAATAAGTGACAAGAAGGAGCGCTCGTAACAAAAAAAAAAGAAAGGAAAAAAACGCGAAAATAAAAAAAAATGCGCACCGCCGCCCCCGGGAGGGCTCGAACCTCCAACCTTTCGGTTAACAGCCGCACGCGCTAGCCGATTGCGCCACGGAGGCAGACATTCTAGAGAAGATATGAACAATAGCGGAGCTGAACACCATGCCGACATTTTGCGAGCGAGCTACGCTCTAAATTTTTTCCAGCTGCGCATCCGTTCGTCTGTTCACTTTCCCGCGAGATATTTTCGCTCTCTCCTCCCTCGCTATGCAACGCCTCCTGGGGAGGTTTCGGGCTTCCGCGTCACGTGAGATGACGTAGGCTACGTCACGCCGCGCCGGCTGGATCGCTCCTGCTCGATCGCGGTGCGTTGCGGCTCATGAGTTGAGTTCGTGATGAGGACAAATTTCATACGGATTATTATTTTTTTTTCTCTTTACAAGTAATTCAGTCTCTCCGTTGTGTTCCGCACTGGCATTCGATAAAAAACAGTTCACAAGCTTGCACGGACGGTGCCTGAGTGGCGCTGGGATATTCAATCATGAAAGCTGGAGAGACTAGAGAGCTTTAAAATAGGGGTCCCAATAGTTTGGGGCCCCAAAGAGCTTTGCGGGTGTTATCGTTGGGGCACGCAGGAGTGCAGTTTTAGAATAGGGTTTTGCGTTTGCGGATAGCGTCTTGCGCTGACAGCGCCACTACGGCGTCAAAGAAAAGCTATTACAAATAATTAAATAAACTACACCATTTTATGATAGGAATAGTAATTTTGACTTGCGTGTATTCGCGTTTAATTACAATTTAGAGGTTATTCTGTAAGCAGCAAACAATTAGTTGCGCTTAGTTTTGAGCAAACCAACTTTACGTGCCTTCACCAGCCAAGCTAAGCCGTGTTAGACTAACGAGCCATGAAATTCACAATCGAATTCGGAATCAGCGGCGTCTAATGAATCGATCTTCATAACACACGCTAGTTGAGAGAAAGCGATAACCGCAGTCACTTCTCCTAGCTTGCGAACTTCACGCGTTACCACGAATCGAACCCAGTTTGGTGCTAGGCTAGAGCCGTCGCTTCGATGGGTGCCGCCATGTTTGTTGACGCAAAGCCTTTGGGGCCGCTATTTGGGCTCCCGCTAAATCGGTGAAATAGCGTTCCCAACGCAAAACCCAAACGCAGTTTGCGTCTCGCGCATGCGCAGTGGCTTCGACGCTATTTCTTTGGGGCCCCAAAACGTTTGGGGCCCCTATTCTAAAACTCTCTACTGTTCGTAGCATTAATGCGTCGTGCGCTACTTGAATGGAACCGGGTGGCGTTCACTGAGGTATTGTTAACTAGCGGAATAATGAACCCATCCGTTGAATTACACTCATGTCACAAGCGCGCTGCGTTGCGTTTATTACGATTATTCACTATGCTTTAGTGGCAATAACGTCAACACAGTGCAACAAGAGTATTCAAAATTGCACAATTTACGAATTCTTATCTAATGTTCTAATCTAATGTTTCTGTATATCAGATTCAATTCGAATTAATTCATTGTTTAAGTCATACATACAAGGCTGCTCAGATAGGGAATGCCCTACCCTATCTCGATCCGCAGGACGTATACCGTGGCGACACCTAGAGCAACCGCTTGCCCACCGTTTATAGATCCTTTATAAACGGTGCGCCTGCCTACATGACACGGCAAGTAACGAGTCTATTCTTTTTCCAGTGACCTTAGTCAATGGCGCAAACACTGTTATTCTTCCATATTCGCGGTCGTTATCACCGAGACCGCAGTCCCTTGGCACGATGAAAGAAATATAATCCAGGGAAAAGAAAAAGCGGTACGAAATAACATGCTGTTACGTTTCGCCTACGACGCGCGGTATAGCCGGCGCGAATGCAACGGACGCCGGGGCTTCGTTCAAAGCGGCGGACATTTTGGCCCGTTCAGCGCCGCCGATACGCCTCCCCGCCAAGCGCGTCCAGGCATGTTTCAATGCCACGTGTCTTCAAGTGTGCGTGTGTGTGTGTGTGCATGTTGGTGCCCACGCTTGTCAAAGCGCGGCAGCCGGGGAGAGGAGCTCCCCAAGTGTGAAGCGAGGAGGTCTGACCGGCGCCGGCCCGGCAGATGCGTCACTACACTCGTCCCAACGTGTCTCTCAGCCTGTCCGTGCCCAGTCACGTGCGCCTCTATCGAGGCGTTCCCTCTTGCCCTCAACTCCGAGAGTATAAGAGCAGCTGCTCCCGGACGCCGAGAGAGGCTCCGATTTCTTCCGTTGAGTTACGTGCTCTCCCGTCTCTCCACTTCGGTCGACCTGACCGCCCGCTCTTTTGCGATGTTAAAATAAACAAGTTGTTCTGTTACCAGTCGACTCATGCTTTGCCGGGACCTTCGGATGCTTCCAGTTGTGCCCCAGGCCGCCAGGCCAACGCTACCCTTGGGGCTTGCGACCCATTTGCAACAACGGGCGTCAGCGCTGAGATTACAACAATGCGCTTGGATAAGGCGCCGTAGTATCTGCTTCCTATTACCGCAGAAAGAAGCGTCGCGTGTGCACGCCAGAGCTGGTAGTCGATTAGGGTCCGACATGTACAGTACAGGCCACCGTTAAATGGAACACCTCATTCGAACGGAACTTTACATTCTTTAAACTTTTTCGGGAAACAAAGTACGCATTTGCGCCGTCATGCGATAAAAGCCGCATGCCGAGATACCTACCAGTGCCTCCTCTACACTTCTATACTCCTCTATAACGCATAGAGGAGGCACTGTACCTACATAAAGCATAACGCCTTGTCGCGGGCCTGTCTAGCTGCAGCCGACCTTGTTCATCGATCGCACGTTTGAGAGAAGCACAATAACAATGCGCAATCGCCCCGACACGTGGTATTTTTTCATATTTCGCGTGCTTTCTTTGGAACGCGGAAGAAAGGACCGCGTGATATATATATCGTGTTTGAAACAATTCATTGAGAGGTTTCTCAAGGTGCTCTACAACTTTGCGTATCACATGTGGGGTCTGCAGCCAATAGTTAAAAAAATGATTACTTAAAGATAGCTAATCCGTTAGTTAAGGGGAAAATAAAAAAAAAAAATTGCCTGAGTAACTCTATAGCCAGTGCCAACATTATGCATTCGGTTCAACTCGCGTTCGGAGTGCCTTTCATTATTAATCCGCCGTGCGAGAGTGGAGGCGTTCTTTTTTTTTTTTCAGTTTCGGTATTAAAAGCATCAATATTTTGCGAGCTCTTTGTGGCGATTGTATTTCAAGCGTAAGATTTCGCACAGAGGCTTACTGCATGTCTAAACTACCTGAAACTGGGCTTTTTACGCGGTCGAAAATTTCGTTGCAATCGGCCTATAATTTTTGCTGCGAACACGAGTTACGAGCCATTGAGGTGTGAGCTGAAGGAGTACATTCTGATTTCAAATGACAATTCTCATTAAAAAAAAGAAAGAACTGCGCGGAGTTGTGTAAGTCGGACTAACGCTTATTCGACTTCATGAGGACATGACATGACATGCACTACTCCACGACGGCCTTCTACCGCGGCAAACCGTTACACGTGCAAGTTATTGACCAATTGGCATCAGAGCACCAGGTGGGGGAAGAGGAGTTGCCAGATTTGGCTACATTGTGCCAAGCTGGCTGCTCTGGGGGCCTGTTAGCTATCAAAATTTTGGCAACCCTACTGCTTGGCTGCTCTTGAAATCAATATCAGATAGTATCATACTAGTGCCATAGAATTTTGTGGTGATCGGATTTTGCATAAACAGTCATGTTTTGATTACTATTACAATTTGCATGCACTAAAAGGCAATTGGTAGTTTTGTCTTCAGTGATGCTAAAATGTCTGATTTTATCTGTCAAAAGCATATCCACATTGAGTAACACTGAGTGTGGGTTCCTTTGGTGATCTCTTAGTTGTAGCTTGGCTACTTTCTGGGCTACCTCCTTTCTTAACTGCAGCCTAGGTTGGCTAGTTTTTGGGTGCTTTAGGGGATTTCAAAGGAATTTTTATTCCGGTATCTGGCAGCCCTGGGTAAAGTAAGCAACTGCACAAGTCATCTGCAGGGATTTGAGCATACTGTTCAAACAAAGTTTTGTTTTGTTGTGGTTCAACAGGGAAGATATCGGATTGTATTAGTGTCATGTGTATGCCAATTTTTTACATGCTCGTACATTTGCGTAATTCTTTGGGCATATCTCACTGTTTTGTTCTGTGGGGCATTTTGCAGCAATACATGAAAACGGGAAGCCTTGCATGTCCCGAGTTCATCTCTCATTTACTGGTGTCCAACATGTTATTGGTGCTTGCCAAAATGTCCTTGTGCATCAGTGTTGTCAAACATCGGTATACTGTGTATCAACATACTTGGATTGTGCATGTTTGCTTTAAATTTTGGGCATGATATTGAATATTTAAAGGAGGTTTTATCATTTTATATCTAACACTGAGACAGACCTAATTTCAATTTTTGCTCTAGTACCTAAAGCCACAGGAGCTACTTCTGCTGGTTCTCTGTGGACTAATTGAGCCAATGATATCTATTGTATTGTGGGCAGATGCTGTGCTCTTTGAGCTTGTCTGTTGCTGACACAGCCTAGGAACCATGAATAGACAATGCCAACACAATACTATGATGTCACTAAATTCGAGTTGTGCAGTTGTAAGAGGTATTAAGTGCTGAAATTGATGGGAATGAAAAGAAAAGGCATGAGACAAGCGCTCATCTCACGTCATCTTTTGTTCTCATTTTCCACACTTAATACCTGTTAATATGTTGTAGTACCTACAAGGCCCAATGTCAACCCTTCTACAGTTGACTGTCATTAATTTGACATTTGGTTCAGGTTGTGTAGCATAAATATAAAATTAATCTTTTGGGAAACCTTTTGGTTAAAGTTTCAGATGCAGCTGCTGATGCATAACTATCTCATGAGTCTATACGGTAATTTAAACTTGAGCAATTCGAGCCAATCCTGCATGTCCCACTGCGGTCAAATGAAAGAAAGTCTACTGTGGCATGTTGTGCGCATTACAAAGTGGAGCTAGGTAAACTTCCCCGATAGAGGAGTGAAACGCTAGTGCGACATGCTTGTTCTTGTGCCTTGCCATGTCGTGTCTTGTCTTTTTGTTTGGTTGGACTTTTAAGTGGTAGAAAGTGTTCGCCTTTGTCATACGCAAGATGGGTGCTCGCTTTTTTGCTTTAGCAAGTGGGCCCCATTTCCCTTTTGTGTAATGAAATTGCAAATAAATTATGAACAATTTTGCCATGTTCTGCATTTGCATCTATTTTTCACTGTCAGGCTGCTTGAGCGGATAAGGAAGGGTCAGAGAAGAACGTTCTCTTCTTTTTTTTTAGGATACGTTGTAGCAGAGGCGATTTGTCCAGCCAATAACTGCACACATGCACTTTCTTCCATCCCACTGAACCGCAAGTTCTACTGCTGGAACAAGCAGATTGCTGTGGCTGTGCTTTCTCATCTTGCTTGATGAAGACAGCTTGGATGTGCAAGCTATAAAACTTGTATTAAGTTTGTTCTCCCCTGCACTGCTTGGATGTAGTCAGATGATGATGCAAGCCCCAGATACTGCAACTCTTCGCAGCTCTAATTTTCGCAGATTTCACGGAACCTAAGGGGGGCGCGGCTGCAGATGGGATTGCAGTAAAGAGCACGCCAAGCCATACATAAAATAAAATGTGCCTCCAGAGTCATGTATGAGTTCCTGACGTTGAGATCCCATGCGGCAAGAGATATGTCAGCCTGAGATCCTGAGATTTTATGGTAAGACGTACGTTGGCCAGACTGGGCGATGCGTAAATGAGCGTACGCGGGAACATGGTCTATCACTAAAAGGCAGAGACAGAACACATTTGCTACACGCTGCAGTTCACATCAGTGTGAGCCACGACTGGACAAGGTACGGATTCTTGGTAAAAGCAGGGACACCATGGTACGTGAATCGTTAGAGGCTTTTCACACTGAAGAACGAGGTTCATTGTGTATTAGCGATACACCCGTTTTACTTTTGCGTGCAGAAAGAGTGTTTTTGATAGCCAGCTGTGATTAGGGCGTGGTGTATTTGAAGCTTTTTGGTATGTTGCGCATTTGCTTGTGTATATACAGGGTGTCCCAACTATCAAGCACCAAGATTTAAAAATATTGACCCATGTACTTGTTTATCTGTTTTGGGCAACCACTTTTCACGGTCTAACAAATGTTATCGAGGGTTGTGCTGTCACCGAAGCTTGTGTAATCTGATTGCATGTGCGACGCGAATTGTGTAGGAACTTTCTGGAAGACAAGTGGGCACCAGTGATTACTCTGGAACCTTCGATGACCCATGTATAAAAGCTAACGCACTTAACAGGCAGATCAGATTTCGACGATCGCTGACTGTGTTTGCCGCTGTCGTTGTTCTTTGGGTGTAGCTTGTTTTAAGGGCACAGGTGCGCCCAATAAAACGGGGTCAGGCGCGGCCAGTAATACTTCTCTTGTATCCTCGATAGCATACGGGAGAATCCGAGGTGCCCAGCAGGAAAAACAAGGTAGTTCGCGTGGACTGGCGAGTTCTTTCCGAGGACGTTGTTTTGCATGAAAAACGAAGACATTGCTTGCCTAAATGCCCTAGGAACAACGTCGGTGTTGCCTTCCAAGTACTCGACAGTGTTTTTATAGTGAAGCTGTTAAGGGCTAGTTCCCCCAGGATCGTGTTTGTCTGTGTTCGTATGTAGACACAAAACTCCCCATACATGGGCCGATCCCAGAGATAGTAGAATGCTGGGCCAACTCGCGACAGAGGTGAAGCAGGCATTAAGCACTCCCCATATGTGGGCCGATCCCGAAGATGGTGCAATGCCGGGCCGACCCGTGGCGGAGGTGCAGTTCGGCATTAAAGGGCCCACATACACAACTTCGCTGGTCATCCTTCTTCACAGAGTGGAAGGGCACTGAGTTTTTTAGCTCCGGGTCTGCGCGTTGCTGTTTAGCGAAATATTCCGCGCTTATTGTTCCCGGTAAGGCATCGTCATCCTCGTCTCCTTGCGGTGGCGAGTCAGTGGGGCGCGTGATAGGCAGTTGGCATCAGCGTGTTTCCGTCCCGACTTGTAGACGATGAGGATGTCAAATTCCTGGAGTCTGAGACTCCGTCGTGCGAGGCGTTCTGAAGGGTCCTTTAAATTTGTCAGCTCACACAAGGCATGGTAGTGTCAGAGTTGTCGGACGATCTCGCCGATGCCACCATTTGTAAGGGTTGAAGGTCGTAGAGAGGAACTTGGGAGGACTGGACTAGGCATACAGGGTTTATTTACATATTAACAATATTAACATTAGAGCAAGAGATACATCGACAGTCTAGCATGGCTCCCAAATGCAGCACGCAAGACGAGCATACAGCACACAGCTTACGAGCACACAGCTCCCGAGCATGATGACGAGCACGAGCACCTTCTAGCAGCCGACAAACAGCTGCTTATAAACACTCCGTGTTCCCTAGATCCCTAGGTAAGGGAAAAACGGCAGTTCACCACTGATTCGCAGCGTCCAACGTCAACGTAGTCGACCCACCGGTTCTCCATTATCTTGCGTCTTGAAAGGCGCGCGCGACATTGCCACCAGATACATTCCTTCGGGAACTCCCTTGGTCACAGCAGACCAGGTTGACGGTGGCGGGTTCAGTAACAATAGTTGGTCCGTCGATCGCGTTTAGTCATAACGGCGCCGAGGGGGTGTTGAGGCGGCACCTCGAGGTCCCTACAAAATGAGTCACCGCAGCAATTGTGGTAGGCTTCCATGGTTCTCTTCGGGGAAGCTCGCAACGCTCGCAGCAGCAGCTGGCTGATAAACTTGCATGTTGCCACCTCGGCAGGCCATTCCTAACAGTGGTTGGTTACGGCTTTGAAGGGCCTGTCGTATAGGTAAGGGCGGAATTTCATGGTAGCTCAAATGACAGCAAGGCATTCTTTTTCTGTTGTCGAATAATTGGCTTCTGCTTTCAAAAGTGACCGGCCAGCGTAACCAATGACCCTTTCAAGTGCGTATTTTTTCTGAACTATAGGATGGCGCCGAGGCCTAGGCTACTTGCGTCAGTGTGGATTTTGGTGTCGGCATCTTGATTGAAATGGGCGAATACTGGTGGTGACAGCAGGTATCGTTTAAGCACTTCGAATGCTTCGATTTGCAGTGTTTCCCACTTCAACTCGACATCGGACTAGGCCACCTTCGCACGTATACTTGTGCCAAAGCCGACTAGCTTATTGAAACGCTTCGTGCATGCTCACGTGCCATTTTCTCGTGTTCTTTCCTTGTGACAGCTCCTGCTATGAGACGCTGTGTTAGATTGCACCATCTCTGCAATTGGCCCATATTCCCAAGTACTTTCCTCGTAGCAGCTAACGCCACGTAGCGACAGTGCCACCTTCGTGGTTAGCCCAGGCTAACAGGTTTTCTCGTTTCATAGCCGGAGTGCAAATACCATTGCCGCTTTAACATACACCACATTACATAGCCGTAGGTACATACATACGATTGTATAGCACTATAGTCGCTAATGACGTCACAATTGGTTTCTCTGGCTTACGCTCATCCGGTATCTATGTAGAACCTAACAATATGCATGTCGTAAGCTCGCATCGAACGGCCGGAGTAGAAATGCCGTCGGCGTGTCACATGTTCGTCGTCACCGTTGTCTTGCTGCTGTCGTCACACGTGCTCATGTCAGTTAGTCTTACGCAAACACGTTGGTCCACCTGGTCACGCTTTGCGTTATCCTAACTGATGCTGACTAGCTAGCTACCAGCAAAATGCTTCTCATAACATTGGTTTCCACAGTGCGTGGTCCGCTTCACTTTTACTTAATATATATATTAAAAAAAAACTGTCTTTGGGTAAACAATGCTCTTTGTACGTAGACACTAAACATTTTAACACCTATATGTGTGCATAAAGGTTGCTTGTTTGTATCATGGCTTACACATACCCTCACATTTAAGTAGTAAGATCAAATTGTTAATGGGGACAAATGAAGTTTTCTTGCTTGCCGGCTTTTTGTGGCGAATAAGAATGACAGTAGTGGCGGCGGATGACACGAAAAATAGATTAAATAAAGTTTCATGCCTAAAGCTGTCAAATTCTCGAGTCAGATACATCTGCGTGCACTAGATGGTCAGAATTGATACACACTTTTCAAACACGTCTTTTCTCATCGCATGTGTAGAGCTCGCTGTTGTGTGCAATCAATTTTTTATAGCAGTAAAAGTAAGGGCGTTGCCCGTGGAATAAACGAACACCATTAAGGGGGTAAACATTTTTGTAGTTTGTATCACTCATTTATGCCATTGTACAGTGATTAAACCATTTGGAATCACCTAAAATCAAATCTGCTCTTTGTAGCACTCGGTACATATATCTTATACACAACTATTTAATAAATTTAATGATCACAGATCTACATGCTCAAGAAAGAATAACTGATAGTGGCAACTATCACTAACAGAGCTATAAAATAAATAGCACTGTTAAGTCAATGCTAAAATAACTATGAAAACAGCTTGAAGGAAAAAAACCAGTAAAAAAAACACAAGGGACAAGAGGAGAGGTTCACACCACAACGACTGGACTATCAACTGAGCTTTATTAGAATCAGTGTAGTCCCAGCAAGGCCAGCAGAGGCTGGCCTTTCTCCCTCTCACAAGTTCCCTCTCACATGCGAAAGATTTTACATAGGCCAAACCGGTCGATGTATTAATGACCGTCTGCGTGAGCACCACTCCTCCCTAGGGTCAGATAACGGTGCAAACTTGCCTCGCCATTGCAATCAATGTGGTGGTTGTCCTTTGTTCAGCAATGTAACGATTCTTGGCAGGGGCAAGGACAAAGAAGAGCGAGAAATCCTGGAAGCGTACTACATCAGTTTATTAGGTGACGACTGTTAGTACGTCCTCGGTGCGCTTACTTGAAAAGAATTTGCATTTCTAGGTCGGTCACGATAGAAGTGATTCTTGTCTTTTCATGCTCTGTGATTAGCGATGATGCAGTTGTGCATGCTCTGCTGGCCTTGCTGGGACTACACCGATTCTAATAAAGCTCAGCTGATAGTCCAGTCATTGTGGTGTGAACCTCTCCTCTTGTCCTTTGTGTTTTTTGACTGGTTTTTTTTCCTTGAAGTATGTACCAACTGGCCCAGATTTCAACCCTTCTATGAAAACAGCTGTTCACATGCTTACATCAGCTTACCTGACATACAAGCTGCATTTGTGTTAACGTTTTATTAAGCGCTTCTCCCAGCACTAAAAATACTCGAGCAGACACTAATAAGGCAATATAAGTGAAACGTTCCACACATCTTGCATGTGACCTGCATCCACCAACGTGCAGGTTGAACATTGCCGGAGTGTTGCGTTGAATCTTGCTTACGGGTGAAGTGACAGGAAAGCGCGTTGGGAATATCCCACAAATAATGAACGATACAATAAATTGAAACTCCTGATTATTCGTTAAGTATCGTTAATAGCAATTTCAACATAATGAATACTTCTTGGAACTGCTTGCACAATTTGAGATAACTGAGCGTGTAGGTGTTGCGAGTTTCACAGAGCAAGACCACAAAGAAAATAGAGGGCATGTTCTGCTGCCACGTCCTTTGAAATTTAAGTGTTCAAAGCGAGACATACTCTATGTTCGGCCAATCTGAAGGGTCCATGACTGGGAGGTATAGCTTCGACCCTTCCCGTTCGGAAATTGTCAATGTACTAACTGCCTTATTGCCGTCCAGTAATCAGAGTAAACAGTCGAAATATGATATTGAGCTTGAGAATACGCTTTGAAATAAAAATTAAATTATGGGGGATTTTACGAGCCAAAACCACAATCTGATTATGAGGCACGCCATAGTGGGTGACTCTGGATTAATTTTGACCACCTAGGGTTCTTTAACGCACGCCGAAATCGAAGTACACAGGCGTTTTTTTGCATTTCGCCCTAATCGAGACTGTGAAATAGAAACAATTTTGCATATGTGGGCTGTAGCACAGCACGATGCCTATTCAATTCATATGTGTGCATTCTGTTTGCACTGCTGAAAGATGGTTACTTGTTGTAATGGACATCTTTTATAAACTTATCTCTCTCCTCATTGCAAACGCCGTAGCCACCAGATGAGATGCATTAATAAAACTTTCTCTTACAAACAGCAATTGTAAATTAACATAAAATATATTGTACGTGTGCATGTGAGTGTGAGTGTGTGTCTCAAGGGCCCCAGCCACGGCGTGAATGGGGTCTCATAGGCTACCCCTCAGCAAAAGAGAGTGCACGCTGCAGTGGCACGCACATTTATCCCCTCCCCCCATCGCTTTTGCTTTTCTGTAAACTCTCTTCTTGCGGCTGATGTCGGTGCGCTTATTTAACATAGTTTTGCGCCATGAAAATTGTACTTCTGTAATTTTTTTTAATAAATAAGAATTTGAATGTCTACTGCCCTTTTGTGTATGGCAGAACTCTCTCGTCGTGCGACAAGAGGAAATTCTAAGCTGTGTGAGAGGGCCTCCTATCCTACCCCCAGTGCAACGATACTCTTGACAGTGAGGGCAAATATTTCAGCAACTCAAACGCGTCTCATATTGATGTTTTATCGCACATCGAGTGTATTGTCAGTCTGCTCTTGAAGATGACTTGGTCGCAAACTGGACGAGGGAAAGCGAATTCGTACACTTGCCTCGCACGCTTTCCAAAGTAGCACAGACGTGCTTCCATTTCCATGTTTAGTTGAATTAAAGATAATCTGTGGTCCGCTAGAAAAAAAAATAGGTCGTTTTACTCACGGTTATCGGTTGTTAAAGCAATCCAAGCATGCATAAAAACCTCATTTCAATACAGAGCTGTGAGTTACATGCGAGACAGCCTGATGCTTAGACGCTACACTTCTTGGCATGCATTCGGTAACGGCGGTAGTATATCACGATATTTTCTTTTCCACTGGGTTTCCATGTTCCACGCCGATGTGAGCAGAAGCGCAATATCAGGTCGGACGCATTAAGCAAGGGTGTTGTGAGGCACTTCAAGCGCTTCGGCAGTATGGCGATATGGGGACATCATGTGCCGATGTTTCGATGGTTCAGAGGAAGTGCTTCTTATTCCTTAGTTTTAGTGCAACAGAAAGATGGTATTGGGCCTAAAAGAATAAAAGTAAATGCCCTGCAGCAGTAGAAAACAGGCCCTGCTGCAGATGCTCCTTCCATTCCACTCTGCGTTATCAGTGTCACACCTATAGTGTGGTCAACGTCGTAGCGAGTTCGTAGCCAGTTGCATTTAATTTTGGCTCTTTTCAACATAGGTTGTCTACAGGGGTGCAACAATACTCACCATAACTTTTCTAGTATTATTAAGCTTTTAAACGGTTTCTGTATAAGCTGCACTGCAAAACCTGCAAGGAGGCACTTGAGCTTATACGCTGACGTTATCTGCACATGAGGTTCTGGTGCTTCACTGCCACAACTTAGTGCGAGACTAGAACGTGCAGCGGCTGTCTGCCAAGTCTGCAACAAGTGACTGTGAACTGTGCTACCGTTTACGTGCGCAGCAATGTGTTGTTATCTGGTTAGAATTGATGGCACACCAATACCATAGGTAGAGTTTCTCAGATTCTTAAGAGCAAGCATTGACCGAAAGCATGTTACAGAGCTAGAGTAAGCTTTCCAGCTTCGTATACGTGCTTAGGTGTGTATGTCATCAATTCTTTCATCACAAAGTGAACTGGACTTCATAAAAGGATATGTTCGAACTTTCAAGTTGCTTTTTGAAGACATTTGTTGCATACTTAGTAGGCAATGTGTAAATGAACATTATAGTGACAATGAAAAAAAGATGACAACTGCACGCTACTGCTGAGATTTCGAACATTTGATTTATGTATGCCGTTTTCGTAACAAACTTACTTGGAATTTGTCGCTTGTAATGTACATCTTGCGTGTCTAGGTATATCCTCGCCTTTCTTTTTCGCACCGTTGCACTTATTGTCGTAAAGTACCAACTAGCCTCAGTACTATTACAGAGGCGTGCACTCAGCCATGGGATCTGTTCTCCCACTTTATTTTACGTTCGCGCAGCGCCGTGATCATCGCAACGTCCGCCATGTACGCATGAACAGCTGCACCGCCTGTAAGCCGTGAAAGTGGCGGATAGTCATCCTCTTCCCGTGAAATGAATAAAAATAATGCTTCGATTTTATTCCTTTCTTAGTACAATGTCATTTAGTGTTTTAGTGTTGCTCTGGCGACGGTAGCTTTGCGGACAGATGTGCCTCGACTGCCGAAGCGGCACCTCGCGCTCCGTCTGTAGTTCATGTGCGTGCGCGAATGATCTGAGTGAACGAGCGTGCTGGTAGATAAAAAAAATCGCAGTTTCGCCCAAAAGGCGAGGCATCGATTATAATAGCAAATTCGTATACGACTATACGAATTAAGGGTAGTAGTCTTGTCGACCGTATAAATTGGCAAACATTCGCTTACTAACTAAATTAACAAGCACGGTGTCACGCACCACATGTAAACATGAGCACATCTCAATCGATGACCGCGGAAACTAGCTGCCAAAACGCCGAAGTGAGGAAGCGCGGCTGCATCAGCGAGCGAATTGACCTTCGCGCTGCCTCTCGCTTCAACGCGAACTAAGCGTCGAAGGCACAGCGCGTACGAAGCCACCAGCACTCGGCGCACTTTGGTCACATCGCAGATTGTTTTCGAGGTATGGCGGCCGCGCCGTACGCCGCAGCAGCCGGAGGAACGCCCCCCGCTGTACCCCGCCCCCGTCCCTACTCTCCCCCCAGGTGCCTCGTGCGCGACAGAAGACGGCGCGCTTCCTCCCCGATTTCCTCCCTTGTGCGCGAGATTTTGCGCCACGATCGTCGGGTGACCCTCGCAAGTTTCTCTCGCACATGCAGCATACGGCGCTCGGCGACGATGTTATCGCGCTTGGACTTTATACGAAACATCACGGCGACGGCAGAAGTGCGCTTGGAGTGTCCACATAACTGCTATCGCAAAAAAAAAAAAGAAAAACGAGCATGCGCAGTACGCGGGTCTCGAACGCGGGCGCGCCGTGTCGGGGAGCGCAATCGGCGCAACGATGCATGCAGTTGCGCCGAGTGGGGGACGTCTGTTTGGCCTCCGCTCCCATGGTCTCTAGGCTTTGGCTCTCCACAGTATGTAGGGACGCGCTTTCAAACGGTCTTAAAGTGAAGCTATTTTTGCGAGCCCTCCCGGACTTTCCTGACCGTGGCTGCTGTCATGCTGAATATATTTGTAGATATTATACACGAAGGCTGTATGAAGGTATCTACAAGGTGGCTGATATAAATCTTTTATGCCGACCAGATATTTCCAGCTGCGTTCTGCATGCAAAAACTAACTTCCTCCACAAAACTTGCACATATAGTGTTGGATCACAGGCACACTGACCTTTTGACGGAATGGTGAATTATATTCAACGGGTTGTTTGATTAATTTTACTCTCTGATGTAGCCGTTCGGTATGTGCCACTGGGACTGTGGCTGCTCTTTACCTTTGCTCCAGGAATGGGCATGTCCCACTGTGGCACAAGGGATACAGAATCCCTAAACATCGCCCGATACTTTTCGTACTTTTCTGTGAATACACCTGTCATTAACCAAGTTACACGCATTGCCATTAGTTGTAAATCATTTAATTAACCGCTTAAGCTTCGCATCGCATATAGATTCCAACATGTGATCTGCGTGAGTTTTTCTTTGAAGTCGAAACTTTCGTCGTGAAGATCGCAAAGCAGCGCCGTCGCGGTCACACTGGCGCATTGCCGCAAGTTACGCCAACCGTAAGTTACGCCGAAATGAC
Organism: Dermacentor andersoni; assembly: GCF_023375885.2. Classification (NCBI taxonomy): domain Eukaryota; kingdom Metazoa; phylum Arthropoda; class Arachnida; order Ixodida; family Ixodidae; genus Dermacentor; species Dermacentor andersoni. The sequence continues at coordinate 332,734,939 of NC_092814.1, forward strand.
AACCTGCAGCTATATAGCGAGCGACGGCGTTGATCGGCGAAATTCCCGCGGACTGGCTTTCTCACTCGGTGACGGCCAGGAGGAAGCTTAGTACTTAGCGCGTCAGCAGGCTTGGTTATAGTGTAACCCGCCGTGGTTGCTCAGTGGCTATGGTGTTAGGCTGCTGAGCACGAGGTCGCGGGATCGAATCCCGGCCACGGCGGCCGCATTTCGATGGGGGCGAAATGCGAAAACACCCGTGTACTTAGATTTAGGTGCACGTTAAAGAACCCCAGGTGGTCTAAATTTCCGGAGTCCTCCACTACGGCGTGCCTCATAATCAGAAAGTGGTTTTGGCACGTAAAACCCCATATATTATTATTATTATTGGTTATAGTGTACTAGAATAATGTCCATTATTCTAGTACACTATAGGCTTGGTCCGATCGTTTTGGACGCCATCTTGCTACGAAGGAAGAATGATAATAGCACGGCTGGTATAAAAATAACTTGCCAGATTTGTCTGACTGTAAGGTCGTTCATTGTCAACTTGCGGCATTTCCGATAATAATAATAATAATAATAATAATAATAAAATAATAATAATAATAATAATAATAATAATAAAGCACGCACGTTCACCTGAAGCCACGAATGTGGCTTCAGTATTGTGCAGCAACAAAACCGGCAAGAGATCGGTCATTTTTAACCACCACGATTTCTAACCGCCAGGATGGTTCACCGGCTACAGTGTTCTGCTGCCGAGCGCGAGGTTGCGGGATCGTTTCCTGGCCGCGGCGACCACATTCAGATTGGGTGGTCTTCGAAAAACGCTTCCCCCACCGACCAACGGGTGCAGGCGCACATAAAGAACACCAGGCCTGCACTCTAAGAACAGTTTACACCCTTTGGCGTGCCCCTTCTGCCACACAACAAAAATCGTCATCTGCCTTGATGCGTTTCCTTTCTTTATCGCTGCGAGCCCGGAACTTTCCAGTAAAGAACGGCACGCGCGTTATCAGCATAGAACAGTTTACACCCTTTGGAGTGCCCCTTCTGATAACGCGCGTGCCGTTCGTTACCGGAAAGTTCCGGGCTCGCAGCGATAAAGAAAGGAAACGCATCAAGGCAGATGACGATTATCGTTGTGTGGCAGAAGGGGCACGCCAAAGGGTGTAATCTCTTCTTAGAGTGGGTGAACGAAGCTAATTCGGAGCCTCCCACCACTAGCTGCATCTGTCAGAACCCCTGTTTTGCTTTTGCACGTTAAACGTACTATACCAGTGGTCAGACCAATGGATCCTGGCAATCACGTTCTTCGCGGTTTCCCACCGAGCCGTTCGAAGGTGTGACTTGGCGGCGACTGTCCTCCAGTCCATTTTCTTGGGTGGTCTACGGATGTAGCCCTGCAGGAATGTTAGCCAGCGCCACTCGTGGCCATAGCGGATGATGCGGAACTTCTTTTCAGCCGCAGTCGTCACGTAGTGCGTCCTCTCTTAGGAGCAACCGACCAATGAACCCGCGCACGCTGCCTGCATCGCATCACGGCTGCCTAATTGGAGGCCCTCGCTGTGCAATAGGAAATACTAATAGTTGAATTCGTAGCTTCATCGTGCCATAACCACGGTCTGATTACAAGGCACGCCGTAGTGGAGGGACTCCGGATTGATTTTGGTAACGTGGGCTTCTTTTACGTGCGGCGCCGCTGCGGTCAATACTGAAACCACGACCTGGAGCTCAGATCACCTAGCCACTGAACTGTCGCGGGAAATCGTAAGAAGAACAAGGGGAACCGAAGTGCTCGATTTTTTTGTTAATTACAAAGCCGTGCAGCCGAAACGCAATGAAGCCAAAGCAAGCATGCGGGAAGTCAACCATTACGTTTTTTACAGATTAGCATGTACAAAAATGATACGAAAAAGTGAAAAGAAAGTAGAGACGTGTTCTACATCCGCTTCCACGACCAAGAGAGGCGTTACGCTAAAATTACTAATACGTCTTAACGAGTTGACGGGCCACATATGCCGCCACATAGGAAAACACTTGTCATGCTGAAATTGATGGTTCGGTCCCCGTATTTTTTGCGTGCTGCGTTTCACTAATGCGGAGCTTTCTTCGCGAAATTTCCCGGAGTTTGCTGACAGTGTCTCGGCAAATGACTCGCAAACAGAAAACAAAACGAAATAACGTGTCCGAAGCTTCGATCGTTTGTACCTCGGACTCCTGACACGTAGTAAATCAGGCCGAAGCTCTAATTATTCGGCCGCGATATTTCTTTTTTTCATGCGTGGTATATATTGCTGCGAGTGTAACATCGTATGCGAGTATGGCACAGTTAATATGCAATACATCGCATTTCAAAGGCTTTAGACAGACCCGAAACACATAATACTTATAAATATAGCAACACATAAATTAAACAGTCATATTCGCCCCTTAAACGGAGGCAACAGCAGACAGGCTATAAATAAAGATTACCAGTCCGCTTTTTAACTGTGTTTAGTCCAGGCACGTACCCAGGGGGGGGCCCGGGCCCCCCCCCCCGAAATCAAGTGGCATACCCCCCCCCCCCCCCCTCCCCACTCACGCCACCACTCCTCACACATTCCTAAAGCGCCGCCAGATCAATATTGAGACTTGGCAGCTGTTCATCGGTCAGCATTATGCTGCCTTTTTCACTCCCTTTAGATGGCGGTAGTTATCGGCATCTCTTGTATTTTGAAGGGCAGTTTTCTCATAAATTCCGCACCCGCGCGATCACCTCGATATGCGTTCAGTTGGCACCATCTATTCAACCGTCACGCGCATAGCTGTTGCTTTTGTTAATCCAACCTTCTTTGTTTAGGCTGATCCTGGGACCACGAGAGGGATGCGCTGTTACTCAGCTGGTCTGTACTGTCATGGAACGAGTTGCGGCCGGAGAAAACGCCAATTGCGTTTAACTTTTCCCTTTGCTTCATTATTTCCTTAAGTTACGGCTCGCCGCGACGCTGGCAGATGCCCGGAACCATATACACGTGATATGGGTTAGATAAGGTGGGAAATAAAATAATGTGAAAGAGCGTCCATCATGAAACCCTGCAATAACCCTTAAACCCATAAGCAAGATGACTGTCGCCCGTTACCTCGTCTATTTTTCCCTAATTGTATAGCACTTTTCGTGCAAAATTGGCAACTGGAAACAAAAATCGCAAGGAGTTGAGAAATTAAGCGATCTACTAAGGGAGAGAGCCAAGGCAACAACCGAACTGCGAGCAAAAGCAAATAATAAAAAAGTTAACCGTTGTTTATGAGAATATTTATGGATCAACATCTTCTTATTTAAAAAAAGGAAGTAGAGAAAACGCCGCCGGAAGCAGAGAATAATTACTTGTTTTGAAGGACGCTTCTACAGTTATCGGTCGAACCGCCTCACGTAGCCACTTCTCTGCTGTGCTTATGTGGGTGTTTTTCTAACCTTTCGCGGTGAGCGCAGTACGTCTAGAATCGCAGAGTCCTGCGCTCTACGCGGTTGTATGGGACTGGCGACCGCACAGCGTTACGCAATTCGCGGAACTTTCAAAACTGATCAACAAGGCGAAACTAACTGATATTCAAAACTATAACATGAGAAAGACTGAAGAACCCGTAAAAAATGAACGCAGCCTGAAATCAGTAAAAAAGAAACCTGGCATAGGACAAACTATGATGTATGCACTAAAAGATGAGAAGGATAATATCATCAGCAATCTGGAAGATATAGTAAAAGCAGCGGAAAAATTTTAAGCTGCCCTGTATACAGTACCCAGAGGAGTCACGATACCTCACTTAGAAACAGTAATGAAAAGGATACAGAAACTCTTATATAACTAGCGATGAGGTCAGAAGGGCCCTGCAAGACATGAAACGATGAAGAGCGGGAGGAGAAGGTGGAATAACAGTCGATTTAATCAAAGATGGAGGCGACATAATGCTTGGAAAACTGGCGGCTCTTTATACGAAGTGTCTATCGACTGCAAGGGCCCCAGAAAACTGGAAGAATGCAGACATTATACTAATCCACAAAAAAGGAGACGTTAAAGAATTCAAAATTATAGGACCATTAGTTTGCTCCCAGTATTGTATAAAATATTTACCAAAAAATTCTCCAATAGAATAAGGGCAACACTCGAATTTGTCAACCAAGGGAACAGGCTGGCTTCAGGAAGAGATACTTTACAATGGATCACATCCATGTCATCAATCAGGTTATCGCGAAATCTGCAGAGTACAATAAGCGTCTCTATGTGGCTGACATAGATTACGAAAATGCATTTGATTCAGTAGAGATACCAGCAGTCATAGAGGCACTACGTAATCAAGGAGTACAGAACGCTTACGTAAAAAGCTTGGAAAATATTGCTACATGCGTGTGGTATTTGTTTGTTTGAACGAGGCGCGTGGGCGCCATCACTCCAGAAAAGAGGAGGAAGAACGAACTGGGCTCGCGCTGTGAATCTAACCGGTCAGAGCTGCAACCGTTGTTGTAAATATAATCTGTAAATAGTTTCTCGTCTTACTGACTCGTCCTTCGCGTAAGAATATCTGCAGAGGTTCTACAGCTACCTTGATTCTACACAAGAAAAGCAGGCAGATACCTATAGAGAAACGGGTCAGACAGGGAGATACAATTTCTCCAAAGCTATTCACTGCGTGCTTAGAAGAATTCAAGCTATTAAACTGGGAAGGCTTAGGAGTAAAGATCGACGGCAAATATCTTAGCAACCTTCGGTTTGCCGATGACATCATTCTATTCAACAACAATGCAGACGAGTTAAAACAATTGATTGGAGACCTTAACAGAGAGAGTGTAAGAGTGAAGTTGAATATTAATATGCAGAAGATGAAGATAATGATAAATAGCCGGGCAAAGGAACAAGATATCAGGATTGCCAGTCGGCCACTAGAGACTGTGAAGGAGTACGTTTACCTAGGTCAATTAATCACAGGGAACCCTGCCGTATGAGAAGCGTTCCCATACGGCAGACATTGCCAGCTTCTGACTGGAAGCTTACCATTATTATTGAAAAATAAGGTGTGCAATCAGTGCATTTTGCCAGTGCTGACATATGGGGCAGAGACTTGAGAGCAAGTTAAGGACCGTGCAAAGAGCGATCGAACGAAGATTGCAAGGCATAACATTAAGAGAGAGAAAGAGAGCGGTTTGGATCAGAGAGCGAACGGGTATAGACGATATTCTAATTGACATCAAGTGGAAAAAATGTAGCTGGGCAGGTCATGTAATGCGCCGGTTAGATAACCGTTGGACCATTAGGGTGACAGAATGGGTACCAAGAGAAGGAAAACGCAATCGAGAATGACAGAACACTAGGTGGAGCGATGAAATTAGGAAATTCGCGGGCGCTAGTTGGAATCGGTTTGCGCAGGACAGGGGTAATTGGAGATCGCATGGAGAGGCTTTCGTCCTGCAGTGGACATAAAACAGGATGATGATGATTATGATGATGATGATGATGATGGGCCCCCCCCGAAAAAAAATCCTGGGTACGTGCCTGGTTTAGTCATACATATCCTTTAGGTGAACAATCATTCGACCAAACTCATTACTCTCGAAGAAACAATGGGCTCAGCATTTAGGCCATACATTTGTGTCCTCCGTAAAGTGTGTAGTCCAATCATGAAGAATATGCTAACGGACGCGCCATCTTGAACGGCGGCGCAATATCACATATCGAAGCGTTGGCGGTGGCACGACAAAAGTGTGCGTGAGATCTAAACCTAATGCTTTGACTTAAATCTACAATTAGGCCACAATCGCTCGCATACTTCACTCGTACCAACGACTGATGAGTGCACCACGTCGCGTAGCGTGTGCGTACGCGCTGTTCCCATTATAGGCCAATGACTCAGGACAGAAACGGGTCACATGATAGCGAACCATATACTGCTGTCTTTCGCGTCGTACTTTTCAGCCCCCGTACTCGCCATCCTTCCCTCGACAAACATCAAGCATCGTCTTCGTTCCGTGACATCATAGCAGTGACGTCGGCCGGCCGGTTGCAGGCGGTGTTGGCCTCTGGCAGCCTAGACCGGCAATTGCTCCGTCTATTCGTATGTATTCTGGTTCAGGAATCGGCTGCCACATGTCTATGAGTTAAGTGTCACGTAGATGTGCGAGCAGGAGGCGTGAGATCTAGCTATCCTCGGCCCCTTCGGGGCACATTGTCTGTTCCACGCAGGTATACGTTTGTAAATCCTCCTGTTTGCAGGTTGTCAAGTAGAGTCCTCCTTTCGATACTAAAGCGCCTCAGAGACTTCATTCGCATAAGCTACTCCTGTTAACTGCCCATGCTATTATTCTTTTGACCTGTGAGGTGCATAAACATACAACTTTGCATGAGATTAAACGTTGCATATAGGATGACGAATAAACGCACCTGTGCGCGTACCATTGAGCTTTATGGCAATAAATTAGGCAATTCGTGCGAAGGCTTCGCTTCACATTATAGAACACGTCCGTTGTGGTATGTCTCATTTTTAGTTCCTTTCGTCTGATCTCCCGCTTAAAGATAGTATATATGACATTAACGCAGG